>NC_092721.1:43326244-43652506 GCF_047496885.1 Scyliorhinus torazame
CCGCGTGGAGATAGCGATGCCGAGATGACGGAAGCAGCGAACTCCAACTCCGAGATGGAGACACAGGACGCCACAGAAGGGGAATCCTCGGGCCGTGGATGTACAACCGTTACGCCGTTCATCATGGATCGCCGTTCCCCATCTCGTTACACACCACCCGATCCAGCGGCTCGTGCAAATGGTGTCCGCCCTGTGGCAAAACGGGTCCGACGCCCTCCTTTGCCAGGGTCTTTGGCGGATTCCTTGGACTTTGCTGGGGGGAGGGATGTTATAACCTGCCTGCTTACCACTAGCTGGGGACTAATGGCAATCCCACAATCCATTTGGAGCATGAGCTTCCCCAATGAGGGGGCGGAGAAATCGTTAGCAGATTCCCTGCATAAATATAGCTGGCCAGTTTGGAACCGGCTAGAGGAGAGTGAGCAGCAAGGGAGTTGCTGCTGCTGTTGTATATATATATGTTATTGTAAATAAATGTTATTTCTTTCTATCCCTCAACTCGTGCTGGATTCTTCGTGGCCCTCACAAAAGTATGTTAGGAGCTTATTAAATCCTTGTGTGTTTCGTGTTTCTCTTTTTTAATCCTTGTCCCTGCAACATTGTAGATTTTATTTTAAATGGCAGACTTTGGTCAGTTTGGTCAAACTGAAAACACCCCTAATCTAATGTACTGGTCCAGGTCTCCCCTTGTTACTCTGTGGCATAGACAGTGATGTCATCTTGATGGACTTGGCAAGCAGCCAATCACTGCATCTGCAATTGTTGCTCTGGGGCATAGCCTGTGATGTCATCGTAATGGACTTGGCAAGCAGCCAATCAGTGCATCTGCATCTCCTGTTCTCCTTTGGGATTGCTGGATCCTTTTGGAAGGTTCATGCGCAGAAGAAGCAAAGTCCATTTTGTCTCAGTTCTGTGAAATTCTTGGAGGCAGCAACCAACCAGACTAGACTCTCTATCAGCTATCGCTCGGGTGATTTGAATGCTTCCAGCCAGTCCTGGAGAAGTAACCTCTGCCTTAAATGTCTCCGACCAGGTCGGTGAGGTATACAAACTCAACTCTGTTTGAGAAGCCTGGCGATTTAAATGTCTCCAGATAATCTGAGAAAGTGACATATGAGAGGATCCTTGGGCAAGTAGACGTTTCTATTCTGATTAAGAACTGTGAAGTCAGTGCCCCAAATCCTCTCTCCTCTGTTGGATTCTTCCTGAGGGTTCAGAGCAGGAAGAGGGACTATTTAAAATTTCACTGAAAACCCTCATGCTGATTACTGTAGTTTTAACTCAGTGAGGCTGATTGTCCAGCGAGTGGATGCAGGTTTGAATTGCACAGTCCTCAGAGGTGGAATTTTCAGTGTGAAGTCCCCAATTGTTAAAAGTGAAAGTGACTTTCCAGAGAGCATTCGACAGCCTGCAGGTTCTGATCAAAGACCACCATTAGAAGATTGCTGTCTACAAAGACCGCTACTCCGGACACAACGGACCATCTCATGCCTTTTAATCCTGGTTATATTCAATCCTTTCCCTACCCCTAAAATATGTTTGTCCTGTGTGTGCCTAGGTGGAGGGTGGGACAGGGTGTGGGGAATAGTTAGATTAGTAGACCATTGTTCTATTCTTACAATTATATATTCATCTTTTTCCTTGTTATAAATTAACAGTTTCTTCATGTTTTCTTCATAAATCCGGTGCCTGCAACTCATCGAGCAGTCAAGGGTGCAAGATCTCAGGAAAATACACATATTGTTTAATTCACTTATGCTGGTACTCTGGGATCTGTGGGACTGGAATTGACCGCGTACTCGCCCAGGGTGTCATAACGACACACCTGTGAATCCTGACCGTGAGGACCAGAGCATCATGGAGATGTGGGGAATCGGGCTTTCAACCCATTAATCGGATTCAAATGTGTACAAATGACCCATTCACATCCTCCCACCAGCTCCGGGTCTGAATCTCACTGCGGCCACTGGCTGGGGGCTGGAGCATCGAAACGGGATCAGCGGCCATCTTTTGCCCGACGCACAATTCTCCCCACCATCCAGCGCTCCGCTACTGGTGGCGGACAGCAGAGAATCTACCCCTTTTTGTTTTATAGTAGGCTACTAGGGTGTCTGCAATCTACAGGTATTAATGTTTCCTTTTCCTTTCACTCATTACCTTCACTAATTGAAGTCTCGATTCTATTTTAGCTATAGTCCTTTCTCTTTTCTTTAATATTTCAATTCATTGATAATGTGGAATCATTAAATCTTTTCTGAAAAACTGGAAATTAATAGATGACTCACAATTCTTTTTTGGTTCAATCCGATGTGCCTGTAAATTGATCAATGACTGAAAGGCCGGGAAATATGCCCTACTAATTTTCACTTCTTGCATCTGACAGTGGGATTGAATATAAATTCTATTGGTGGAATGTCATCCATCCAAACAAATCTTTTAAATGCAACATGTAAGTCAAACATTTATTTCTGTGGATGTTTATATTTAACTAGTAAAAGGTTTTATGGATATGTGTTAGTGTCCTCCTTATAAGGACAGCATGGTAGCACAGTGGTTATCACAGTTGCTTCACAGCTCCAGGTTCGATTCCCGGCTTGGGTCACCGTCTGTGCGGAGTTTGCATGTTCTCCCTGTGTCTGCATGGGTTTCCTCCGGGTGCTCCAGTTTCCTCCCACAGTCCAAAAATGTGCAGGTTAGGTGGATTGGTGATGATAAATTGCCTTTGGGTGTCCAAAAAGGTTAGGTGGGGTTGCTGGGTTATGGGGATAGGGTGGAGGCGTGGGCTCAAGTGGGGTGCTCTTTCCTAAGGGCCGGTGCAGACTCGATGCACCAAATGGCCTCCTCCTGCACTGTAAATTCTATGACTGCTGGGTAAGCTCTTTGTGATCCATACCCACTAAAGAGAACAAGAATGTGTAAGGTTTAGACATATGGGTGGGATTCTCCGTTAGCCGATGCTCAAATCGAGAAATGCAGCTCCGATCATTTGATCGTCCCCCCCTCAGCATCCCCACTATGGCCTCCGGTCGCCATCCCGCACTCCCCATCCCCTCACTACACCCAACTTATCTCTTCCGGGGTCCTAGAGCACCCGCCCCTCCTCCCCACCATTTAAGGGCAAGGTACCCTGGGCCTGACACCTTCCATGGGTAATTTGGCACCGGGGCACCATGATGCTGCCAACCTGGCACCCTGGCAGTTTCCCAGCTAGCCTGGCAGTGCCCAGGTGTCAGTGCCAAGGTGCCCAAGTGTCGGTAGGTGTACCAGGGTACCAGGCTGCCCAGAGCCCCACCACCCGAGGATCTCCAGTGGTCTGGGAGACTCATCAGGTTCTGTTATGACTGATCCATGTTTGTGTGGACCAGCACTAAATGGTGCCCTGTCGAAGCCTTGCCTGGAAGGCTGTTAGTTCCCAGACAGCAGAAGAATATGGCACAGACATATTTAAGTGATTCCAATGGTTCATTTACATATGCTCATCTAGATCATGCCCAATGAGTGTGAGATCCAGATCGTGATGTCTCGCGAGGTTCGGTTGAATCTCACGAGATGTGTCAAGCATCGCGAATCTCGCGAGAGATCTCTCGTCAGACTCAGCGTCCTCATCGCGACACAACGTCAGGTGCGACGATGCTGGTAAATACTATCAATAGTTCTCGGCCTCTGTTTCTGAACCAGGTTCATCCAGGTCCACTGAAGTCAATGGGAATTTACATTCCTCACCCATACTGCCATTGGGGAATCCGTGTCAATATCACCAATACTACAAGATCCCACCGGTGGGAAGGGCTGGAGAATTCCGCCCTATATGTTTCAGTCAAGTCGCCTCTTACTCTTCTAAACTCCAGTGGATATAAGCCTAGCCTGTCGAATCTTTCCTCATAAGGCAACCTGCGTATTCCAGGTATTGGTCTGAACTATAGCAAACTGCAACACCAGCATTACTCTCATTACTGCCCCAATTCAATAACAAAATGATCATTAATTCAGGACAAAATACAATCTTTATTTTGATGCCATTTCATGAGGAGGACTGGAACAAGGAATATTCCACACACCCCACAAATAGACAGGAATAACAAGGAACCATGTGCGTCCCCAGAGGAAGTGAGACAAGATAAAGGAGGCATTTTTCAATGAGCGAACAAGTGCAGCCAGTCGGAAGGGTGGACGGGAACTATTTGGGCCTTCATTTAAGAAAGATATGAAGTGCCCGCAGACTATCCTGGTGGTGGATGGAGGTGTAGAGGGATTGGAGTTCCATAGTGACGAGGAGGAATTTCGGGCCAGGATATCGGAAGTTGATTAAATGACGCATGATGTCAGAAGGACCAGGAATGTAGATGGGAAGTCACTGCGCCAGGGGAGAAGAAATAGAGTCAAGATAGGAAGAAATACGTTCAGCGGGACAGGAACAGGCTGACATGATGATGGGTTTACCAGCTCAGTCCTGTTTGTGGGTTTTGAGAAGGAGGTAGAAGCAGTCTGTGCGGGGTTGAAGGACTGTCAGACTGTGGAGGGAAGATCTCTAAAGGAGATGAAGTCACTGTTCAGGCAATAGTTTGAAGCTCAATGGGTGGGGGGCGCCTTGGGGGGGGCGGATGGTGGTGTCATGGGTGGGGGGGCGGGTTGGGGGGGGCGGGGGCGTGGGTGGTGGTGTCGTGGTCCAGTAGGAGACAGTAAGTAATGTCTGCAAATTAGCAATTGGACTCTTTTTATCTCTAAATCTGAAGAAGACTTATTTGGGACTTGAAACGCTAACTCTCATAGAATTTACAGTGCAGAAGGAGGCCATTCGGCCCATCGAGTAGCACCGGCCCTTACAAAGAGCACCCTACTCAAGCCCCGTAACCCAGTAACTCCCGCTTAACCTTTTCTTGGACACAAAGGGCAATTTAGCATGGCCAATCCATCTAACCCGCACATCTTTGGACTGTGGGAGGAAACCGGAGCACCCGGAGGAAACCCACGCAGACACGGGGAGAACGTGCAGACACAGACAGTGACCCAAACCGGGAATCGAATCTGGGACCCTGGCGCTGTGAAGCAACTGTGCTAACCACTATGCTACCGTGCTGCCCTCTGTTTCTCTCTTCACAGGTGGTGGCAGAGCTGGTGAGTTTTTTCCAGGGCTTCATGTTTATGTTTCAGATCTCCAGTGTCCGCAGCAGTTTTCTTTCAGGAAATCAGTTTAATTGTTGAGTAGAATTTATTAAATATTGTTTTGTATCTCACAGTGCTGAAGCTAGTCGTAGGCTGATTGCACCAGTAATCTGTGTAACCCACATAACATAAACTAAGACTAGAGAGAATAAAATACTAGCTGAAGAGGATATTCTACTTATCCAGGAAGCAATAGATTTTCTGCCATGGCTGATACTATTTCAAGGCTTACAGATCATAAATAATGTAGACAATGCCACCAATTAGAGTCAGTAAGCTACCTTTCTGCCATAGGTTTCTGGTGGTATAAGCTCCATATCTACTATTCAATGACAGAATATGAACTAAATAAAGCTGAACAATTCTGTGGATAAGGGTAGTTACAATCTAGGTAACTTATTTGTTTCACATTTTATTTTCACTATTTAAGAAAATAACGGGGTTAGAAATGTGACCAAGGGAAATAATTTTCTACACCAACAGAAAATAAATGTTTATGTAAGATTATGGAGCAAAAAGCAAGGGCGGGATTTTCCAGCTGTTCAGTCTGGCTGGATCCTGCAGTGCCGGCGACAACGCACCCTTGCCATGGGTTTCCCGGCAGCAAGGGGTGGATTCAACGGAAACTCCGTTGACAGTGATGGGAACAGAAGATCCTGCTGTCAGCCAATGGTGGGCATTGGATTGTGTGGTAAATCCCACTCAAATATTTACTGCATTGACGTATTGTACCCACAATTATCATAGTTTAACGTAGATTGTAGCCATTCCAAGGTTTGACTTCTTTGCTGAGGGAATCATCACTGCAGTGGAGATATTGATTGTGTCACACCCTGTACCGCTAAATGCTCCCTGTATGTCACAAATTTAAAAGTATGTCTGAAAACCATGCTACTATTTTCAACAGCTGGATAACGTATTTGAGTGCGGAATTAGACTTGAATCCAATATTGCCTATGACAGACAAAAGTTTTGGTTAGTTTTTTTTATTCATTCAAGGGATGTGGACTTCGCTGGCTAGGCCAGCATTTATTGCCTATCCCTATTTTGTCTTGAGAAGAGATGCCCTCTTGAATTGCTGCAGTCCATGATGTGTAGGTTCATCCACAATGCTGTTAAGGAAGTAGTTCCAGCATTTTGACCAAGTCGCAGTGAAGGAACTTAAACAAGACTCGGAAGTCCAAAGTAAGCAAAACTAAACGACAATCATTTTACAACAATTATGTACATGAGTAGTGGTAGAATGGGCGACCTTTTATACAAGTACGGGAAAGCTACCCCACCCCGAGTTGGGGGAGTTTGCACTCCTCAAGGAGCACGGGGAAAACAATCATCCCCACACCGTATATCCCGTACTGGTTGTCATGATAGCCACATCAGCATATCATGGTGCAATCACACACACACTGATGGACAGGTAGTTGGACCAACCAGCACACACATAACATCGCAGCCAATCACCAGTGAGAGCACACGCACTATAAAACAGGGAACACCACAGTTCCCGCTCATTCTACCAGGAGATAGCTCAGAGCACAGAGCTCACAGAGTGCCACTCAGACATAGGCCATGTGCTGAGTGCCTCACTAAGATAGTGATAGGGCTGGGTCCACAGGTTAGCTGGTGAAGTACGAACTTAAGCCAGCAGTTAGTAGTTGTCGTTAAGACAATAAAACAGAGTTGTACCATCTACAGCCGTGTTGGATCATTTGTGCATCGGAACACCCAACACGACATGATACCAGTAGTGGAAGCTAACCAGCGACTGTGAGACCTACCTGCACCCTTTCAGAAATCCGCCATCCTGCTCCATGGAAACCATCAGCCCGCTGCATCCGCTCCGAATCGCTGGAAATCTTGGCGTCAACTGGAAGCTGTTTAAACAGTGCTTCCAGCTCTTCCTAGAAGCCACAGACAGGGAGAATGCATCGGACACCAGGAAGATTGCCCTCCTCCTCTCCACGGCGGGGCAACACGCCATCCACATCTACAACTCCCTGGTATTCGCGGAAGGCGAGGACAAGTCAAAATATAAGACGGTGCTTCTGAAGTTCGAGGAACACTTCAGCGTGGAAGTCAATGAGAGCTTCGAGAGGTACCTCTTCCAGCAGCGCCTTCAGGGTAAGGATGAGTCTTTCCAATCTTACTTGACACACCTCCGTATTCTTGCGCAGTCCCGCGGCTATGAGGCCACCTCCGACTCCATGATACGGGATCAGATAGTTTTTGGGGTCATCTCGGACACCCTACACCAGCAGCTCCTTAAAATAAAATGCCTCACCCTAGCGACTGCCATTGAGACCTGCTTCCTCCATGAGAACGCGACCAGCCGGTACTCCCAAATCCAGGCGGCCGAAACGGCACGGCACGGGTCCTATGAGGCGGAGTGGGTCCAGTCGATCGAGTTCCTCCCAACCCGCGGCCCGGACGAGGGTGGCCATTTTGAGTGTTTTCCAAGGCCTCCCGCACTTGTATGCGCCAAAAGAGGGGATGTTGACGGAGAGGGACGTGATGTGCAGGCGCGCTCTACGCAGGACCGCACCGTGCATGCATGGTTGCGCACCGAACGTCACGAACGCCGTGACGTCACGACATGCGGCAACTGTGGCTCCGCCCACTTAAAGTGGCAATGTCCGGCCAAAGCGCAACAATGCCTCCGCTGTGGCAGGATGGGCCACTACGCTGCCTGCTGTCGAGCACTCAATTGCCCAGCAATTCCGCCAGCCTCGCAGGGACTTACGGGCGATTCAGCCCCCCTACACTGAGTCATATCCTGATAGCATACAGACCAGCGATACCGAAGACAGGGAGCCCTTCCGCGTTGCGGTAATCCACAAGAACCGGATGTCCCCAAGTCGGAACCACCAGCCGCTGCCAGTGCACAGCATTGATCCGGGCGATGAGTGGTGTGCCACCCTAACGGTCAACCGATCACAGATCATATTTCGCTTGGACACTGGTGCCTCTGCCAATCTCCACGCATGGTCAGCCTTCCAGACCTTGAAGGTTAAACCACCGATTCTGCCATCCCACTGTCAGCTGGTTGACTACAATGGAAACGTCATCCTGGCCACGGGGCCCTGCCAGCTCGAGGTTACACACAACTCACACAATGCCACATTATCGTTTGAAATCGTTGGATCCTCGAAGGACTCTCTGTTAGGCACACAGGCGTGCAAGTTCCTCCACCTCATTCAGCGGGTACACACTCTGTCTCCAGAAGGCACATCCAAATTCCCGGACGCAAACTTTAGGGCGCAGCTCCATTCACCCCTCGCACACAACCAGGAGGTTTTCGAGGGCATGGGCACACTGCCCTACACGGACAGAATACGGCTCAAACCGGACGCCACCCCGGTCATTCACGCACCTCGTAGGGTCCCAGCACCACTCAAGGACCACATCAAGCAGCAGCTGCAGGACCAGCAGGACCAAGGAGTGCTTTCCCGGGTCACGGAGTCAACGCCATGGGTCAGCTCCATGGTGTGCATCAAGAAGCCCTCCGGCGAGCTCCGGATCTGTATCGACCCAAAAGATTTGAATAACAACATTATGAGGGAACACTACCCCATACCCAAACGAGAAGAAATCACGAGCGAGATGGCTCGTGCAAAAATATTCACCAAGCTTGATGCCTCAAAGGGTTTTTGGCAGATTCAATTGGATCAGTCCAGCAGGAAGCTGTGCACTTTCAACACTCCATTTGGCAGATACTGCTATAATAGGATGTCATTCGGCATCATCTCGGCCTCCGAGGTGTTCATTCGCATCATGGAACAGATGATGGAGGGCATCGAAGGGGTACGCGTCTACGTAGAAGACGTTATCATCTGGTTCACCACACCACAGGAGCACATCAGTCATCTCCAGCGTGTCTTTGCATGGATATGAGATCAGGGCCTGCGCCTCAACCGAGCCAAGTGCTCTTTTGGCCAAACTGAGCTAAAGTTTCTGGGGAACCACATATCCCGGTCAGGGGTGCGTCCGGATGCCGACAAAGTGGCAGCTATCGCAGCCATTCAGCAGCCGTCAGACAAGAAGGCAGTGCTGCGCTTTCTCAGGATGGTCAACTTCCGGGGGAAGTTCATTCCTAACCTTGCTTCGCACACGACTGCTCTTCGCCACCTGATCAAAAAGACAACGGAATTCCAGTGGCTGCCCGCACACCAGAGTGAATGGGAGGAGCTCAAGGTCAAGCTCTCCACCGCCCCGGTACTTGCGTTTTTCGATACCACATGGGAAACAAAGGTCTCAACTGACGCCAGCCAGTCCGGCGTTGGGGCAACACCGCATCATGGGCCCCGGTCGCCTATGTGTCGTGGGCCATGACCCCCACAGAACAGCGCTATGCACAGAATGAGAAGGAGTGCCTAGGCCTGTTGACTGGCATCGACAAATTTCACGATTATGTATATGGTGTTCCGCCGTTCACTGTGGAGACCGACTATCGCCCCCTGGTTGGCATAATTCAGAAGGACCGCAACGATATGACCCCTTGCCTCCAGCACATTCTGCTCAAGCTCCTGAGGTACGACTTCCAACTTGTCTACACCCCGGGAAGGATTTCATCATCGCAGATGCTCTGTCCAGAGAAACCTTTGCTCGCCATGGAATTCTGCTCACCGTCATGTCTGACAATGGGCCTTGCTTTGCGAGCCAAGAATGGTCTTCCTTTGCCACTTGATACAACTTCACGCACGTGACGTCCAGTCCCTTGCATCTTCAGTCGAATGGCAAGGCGGAAAAGGGCGTCAAGGTTGTGAAGCGGCTCCTCTGCAAGGCTGCTGATGCCGGATCTGACTTCTATTTATCCCTGCTGGCCTATCGCTCGGCCCCACTGTCCACGGGTCTCTCGCCAGCCCAGCTGTTGATGGGTCGCACCCTCAGGACCACTGTGCCGTCCATTCATGTTCCTGACCCCGACCATGCTCCAGTACTGCGAAGGATGCAACAACAGCGTGCTCAGCAGAAGGTGGCACATGACGCTCGGGCGACTGATCTTCCTGCCCTGGCGTCTGGAGACAACGTACGCATACACCTACCGGAGGGTGGCTGGTCGGCAACGGCTGAGGTTCTCCGCCACGTGGCTCCCCGCTCGTTTCTGGTTCGCATGCCTGATGGCTCCATTCGCCGCCGTAATCGGCGGACCCTTCGTCTGGTTCCGCGCTCGCTACGAGATCATGCACCGGTGCCACCCCCTCCTGTTGTTCCTGATGTCGACTTCGTTGAGCTTCCTGCCGCTCTGCCTCTTCCTCTCTCGTCCGTGGCCAGGCCCATTCCTTAGCTGGTGGCTCCTGACCCACCCTTGAGGCGGTCAACTCGAATTCGTCGCCCACCTGAGAGACTTGACTTATGAGCCTGTTAGCACATTGGACTCACTGAATTGTTTTACAGTACAGTTAACGAGTTTCCTTTCTTGTCGTTCATTGTTCCAGAAGTTTTCTCTCGTCGTTTGCTGATTGCATTTGTTCTGTTATTGGTAAAACCGCGTTGCTCTGTTGCACCTGACACCTTCCTCTGTATATAGTTTAGCCTCATGTACATGTTGTAAATATTGCACACACACACTCAGATGCACTCAGTGCACATTTCTATTTCTTAGCATGTAGGCACATATCCTTGTGAAAGGGTCATGATATCCACATCAGCATATCATGGTACAATCACACACACACTGATGGACAGGTAGTTGGACCAACCAGCACACACATAACATCGCAGCCAATCACCAGTGAGAGCACACGCATTATAAAACAGGGAACACCACAGTTCCCGCTCATTTTACCAGGAGATAGCTCAGAGCACAGAGCTCACAGCGTGCCACTCAGACATAGACCATGTGCTGAGTGCCTCACTAAGATAGTGATAGGGCTGGGTCCACAGGTTAGCTGGTGAAGCACGTACCCAAGCCAGTAGTTAGTTGTTACCGTTGATTAGACAATAAAACAGAGTTGTACCATCTACAGCCGTGTTGGATCATTTGTGCATCGGAACACCCAACACGACACTGGTTATTCCAGAAACGGCAATATATTTCCAAGTCAGCATGGTGAGTGGCTTGGAGGGGAAATTCCAGGTGGTGGTGTATCTGCTGTGTCTGCTGTCCTTGTCCTTCTAGATGATAGTGGCCATGGGTTTGCGAGGTGCTGTCTAAGGAACCAAAGATGTGCAGGTTAGATTGATTGGTCATGCTAAAATTTCCCCTCAGTGTCCAAAGATGTGCAGGTTAGGTGGGATTACAGGGTTCTGGGGATAGGGCGGTGTAGTGGCCCAGATAGGATGCTTTTTCAGAGAGTCGGTGCAGACTCAATAGGCTGAATGGCCTTCTCTGTACTGTACAGATTCTATGGAGGCTTGGTGAGTCCCTGCAGTCCATCTTGTAGATGGTGGGGTCTTGGGTGGTGTCAAACTTCTTGAGTGTTGTTGGAACTGTACTCATCCAAGCAAGGGGAGAGTATTTAATCACATTCCTGACTTGAACCTTTTCAAGGACAGGCTTAGCGGAGTCAGGATTTGGGTTACTCACCACATGATTCCGAATCTCTGACCTGCTCATGTAGCCACAATATTTACATGGCTAGACCAGTTCAATTTCTGGTCAATGGTAACCCCCACATTGTTGATAATGGGGGATTGAATGTCAAAAGGGTGATGGTTAGATTCTCTCTTGTTGGAGATGTTATGTTCCTAACCTTTGTGTGACTGACAACTTCCAGCTCATGAAAACACATTTTTTCAAATAAATCCTATTGCAGTAGGAATGTGGCATGGAAAGTTGTAATCTAACCCTGCACAGTTTAACATGGAAGTCATTTAAGAACCATAATTAGGTGTTAAAGTTATTTTGTACAACTTTGTGTTAGCATTAAAAAGCAATAATGCTATTTCAATGAAAATTTATTGCACAGGTTAAATAAATATGCTAAAATTAGAAGAGATTGTAAAAATCATTGTCCAAGTTGACTTTTACCCTTGTAATCACTGAGTGTTTATGGTGACAAAATTGGTTGAATCCAGGTTAAGCTGTAAAAGGCTTCGAAAAGTCAAGGGAAATTTAACTTCCAGAATGATCTTTCTTCTGTCAACAGCTTGACATTATTCAGATAAATCTTTGAAGTGTGATTATTTAAAATTAGTTACCCATAGTCAACAAACGTGTTTGAAGAGAGTAATCATGGTATGAGAACATTTGAAGATCTGAAAGTATTCTGAAAGGGGACCAGTATCAGAGCATGTAATTAAGGGTTGGACGGAGAGCATTGCTGATGCCATGTAGAAATAAATGCAAGTTGTTGTTGTTGTAAACATATATATCTGTGTGAAAGTTGAATTTTTGGGATCCTTTCTTAGGCAAAAGGTTAAGGAGTTAAATTTTACAGGAGTAATGTTTTTGAGGGGTTTACTTTTAATTACCGATGTTTGAGGCTCACAGAGCCAGCATAAAACTCTGCTAGGTATTCAGTCTCTCAACATTAGATACTCACAAGGAAGTAGATTGGAGTAAGGAGGAAACTTAAAGGTAAGTTATTAATAATCCCTTTTCTTTTCCAATGGGGCCATAGGGCTGTTCCTGTTAGCTCAGTGAGCTCAGGTACATTTCTGTGAAAATTAAAGCTCACGCGTGACACACACAACGTACACTAACTCTTCGAGTTTATCCAACCTTTACCTTCATTATTTCAACGAGCAGTTACACTTTTACAGAAGTTCCCTGAAGTCTCAGTGGAAAAAATGCAATTTGTGATTTAGCACCAATGGAGAAAGTCACACTTCAAATCTCGGTCTCTGCGTTGTTCCCCTGAACACAGAATGCAGTGAGCAGTGAGCTGAATCAGAGTGGAATATCCTCAGAAAATCAGGGGTCAACCTTTTCAGGAGCCACATGAAAAACTAAGGTTTATTTTTAGCCGAAAGTAAGGGCAGCGAAGAATGCACACCAAGTTGGTCAAGAAACCAAACTTACTTTATTTTACACTTAACTGTTATGGACAGATCCAGTAGTTCCCTACTGGGTTTTCCCTTGAGTCGGTGCCTTACTGGCCAACTCTATTCACACAAAGTGAAGATTGTTAAGGACCCCCCACACCCTTATCGGGCATGCTCTTATTCTGCAAGATCCATAGGGTAGGGAATCATCCCCACCCCATAAGACCCGTGCGGGTTATAACAAGAGCACGGTAGCATTGTGGATAGCACAATTACTTCACAGCTCCAGGGTCCCAGGTTCGATTCCAGCTTGGGTCACTGTGTGTGCGGAGTCTGCATATGCTCCCCGTGTGTGCGTGGGTTTCCTCCTGGTGCTCCGGTTTCCTCCCACAGTCCAAAGATGTACAGGTTAGGTGGATTGGCCGTGATAAATTGCCCTTAGTGTCCAAAAGTGGCCTTAGTGTTGGGTGGGATTGCTGGGTTGTGGGGATAGGGTGGAGGTGTTGACCTTGGGTAGGGTGCTCTTTCCAAGAGCTGGTGCAGGCTCAATGGGCCAAATGGCCTCCTTCTGCACTGTAAATTCTATGATTCTACTGGCGGAGCCAGCAGGCAGGGACTACTAATGAACCTGTAGTACAGGTCCTACCGTACATCACCTAATAGAGGTGCAACAGTGGTTTACCACACCCCTTAGTGACCAAAAGGTTAGGTGGGGTTATTGGGTTGCTGGGATAAGGTGGGGGGCATGGTAGGGCTTAGGTAGGGTGGTTTTTCAAAGGATCGATGCACACTCGATGGGCCGAATAGTCGATCTGCACTATAAGGA
Organism: Scyliorhinus torazame; assembly: GCF_047496885.1. Classification (NCBI taxonomy): domain Eukaryota; kingdom Metazoa; phylum Chordata; class Chondrichthyes; order Carcharhiniformes; family Scyliorhinidae; genus Scyliorhinus; species Scyliorhinus torazame. The sequence continues at coordinate 43,340,160 of NC_092721.1, forward strand.
TTCTATGATTCTAAATTTTTACATAAGGTCGACTATCACCTAAGGTAAAAGTTTAATTATTGTGCATTATTTTTGATTCTTGACACGTTAAATCATAGGAACATAGGGATTAGGAGAAGTATTCAATTCAGCCCTATGCGCCTGCTCAGCCATTCAATCCGATCATGGCTGATCTCCACCTGGTCTCAAATCCACCGCCCTACCTGTTCCCCATATCCCTTTAAACTGTTTGTTTTATCAGAAATATATCAATCTCCCTCTTTAAATCATTTAATGATTCAGACTCCACCGCACTATGGGGCAGTGAGTTCCACAAATACACTCCCCTCTGTGAGAGGTAATTCCTCTTCATCTTGCTTTTAAATCTATCGCCTCTCAACCTCTCTCTGTAATTATGCAAATAATTACAATTACTGTAAAATGGGAGTATGTTTTCAAAAACGTATACCGGTATCACATGTCTTAAACCGTGAGACACTGTCATTCAGTAGAGAAATTTGTTGCCATGCTATAGAAAGGATGTGATATATAAAGGATCCAAATCGCTCATGACTGGACAGGAATCAACAAGTGGAACCTGACCAGCGTGACGTAGGAAGTAAATGGAGATGGAACACACTCCCACTCTCCCTGCCAGGGAGAGTGCAGACGATCAAGATGAATACACTGCCCAGGTTCCTCTTCCTGCTTAGATCCATCCCGGTCTACATCCCCAAGGCCTTTTTCAACTCACTGGACAAACTGATCATGGTGTTTGTGTAGGGAGGGAAGAATGTAAGTATCCCTAAGAGAATACTGCAGAGAACGAGATCCATGGGGGGCCTAACCCTCCCAAACCTGCAATATTACCACGAGGCGGCACGCGTGGAGAGGTAAAGGGGGGGATAATGGGGCCTGAAGCCAAATGGGAGTTATGGAGGAGGGTTCCTGCAGAGGGACCTCCCTCTAGGCCCTCGTCACAGCGGCACTCCCATCGCCACCGAATGAATATTCAATGGGCCCAGTGGTGATAGCAACCGGTCATGGAACAAACTGCGACAGCACTTCGGGCTAACCGAGATGTCCGACAAGGCCCCCGTCTGCAAAAACCATAGGTTCACCCAGCGACAATGGACGCCACCTTCAAAAGGTGAAGACAGGACGGGGGAACACTGACAGGTAGGGACCTTTACACGAACAGCAAGCTAACAACGCTCAAAGAGCTGCCAGATAAATTCGAGCAAAAACTTCCTACAAAGGGAAACAGAGGCACACCCATGCCCATCATGACAATCACTGCGAGAGGACTTACTGGACGCAGACATCGTCGGGAAAGGGACCTGTGGCGACATGTACAGGCGATTGCAAAGGGGGGGCCAGTACTCAACTGGATGAGTTGAGAGAGAAATGGGAGGAGGACTTGAGATTTGAAATAGGGAGGGGACCCAGGAGCGAAGCACTGCACAGGGTCAACTCCACCTCCACATGCGCAAGGCTAAGCTGAAAATGGCACACAGAGCCCACTCAACCAGAACCCAAATAAACTGTTTTTTCCCGTAGGCGGAGAGCAAATGCAAACAGTGTCGCATGTTCTAGTCTTGCCCCAGACTTGTTGGGTTTGAGGCAATGTCCAAGGTGGTGGGGATGAAGGTGGAGCCTTGCCCAAGAGTGGCAGTCTTCGGGGTGTCAGAACAGCCAGATCCATACATGGGGAGGAGGCCCGACACACTTGTGTTTGCCTCTCTAATCACCTGCCAGAGAATCCTCCTCGGCTGGCGGTCAGGAGCACTACCTAAAGCTGCAGACTGGCTGTCCGACCTATCGGAATTTTTCCAAATTGAGAAAATTAAATTCGCCATCCGAGGGTCGGAGGAGATCTTGCCTAAAACATGGGAGCCATTCACCCGGTTGGCCCAACATCGGTTGTAACCAAACAGCCAAGAAGCAAAAGAATAGGAGAGGGTAGTGATGAGACAGCAAAGTTGGGGGCAGGGGAGGAGGAGAGATGGAGGGGAGGAGCGTTGAGACATGGAATCCAACCATGTCCAACAACTAAACATGAGACACAACATCACACTAACGTAACTGAAAAAGAGTGGAGGAGGGAAGAAGGCACGATAAATGACCAGGGGGTGGGGGAGGTGGGGGTGGGATGGAAAAGGGGAAGGGGGGAACCGGGAAAAGTGCCAGATCGAAAAATTGCCACAGAAAGAAAAACAGGAAATCGTAATCACCCCTGTAAATAATTTAAGAAAAATGATGTCAATTATAGAAACAGGTCAATGTGTAGACATGTTTCTTTATCCTCTATCTCCTAATGTTTGTCCATGCTTATCCTTGTTTTCTATACCACAAATATCTCAATTAAAAACACTTTTTTTTTTTAAAAGAAGAAAGGGTGTGAACACATTTGAGAGAGAGAGTGCAGATGAGGTTTTCAAGAACGCTACCAAGGATGAGAAACTTCAGTAAAGTTAGGTTGGTGAGATTGGGACTGCTCTCTGGAGAGAAGAAGGTTAAACCGAGTAGACAAGGAGAAATTTTTCCTCCTGGCAAAAGAATCAAGAACGAGAGGGTGCAGATTTAATATAACTTTCAAAAGAAGCAAATGTGATGTGAGAAAATGCTTCACCACACGGCGAGTGGTTCGGGTCTGGGATATACTGCCTGGAAACATGGTGGAGGCAGGTTCAGTTGAGGCATTCAAGAGGGCATTCAGTGATTATTTGAATAGAAACCATGTGCAAGGGTACGGGGAAAAAGCAGGAGGATGGCACAAAGTCATAATGCGCACTTGGAAGCCAGTGCAGACACAATGGGCCGAATGGCCTCCTTCTGCACCATAATAATTGCGATTCTGTGAATACTTATTAATTCCACTTCTAAAGAGTTATGGCCAGCACTTGCCCCATTCTCTGTGTAGCTGATACTGTAAGATGGTGAGGTGGCACAGGGAGAGGAAGAAGTAATTGAAATCATTCTCTACTTCAGGTCTGGAAATTCCAGTTTTCTTATAAGGAAAAGTTTTTGCTACTTTTGCCCACAGTGGCTGAACAAATGGTAATGGCTGCTACAAATAGATTTCTTGATGCGCTTGACATTTTATGATACCTCTTTTCAATCTTCATTTTAACTTGCAGGAAGAAAACCTCTTGATGCAATCTCTGATATTTCAGGAATTAGTTGGAATAAGATAACTTGCTACGGCAGGGTAAGATGAAGGGCTGGGTGACAGTGAAATGGATGCTTGCCTATTTGTCGAGCATTGCAAAAGCCGTTTTCAATTTGCTGCAGATGCAGACGCCAACCGCCTTGTCAAGGTGACACGGCCCAGAGCTGGCCACTGTCAGCCATTGCCGAGGACACGATGGAAAGCGTGTAATTTTCCCAGCCGGAAAAAAACACCGGCTTTTTGTTTGTCAGGTGTCTGCACAGATTGAAAGCGCATGCATAAAATTAAAGTTTGTTGTCAGAGGCAGCTGAAGAGTAATAAATGTTCAATCACTGGCATGGCCTCACTCATTCCCAGCCTGAGAACTGTTAACATAATTCCTGCAAAGCTGCATGTTCCTCTTCAGCTTGCCACAAGAGTGAATCAAGAAAAACTGTTTCTATATTTTCACTGGACAGGTGCCACTTTTTATGTCTAAAGTAAATCAGATCTAATAATCAATTTATAGGAATTTAATCAATCTTCCTTTCCAGCATTTCTAGCATTTGCTGTAATGTAATTATAGGGAGTAAAGTTTTTTTTCTCTCACAGCTGATGCAATCTCATAAAATTTACATTGCAAATTATGTAGCTCCACTGAATTAGGTCACACATTATCTAATTTATTGAATCAATCCCATTGAGGGAGAATGTCATTGTTTCAGACACTTCCGATCTCTGATACTTGCTGAGCTATATCACCACGGTATGACCGCAGGAGGCATTGCAGAGTAACTGAGTAACATCTAACTTTCTAATTTGTTTGACTTTCTGATTTGCTTTTCTGTATTGTTCAGTCTAACTAAAGGAATATCAGATAATTTAACACGGATGATTTGCTAATGATACTATTTTTAAAAAAAACATTGCTGCTATTAGTAAAGTTCACTCACAAATACATATCTTTCTCAAATGTGCTGAATTCTCTGAAATGCCACACATCATGGGCGGGATTCTCCCCAATCGGCGCGATGTCCGCCGAACGGCGCCAGAAACGGCGCGAATCAGTCCGGCATCGTGCTGCCCCAAAGGTGCGGAATTCTCCGCATCTTGAGGGGCCGAGCCCTCACCTTGAGGGGCTAGGCCCGCGCCGGACTGATTTCCGCCCCGCCAGCTGGCGGGAAAGGCCTTTGGTGCCCCGGCAACTGGCGCGGAAATGACTTTGCCGTGCGGCACATGCGCGGGAGCGTTAGCGACCGCTCACGGCATCCCTGCGCATGCGCAGTGGAGGGGGTCTCTTCCGCCTCCGCCATAGTGGAGACCATGGCGAAGGCGGAAGGAAAAGAGTGCCCCCACGGCACAGGCCCGCCCGCAGATCGGTGGGCCCCGATCGCGGGCCAGGCCCAGCATGGGGGCACCCCCCGGGGCCAGAACGCCCCGCGCCCCCCCCAGGACCCCGGAGCCCGCTCGCAACGCCTTGTCCCGCCGTTCAAAAGGTGGTTTAATCCACGGCGGCGGGACAGGCATTCCAGCAGCGGGACTTTGGCCCATCACGGGCGGGTCCACCCCCGCCGAATATCGGGTGCCGGAGAATTCGGCAACCGGCGGGGGCGGGATTCACGCCAGCCCCTGGCGATTCTCCGACCCGGTGGGGGGTCGGAGAATCCCGCCCCATGTGCTGAATGGAGCTTTATGCCTGATGTAAGTTAGTTTCTTGACTTTCTATATCTGGATTGAAAAATGTGAAGATTATTAAAAAAAGGGGGGTAACATTATCCGGTCTGGAAAGGAGTCCACACCGAGCCAAATAGGTTAAGTCAGAGGAAAAAGTTTTAATGAAACAGAACAAGAATACAGAGAGTACAGGAACCAGCTCACAGTTCATTCGGTTTCATTTGTAATTTTTGGGAAAGGATGAAACAAGCATTAATGGGGTGTTGTACTAATAAGACATGCATGTTTCAAAGTCTGGATTTAGCTGCTAACTTTGGGAATAATTGCAGATTACCATGATTTAAACATACCTGGATGCACTAAAATGGAGATGTGCATGTTTGGCAATCAGTGGTGATATGGTGCAGTTTTCCTGTAGCTGTCTCGATGGCCTCCACCCACCCTCTCCTCACAGAGTGTATTGGCTGACAGTAAAAGTGAAGAAGCAGGGTAATGGCACACATCAGGATGGCCTAGAAACCAAGGAGGAGGGCTCCCAAGTTGACAAGGGGGAGCACAGTAGTTCCTGATGGTGGAGCTACAATTCAGATGCATTGTCTTGAGCCTAGAGGAAGAATTTTAGGCTCCCCTCAATGTGAGTTCTGGGGAGGTTGGGGGGGGGGGGGGGGAGCGTAAGATTAAATGGTCGGGATTGCCCTCGGGCACCCAGTCACCCAAACCCAGACAATTTCCCACTGTGGTGGGCAGACCCTCGGGTGACACCCACCCTTTCACCTATTAAAGCCCTTCAGTGGCCACTTTGGGACATTTTCCCACCCAGCCTTAATGATTAGGCTGGCGGGGCGGGATGCGGCTAGGGTGGGATTCAGGGAAAAATGAATTTCTGCATCTGAGGCAGGAAATGGAGGGGAGGGGTGCCTCAATATGAAGGCTCTTCAGCGTTCGGATGCCCTCTCCTCTGGGACCTTGGCTCCAGGCCTCCCTCTTCTCCTGGCCTACCCACCGATATCATGATTGCGCACCCCCCCCACTCCTTAGTATGACCCCAAACAAGGATGTCATCAACAATGCTCTCGCAAGGTTGGCCTGCAAAGAGTTGCTCCACCGCTGCCAGTGAAAATCCCATAGGGCTTACAAAGAAAACGATATCTGCTGATTGGAGTCATCAATGTGGTTAGTTTCCAGGATTCCTCATCTAATGGGATCTGCGTGACCCGCTTTTAACATTTGGCCTGTCTGCTATCACCTGTTGCACTGTTTTCACGGGGTGCTGTGGTCTGAGCCATGCCTTGTTCAAATGCACTGGGTCAGTGTACATCCTGACCGTGCTGTCTTTCTTTACCGCAGCCACCATTGCTAAAACCCATTCCATGGCCTCACCTTGAGCAGTTATCTGGCAGAGCTCAACAACGACTTTCTGTTTCATGTCTACCGGTACTCTCCTTGGAGCACAGACTGTTGGTGGTACTGAATCATTGGGTCTCACGTGGTATACAACTGGTAGCTTACTAATGATGTCACAGTTGAAGGGGTTTCTATGCACTGTCACCTCCAGGGCCTGGAGTTTGCGTGAATGCAATTCTGGACCAAGTTAACTGGGCCCCAATGCAATGCTGTCCCAAAGCCCGAGTAGATGCTTTATATTCTGGTCAATTATATGGATCCTGGTGCTAGAATCTGGTGTTACCATGGGTCTACTTCCCATAGTCTATGGCTGGATAGTACATTGTCCTTCCCTCCAGTATCAATCTTAATGTTAAGCCTGGTGTAACTGTTAATTATGTTCAGAGTGTTGAAGATCATACTCTTCCCTGTGGCGTGGCCAATACTGTTGTAATAAAGTGTTGTTGGAGACTCTAGCTTTATTGTTTTGGTTGAACTCCTATTCATTCACCTCATTGATAATCCCACCCCTGGAGGATTGAGCCGCAGCTATCTTACTGACGATAGAGGAGGGCTGCTGTGGGTTTGGGTCTGCAGCATTCAGCAAAATAGATCCCTTTCCCGCATTTATTGCATCTTTTGCCATGTGCAAAACAAACTGTTTCATTTGCTGGTCTCTGCAGTTGGAGGAGGCCTCCCCCTGTACTGCAGATACCTTAATTTCATAGAATCTGTACCGCCCCTTTGAAAAGAGCACCCCACCTAGGCCAAATCCCCTGCCCTGTCCATATAACCCCACCTAACCTTTGGACACTAAGGGGAAATTTAGCATGGCCAACTCACCTAACCTGCACATCTTTGGGCTGCGGGAGGAAACCAGAACATCCAAAGGAAACCCACACAGACACTAGAAGAGTGTGCAAATTCCACACAGACAGTCACCCAAGGCAGCAATTGAACCCAGGTCCCTGGAGCTGTGGGACAGCAGTGCTAACCACTATGCCATCTAATATCACTGCTTTGTTTCTGAGCTTTAACATACTGATATTGATTGCTGCTTGTAACATTTTGTCTTGTTCATGCAGCAGCTGTTTGCGGACTGAATCACTACATATTCCGCATACTACTCGATCCCATGAGAGCTCCGAACTCTCAGTTCTTTGACAATATTTTTGGGGTGTCCATGCTTTCTGGTTCATGGTATTGAAAACATAAGACATAGGAGCAGAATTAGGCCACTCGGCCCATCGAGTCTGCTCCACCATTCAATCATGGCTGATATTTTCTCATCCCTATTCTCCTGCCTTCTCCCCATAACCCCTGATCCCCTTATTAATCAAGAACCTATCTATCTCTGACTTAAAGACACTCAGTGATTTGGCCTCCACAGCCTTCTGCGGCAAAGAGATCCACAGATTCACCACTCTCTGGCTGAAGAAATTCCTCCTCATCTCTGTTTTAAAGGATCGTCCCTTTAGTCTGAGATGGTGTCCTCTAGTTCTAGTTTTCCCGACAAATGGAAACATCCTCTCCACGTCCACTCCATCTAGACCTCGCAGTATCCTGTAACTTTCAAGAAGATCCCCCCTCATCCTTCTAAACTCCAACGAATACAGACTCAGAGTCCTCAACCGTTCCTCATACGATAAGTTCTTCATTCCAGGGATCATTCTTGTGAACCTCCTCTGGAGCCTTTGCAAGGCCAGCACATCCTTCCTTAGATACGGGGCCCAAAACTGCTCACAATACTCCAAATGGGGTCTGACCAGAGGCTTATAAATCCTCAGAAGTACATCCCTGGTCTTGTATTCTAGCTCTCTTGATATGAATGCTAACATTGCATTTGCCTTCTTTACTGCTGACTGAACCTGCACATTAACGTTAAGAGAACCGTGAACAAGGATTCCCAAGTCCCTTTATGCTTCTGATTTCCAAAGCATTTCCCCATTTAGAAAATAGTCAATGTCTAAATTCCTCCTTCCAACGTGCATAACCTCACATTTTTCCACATTGTATTTCATTTGCCACTACATTGCCCATGCTCCTAGCTTGTCCAAATCCTTCTGCAGCCCTCTTGTTTTCTCAATACTCCCTGTCCCTCTACAGCTCTTTGTATCATCTGCAAACTTAGCAACAGTGCCTTCAGTTCCTTCTTCCAGATCATTTATGTATATTGTAAAAAGTTGTGGTCCCAGCACAGACCTCTGAAGTACACCACTAGTCACCAGCTGCCATCCTGAAAAAGACCCCTTTATCCCCACTCTCTGCCTTCTGCCAGTCAGCCAATCCTCTATCCATGCCAGGATCTTACCCTTAACACCATGGGCTCTTAAACTTATTTAACAGTCTCCTATGCGGCACCTTGTCAAAGGCCTTCTTGAAATCTAAATAAACCACATCCACTGGTTCTCCTTTGTCCAACTTCCTTGTTACCTCAAAGAACTCTAACAGATTTGTCAGACACGACCTCCCTTTGACAATCAACCAAACATGCCTATCAAGGATTACGTTTTCAACCGGGAGGCAGATGTTCGCGAATTGCTTCATGATTGTCTTGGGATCTTCTTTTCTTCCTCTGTCTGGAAGACAAATGACTCAAACGTTTCAATGGCTTCGGAACCCACGAGGTTTCATGGGGTAAAAGCCTGTACCTTCATTGTTTTGTCTGAAAGTGCAGCACTGTCGTAAATACGAAATGTCCTTCTGGAACTTTTCAAAACTATAAGAACATAAGAACTAGGAGCAGGAGTAGGCTATCTGGCCCTTTGAACCTGCTCCGCCACTCAATGAGATCATGGTTGATCTTTTGTGGACTCAGCTCCACTTTCCCGCCCGAACACCATAACCCTTTATTCCTTTATTCTTCAAAAAACGAATAATCTATCTTTATCTTGAAAACATTTAATGAAGGAGCCTCAACTGCTTCACTGGGCAGGAAATTCCATAGATTCACAACCCTGTGAGTCAAGAAGTTCCTCCTAAGCTCAGTCCTAACAATGCACAATATTTTTGTTGAAGACAAGTGGGTCAATGCAGCGAAGTCCTTCTGCCATACTGCCAACTTCTGACACAATGTAGAAAGTTGTGGGTCCCTTAAATCGCCAGCACCAAGGACTGTCAACAAAAGTAATTTATTTCTAAACTCACAGCTACAACAGTACTTGTGCTCTGTCTGAGATCCTGGGGTAACTGCTTCCCGCACTTCCCGTCACATAACCTCTTATGTAGCTGCATCATCACATTCTCATGTGGCCATTTGATCTACACACCCAAGAGCAAGAACAGAATGGTTAGTGATAACTGATGTTTTCATTGTGCCTTTGCCCCTGGACGGGGGAGGAAATTGAGCCTGTATATATTAGATTTTACTTTTCCTTCCTTGCTTCCATTTGTGACTTTTTGGAAATGCTCCATTTCAACCCAAGTAATAAACCTTATCAATTCTCTGTGTCACTTTTTCACCAAATAGATGTCACTCCTCTATTTCTCAGCTGCTTCATGCAGTCACCAGCAGAACTACATCGAACACAGCTCAGGTATAACCCCAGATGTGTACTGGGTCACCTGATATCATCAATGCAGTGATAGGCATGATACAATTACTTTGAGCCTCTTTCCTCATGCCTTTCCTATGCTAGGGTGAGGGAAAATTGACTAAAAAGCACATGCCCAACTATCTAGCCAGTGATACCCACATTCCATGAAGGCATGAAAAGAAACATTGCCTGCAGCATCAGTGCGCTGTCACTCCTGTGTTCGATCCTTTACAGTAATGCCTCCTCTTGAGCTGGGAGATGCCTTGATGCAGAATCCTGCAAGGTGCACCTATAAGCATGTTCCTTTCACTAGAAGGCCTGATTTCCATAATGAAGAAAGCCCCTCAGCTCCCATACCAGAACTGCTGTTATCTTCAGTTCCTCAGACCGAGCTCGTCTGTTATCCTGTTATCGTTGCAAACTGCCACTTATCAGAGACAGCCATGATTCTGACAGCCACTGTGTGGTCCATGCATTGGCCAGAATAATAATCTTTAATAATGATCTTTATTATCACAAGTAGGCTTACATTATCACTGCATGAAGTTACTGTGAAAATACCCTAGTCGCCACATTCCAGCATCTGTTCGGGTACACAGAGTGAGGATTCAGAATGTCCAATTCACCTAACAGCACAGCACATCTTGTGGAAGGAACCCGGAGCACCTGGAGAAAACCCACGCAGACATGGGGAGAACGTGGAGACTCCACACAGACAGTGACCCAAACCGGGAATTGAACTTAGGACCCTGGCGCTGTGAAGCAATTGTGCTAACCACTGTGCTACCGTGCTGCCCAAGATGCCCTGGGCAAGTAAAATTGTTGTGAATTGCTCTATTGAGTGTCTCAATTGGGCTTTAATTGCCCTTTATCGGATGACAAGCAGGATTCCGAATTTGTTCCCTGCTCACCATTAGTATTATCATGTCCTAGCATCATGACATCGGCAGTCTGATCTGATGTCAGGATGCTCCATTTTACATTCCACTCGTCTAGGCTAATGAAAAATCCCTTCCCTGGTCCTGACTGTATGAACAGCTCGGTATCAGTCAGTGCCCAGCTGCTGTGTCACTAAGGAGTCATTAGTTTCTATAATTTAAGAATTTCCCAGCAGATAATCTCATCTTTTTACCAACTTTACAAACTATAATAGGACAATTCACTGGTGTATTATAAATTCTAGCAATGTTCAAAAGGGTGTGAGTGAAGCTTTGCACATATGATTCAGTATAACCACTGCGCAATAGTGAGTTCCTGAAAAAGCAGCGATCAAGGACAAAATAATGACTTGCAATGTAATGAAAGAATTTCTTGAAATTCTGAAATGGGCAAGGAAGTGACTGACAGGTAATATTTAATCTGTCTTTGTGATGCATTTAGTTCAATTGCAAAGCCTTGGCTATAATCTTTTCATTGTCATAGTTTTATTGTTGTCCCTCTTCATGTGGAGAACTTCGATCATAATTTTTTCTTTGCACACTTTCCCTTTCCTCTGATTCTGATTTACTTCTCGTTACTATTGTCACAGAACATTTAGTAATTTGCAACAGTTTGATTGCCAATTCGTACTTGCCTTTGGTGAATTGTTATCTCAGTGCATGTTTCAAATGCTTCATTATTGATTTATTTTGTTCTATATTTCAGTCTCTTCAGCAGGATTCTGCATTGGTTAAATGCTTTCATCCGGTTGAGTGGTTTTCTTTTAACGCAGTTAATTTGATTGACTTGAACTTTTGCCAACTGCACAGGTATGGGCAGCACGGTGGCACAGTGTTAAGCACTGCTGCCTCACAGATTAAGGACCGGAGTTAAATTCCAGCCTCGGGTGACTGTGTGGAGTTTGCACGTTCTCCCCATGTCTGTGGGCGTTTCCTCCGGGTGCTCCGGTTTCCTCCCACAGTCCAAATATGTGCAGGTGGTTGGGTTGTCCATGATAAATTTCCCCTGGGGGGGGGGGGGGGGGCGGCACGGTGGCACAGTGGTTAGCACTATTTCCTCAAGGCACCGACGGCCCGGGTTCGATCCTGGCCTCGGGTCACTGTCTGTCTGAGATTTGCACATTTTCCCCGTGCCTGCGTGTGTCTCAACACCACAATTGAAAAGATGTGCAGGGCATGTGGATTAGCCATGTTAAATTGCCCCTTAATTGAAAAAAAAATTTGGGTACTCTAAATTAATTCTTTTTTAAATTCTTCTCGGTGTCCAAAAGGTTAGGTGGGGCTAGGGATAGGGTGGATCGGGTGCTCTTTCGTAGGGCTGGTGCAGACCCACTTACTGCACTGTAAATTCTAATTGTGTATAGATATTCGGCGTTGCAAAATTCATTTGTACAGCTCCGTTTCCAGCATTGTAAAGGCCTTTCTGGCTTTATTTGGGCTGTAGCATCAATCACAACTAAGATAGTTGTCCATCATTCTCCAAACATTGAGTTGCACATACCCACTGTGTATGAGCACACTGAAAGACCGTCCTCCTGACGTAGCAAAGCACAACCTGCTGATCTAATACCAGGATTCCAAATTTGAACAATGCAGATCCTGGCCATGCTGTCTTAAAGAACAAAGTATGCATGGGCCCTACAGCAGTGTTATTGGAAGAATCAGGCACACTGATTACAGACATGTTAAAGTCTTTGCAACTTTGTCTATTGCTAAGTATCTGGTAGAGATTTGGAGTATTTTTGGTGAATATCTGCATTTGGCAGAGCGTGTTGATCCATCCTACAGGGATGGCAGGCGAATAGGGGACTTGACCTCACAGAAGTCACAATGGGTATGGAGACAGGAGCAACCCTGGCCGGAATTCTCCGGTCATTGCGATTCAATTTTCCCACTGTCAGCGCACGGCACACGGCCGGGAAACACAGCGGCTGGCGGGCCAGAGAATCTCGCCCACTGTCTCTGCCCACTGGACTGACGGGAGTGGCAGAGGCTGTGGAGTGGCAGGTTCCATCTGATCCACTCTGCCAAGCTAGAACTGGATTTCACCAAAATCCTTGCCAGAGACATGAGCCATGCACCCAACATTGTATTGCGTGAGCACATTAAGCATCCCTCCTCCATGCTGCTCCATTAAGGTCCTCTTCTGAGTCCTCTCCAACAACACCTCTCTGCCATCTCTCCCCACAAGGAGCTGGAAAATGAACCATCCTTTTATTCTGGCCTGATTGCAGACCACAGATTTCAGGCAACATGACACGTTCGCAGCAGAATGAGGGTTAGCTGGGAGTTAGAAAGCATAAGGCAGGAAGATGCCATCAGTCCTAATGCTCTCAATAGCACTCACAGTCATTATCAAGGTGAAGAAAATCATCTCCTCTGTTGGGCTCAGGTGGTGCAGACATCCATTACAGCAATCTTTTTGTGCAACTTCCCCTTGAGAGACTGCTGCCTTTAAGAAAGAACAGGCTGACACAACCTGCACTGTTAATGCTGTATCGCTGATAGAAACCTACTTTATTCTAGGTAATAAAGGTTTCAGGGAAGAAATGATTTAGTGAAAAAATCATATACTAAGCCAGGACAGCAGAAAATGCTGAGAGCATGGGAAAGATTTGATAAGGAAGTCAGTACTGAAACTGACTATCCGTATTGCAGAATAGACTCATTGTTATCATTCCTGGGCAAACATCCCAGCTCTCAAGAATATGGTGGGAAAACAGGTGGTCCGATCACACCATATTATAGAAACATAGAGATGTTTTCCCATGCCATATTATCTCTTAAAACTTGATAGACAGACATTTCGGTGAATTAGATGAATAATAATTATTTTAACCCAATCACAGTCAGAAAGGGGACTGAACCTAAAAGAAATTATGATTTCCTTATGAGACAGAGGGAGAAGCTTTTTTGCTCTCTCCAAAATCATCTTTAAGATCTTATGTCTCTCTCTCCCCCTCTCTCTGAATCCATCTTTAACCTAACCTTTGAAACTTATTTCTACTTTGCTTTGCTATTTACTTTCGTTTCATTTTTGTATTGTGCATTTTGATCTGAAGAAATTACCCTGAACTGAATTGTATCGTGAATTCAACTCATTCATCTGTATTTGCATTGGGCAAACAACTTTTAAAACTCTGTATTCGTATAAAATTTGACTTGATCAATAGACTTTGAAACTGACATAAATAAAGATATTCTTGACTTCACTCAAGAATCTCAGCCTCGAGTTCTGTACGATTGACATATAGTGCGGCGACACATAAATATATTCACAAAATACAGATCCATCAATCTCTTTCTCCACAGTTGTTGCCTGATGTGTTGAATATTTCAGCTTCCCAATGGCTGCTTTGGTCTGCACCGTATGATTTTCAAAACAATGCTGTCAGGGCCTCCTGCTGTGTCCAGAGATTACCAGCAGTATTCAAAAGGAGAGGTCAGATTGGAAGTCGACCACGTAGGCCCGCAATCATGCATGAGCTTTGCAATTTTACATGGCAATCTGATTATGTCTTGGCACTCCACGATCCTCACGTCGCAAAATTGGGGCCAATAAATATCTAGCACGAACGTGTTTTCACAATGGACAACTGTCTCAGACAAACAGAATTAATGGCTCCTCCAAATCCCAGAATTCCAGCTATATTTACCTCAGATTCCTTGGGAAGAATTGTGCCCTCCCCATTCTCGCCTTCGGTGGGAAACATCGCAGGCAGGGACGGAAAAATGCAGCAACCAGTTTCCCAATGTCGGGAAATCAGCTTGGAATCTTGTTCTTCTGACTTTCAGGTTAATGGCAGGCCGATTTCCCCACCGGTGAATGTTAGGAACCCATTTTGCATTTCATGAATTCTCATCGTCAGGCCAATTGACCGGACTCATGTGGCCCCATTAGATAATCCATCCCGAGTGTAAATTTACATTGTGTGCACCCGGCGAGAGAGACTCCCAGGATTTAACAGCCTCTCGACATTGCCTGCCCCATTGGTAGGAGATGGTACACATGGCAGGGGTACTGGAAGACATAACGAGGTGGGTGGTGGAAGACATAAAGGCTGTAGTGAGTGGGGAAGGGGTGTTGGGGCCGAGTGTCTTATGGGATGGGGTCAGTGGAGTCAATTGTGGAGTTCTGGGGAAGAAACAAAGATGCTGATGATACAAAAGGATGGTAGGAAGGAAGTGAGATGTGATAGAAAGGGTCAAGGTGTGTAGTCTTTGGGAGACTGATTAATGGGGACCAAAAAGGTGGTATGGATAATAGGAATGAGCAGTTTCAGGTGGACATGGGCATGGTGACAGATTTGGCCTCATCAACACAGAGGGAACGCATGTCGAAGTTGGTAATATTAGGTTCCAGAGTGATGGGGGAGATTCATGGATTACAGAGTGGAGAGCAAAGGTCACATTTGGGCGGCGGGGCAGGAAGGTGAGGTGCCAAGTGTAATAGGGGGAGGTTGGTGAGTGACAGAGGGAGGGTAAATTTGATCGAGATGGTTTGAAAAGTGATGTGGACCATCAAAAGAGAAAGGCAGCATGCTTGATATCCAGCTGCGATCATCAAGTGGAGGGGGGGGGGTCTTCTCAAGTGGGTGGAGCTCAACGTGAGCACAACTAGACAATGAAAGCAACTCCCTAATAATCATGTGGAGGCACTATGAGACCGTTGAGCTTTTGAAATCACTGCTGTATGGTGAAGCCCAAATGGTAGCAGGTCCGGCCCAGAGGGTTCTCAGCAATGCAACCCCAGCAAGGCGGAGAGCTACCGTTCACTCTGATCCATTTGCCATCAGCTGCAGCCAGAGTTGAGAAAGAAGGGAGGGGGAAAATGGATGCCTACAAAGGGCATGCAGGTGCATGGCAACCAACTTGTGACTGCAAACATCTATCCTTCCGGGTGAAATTGATCTGCTGGACAAGGGCTCATGTGGTTAGTCTTTTCATTATGACAAGTCAAATGCCTCTTAATAGAGTGCCGAGCAGTGAAGGCAAATGAAATAATAAGAGTGGGAGTGGTTTCATACATGGCCCTCATCCCCCTTGTCAAAGACCAATATCTCCATATGAATGCATGCAGTAGAGGGAGGAAGACCCATTCTTGATCCCTCAGAATGCCCTTTACCTGGAAGGGAAGGAGTGCACGTGACTACTGAAAAAACTGACAGCAAGACTGAATCCAGGGGACTTCCAAACAGCATAAACTAACAAATATTTACAAGTTCCTAAACTATATCCAATAATTGTACGCCCATGCCACCATTATGCATTCAAAGTTTCATTTTTCTAACTCTACCACTACGTCTGAGTATATCCTCGAGCTCCACAGCAGAGGTGGAGGTAGCCTGCAGACTACTGTACCTTGATGATTTTGGTGGGTGTTCTCTAGAGGTCTGAGGCCTGGAGGGCCATAGCCAGCTAAGGGTCTCCTCGATGTTGACCTGATCAGCTGCAATAGATTGGGTAACAGGTAGAGAGGATATGGAGCGGTAGGACAACTTTAAAGTGTCCTGGAGGCCCCTTGGTGTCCACCTGATGCTCCTTCTCCCTTTGTGTGCCTGAGGGACCCTCCCTGACTCCTTGAAAGGATGGTGCGACTGGGGAAGGTCAAGGTGCACCATTCCCGAGGGAGCATCAGTGAGCAGTTAATAGCTGAGTAAGTGCCGCTTGATAGCACTGTCATCAACATCTTTCATCACTTTGCTGATGATTGAGTGTAGGCTGATGTGACGCAATTGGCCAGGTTGTAAACAAAAGCTTACATGTCAGAGTTAGCATGCCCGGAGCACTTGTTCTGCTTGGCGTCAGATTCCGACATCTATTGCATATGCATGACAACAAAGGTTATGTTGAACAACACTGATTGAAGACTCTTCCTCACCCAATATGATAACTACATACAAGCTAAGAAAACCTGAAATATTTAGCTGTAGTTGAAGGGAAAAATGACCTGGTTAATCACCGAGAAGACTACAATCAATTTGAACTTGACCACTTGCGAGCGATTGCATGTATGCTGTCTGTGTATCTGTTTAATAGATAAAGAGTTTGTTTAGTTTAGTTGCACAACTTCTAGTTGAAGTACATTAAGTCTTGACAGTGCAACTGGTTCGGTTTGATTTCTGACTGGTTCAGCCATGGAGTCATAGGACGGAATTTAATGAGGGGACTATGCACCTCATGTCAGCCACCAAAATTGGTGGCACCCTTGCTGATCCGATCTTGGGGAACTCAAGGGGATTAAGTATGTAATTGGCAACAGGAACTCTGCTGCCGGGGCTCCTGACTTCATTGAGTACATTTAATTTTGGACATCCCTCAGTGAGGTCAAATCCAACTGCCAAGGCCTGTAAGTCAATTCAGGGATGGCAGCTCTCCTTTATGTGTGTCATCGCTGAGAGCAAGAGCTGTTATTGGAAATACACTTCGACGTTCACCAGGAATTATCATTGGATCCCTGGGAAAAGGTTAATGTGGGCAAAATAGGGGTCATGAGCTGGGGAACATCATTGAGGGGAAGAGGGGGTGTCTGAAGAAAGGCAATGGGTTGGCTTTTGTACCTCCCTTCCGTGCTGAGGTAGGTACTGGAAATGGTGAGAAAGGGGAGGATAGCAGGAATGCGTCCTGAATTAGAACATTACAGCACATGAACAGGCCCTTCGGCCCAAATTACAGCCGTATATTTCCAGGAAACCCCGAGTTGACAGTACAAGGTGGATGCCTGTTGTGGGGGATGACAGTAATTATTCCTCCAAATTTGCGACAAAAGAGTTTTCAACTAAGTATATGAAGAACACTCAGGTATAGTTTGAATGAAGGAATTCGCACAGAGCTAATTTAGTGGCCAGGATTCGATGCCCAGGTGGAAGAAAAAACTGGACGGTGCCAGTAATGTGCCCGGGTAAGTAACACACCACCATAGTTCCCATTACATCTATGGGAGTGGCCTACAATGTCATGGCAATGTCTACATATTAACTTTTCTGGTCTTTATGAGAGGCACATGTTGATGGTTATGGTAGACGGACATGCAAAATGGCCTGATGGTGGACCTGATGAAATCAATGACCTCAGAACAAACCAGAACAAATCGTTTACAGCTCAGGAGTTTGAGGATTACTTAAAGATGAGTGTTATCGAACAAATAAAATCAGCACTTTCCTATCCATCCATGAAACGTTTCGCTGAAAGGTTTGTTCAGTCCGAGATAATAGAGCACAGTTAGCAGTCGCGGATCACGAGAAGAGAAGGTAATTCTAGGACACGTTTTGTTTCAACAAGGAGAGCAAGTGTCGGCACCCAGCTATGCCATTTGTGAAAAGTGGGTTCCTGTAACTTGTATTGGCTCCAACTGGTTCAATCTTTTACACTGTACAAACAGGAGATGAGTTAGTGTGGAGACAACATGCAGATCAGCTTCTATCTACATATATTGATGCGCCAGTGCCATGTGTGAGAGAACTGCCTCAAGTGGAAACGCCATCCACACGGCCAGATCATATAACTTGTGGCCAATCTACTGAAACAGAGATTGCAAAGAATCCCATGCTCCGACTAGTTTTCCATCTGCAAAAGAGACTGTAACGCCTTTCAGGGTAGAGTCACCTGACAGATGAACCTAGAAATATATCTAAATTCAAGAACAATCAAATCCTTGAAGTGCGCAGGCAACCAGTGCTGAATAGACACACACCAGATTTTATTTCCTATTGACGACATTACCACTGTGTAATAATGGAATGCCTGCCCTTGTGTGTGTGTGTATATATATATATATATTTACGTATATATGTATATGAGTGTGTGTGAATGACCATGTAAAAATACCATGGAAAAATACTATAGTTGTTGTTTTGTTGAACCTGAGAATTAAAGGGCGTTATATATGTGGGTTGATTGTGCTGTTACATGGTTTCTTTAAGAGTTGAGTTATGTGTTAGTTGGTGATGTCATTGACTACTTTGTGGGCTTACAGTCAGTCCAGACCAAGCCTTTGTACAGTTAACAACCTTCAAATAAACCTATGTTAATCATTGCATTCAACCCAGGTGCTTCAACGTTTCCATTCTTTTATCCTGCAAGTACAATACACAGCAATATAGATTTTGAATCAGGAATTGCACCCTAAAGTGTGATGGTTGCTGAACTGGAAAAGTTTAGGGTATTCACTTGATATGACATTAAGTGCCTTGAGTTTGTGAATTTGTGAAGGAACATGGAGTTAATAAAAAGAGTGATTCTCCTATGAAGTAGAGATTAAAGATTAAAAGCAGAGCCCATCTGCTGGTCAGAAGTTGATGAACATGCCTGGCATAATTGTGTCATGAGAATGTCACTTTAAGAAATGTTTGTCTGCTCAAGTTACTGCAGTGGTGTCAGAGTGTGGGTGGAGCTGGGCTGTCTGTCAGCTTTTAGTTTCACTTTGAGAAAAGCTTGGGTTTTTTGGTTTTGTTTTAGTGTTGGAGCTGCAGCCAGCCAAAGAATGTGTAATGTTGTTCTCTCTGCCATGTAAAGACCATCTCTTGATCATTTGGTGAATTCAGAGTGATAACTGTTCTCAGTAGTGAATTCAAACCTGATGTGCTTCTGTTCAAAGATTTTTTTAATGTCTTATAGATGTTAAAAGGAAAGTTTAAGGATTACTTAGCGTTGCATTCTTTGGGAATTGTATTTGAATTGATGGCTGCTAAGATGTTCATTGTATGTTTTAAAAAAGTTGACGGAGTTCATAGAATAAACATTGTTTGTTTTTAAAAATACTGTTCGCTGTCTGCTGCACCGCATCTGTAGAGTGGGCCACGTGCTGCCCATACCACAATCTATTAAAAGTTGTGGGTCAGGTGAACTCCATGATACACTTTGGGATTCTCTAAACCCTCGCCCATAACAAATTGGGGGCTTGTCCATAACAATTGTGCTCAAGGACACCAATATCCTATGGCACAGGATACGGTACATCCTCTAAAACAAGGCAGTTTCTGAAAATCAGGATTTTTAAATGGCTTTGATTTCACTCAATCTTTGTATAGTTGCTGGATTGTCTTACAGCAAAATCCTCAACCTCGTCCACAGATTCAAAATCGTATTTTTCTGGATTTTCTATTTCACCGCATGATAATGCATCTGCCCTGCTCTGTTGTTTTGCTGGAAGTGACAACATATGAGTATCAAACCTCATAAATCTTAATTTAAGCCTTTGAACTCTTGATGGTATCGCTGCAAGCTCTTTCAAATTCAATAGTGTGACTAAAGTTTGATGGTCTGTTTTTATCGTAATGTGAAGACCTAAGACACAATCAGCAAATTTATCACATGCCCATGTGGATGCTAATGATCAGGAATATAAGAACGTAAGGAATATGAATAGGAGTAGACCACACAACCCAAGAAGCCTGCACCATCGTTCAATACCATTCTAACTTATGTTGGGCAGCAAGGTAACACAGTGGTTAGCACAGTTCCTTCACAGCTCAAGGGTCCCTGGTTCGATTCCCGGCTGGGTCACTGTCTGTGCGGAGTCTGCACGTTCTCCCCGTGTCTGCGGGGTTTCCACCGGGTGCTCTGGTTTCCTCCCACAGTCTAAAGATGTGCGGGTTAGGTGGATTGGCCATGCTAAATTGCCCTTAGTGTCCAAAAAGGTTAAGTGGGGGTTATTGGGTCACGGGGATAGGGTGGGCTTGAGTAGGGTGCTCTTTGTAAGGGCTGGTGCAGAGTCGATGGGCCGAATGGCCTCCTTCTGCACTGTAAATTCTATGATCTATGAATTCTATGACCTATGAACTCCATTTTCCCACCCTTATGTCTTAATTCCCTGAGAGATCAAAAATGTGTCTATCCCAGCCTTAAAGGCACATAATGATGGAATGTCCATAAATCTCTGGGGTTTTGCAAAAATTCAAAACCCTCAGAGTGAAACAACTTCTCCTCATCTCAGCCCTAAATGATCAGCCTATTATCCTGATATTGCTCCCTCGTGTTTCATATGCCCTGACCAATGGAAACAATCTCGCTCAGCAACTATTCTATCAGGCTTCATCAAAATTTGTAGATTTCAATAAATCACCTCTCAGTCTTCAAAACTTGAGAGGATTTAAGGTCAATTTCCTAAGGCTCTTCTGTGGGTCTATCCCCGCATCCACGGACCAGTTTAATGAATCTTCACTGTCCCGCCTCCAATGAAAGTATAAACTTTCTTAAAGATATAGACCGAAACTTCTCACAGTGTTCCAGATGTGGGGCGGGATTCTCCGATTGCCGACGCCGAGATGGCGTTCGCCGAGCGGCCGGAGAATCCGTTTTTACGCCAAAATCGGGGGCGGCGCTCTTTTCCGGATGCTCTGCCCCCTCAAAAACACACCACTGGGTCGGCCTCAGGACGTCACCTGAGGCCCTCCCTTGGTACTCCGCCTCCGATGGGCCGACGTCCCGATGGCATGGTGCACATGTTCGTGAACCTGGCGCGGTGGCTGGGGGTGCTGGAGGGAGCTATTCCACTGGAAGTGGGGACATCGGCGGGGGCTGGGGGGGACTGGTGGGGGTGGTCAGGGGTGGCGAGGGAGGTTACAGCGGGGCACTATCTGACAGGCTGGGTCTGCGCGCGGCTGGCGCCATGTTGTACGGTGTAGCAGCCACAGACCGCCACCATGCGCATGCGCAGCCACGGACCTGGCCATTCTGTGTCCGTATCGGCAGGTAAAGCTTTACGTGGCGCGGCTGCTAGCTTCCCGCTGGGCGGGTGCCGCTGACCTTTTGGTCGTAAGACCTGACGCTTCCTCCGGACATGGCCGCAAAATCAGAGAATCCAGCCCATGGTCTCACCAAAACCCTGTACAACTGTAGCTAGTGTTGCTGCACTCTACTGGCTTTCACTGACAAATCAGTACTCAACATAAACTAGATTTCATACAACTATATTTAACTTCCTGAGACTGCATTTATGTGCTTATTTGAAAAGTTATATAAGTTTCGAGACTCATAATTTGAACTCAAAATACTATCCAAAAGGGAGAACTGGTCAGGCTCGCTCTGGAGATTGTGCGCTGCTCGGAGTTTCCAAATTCAGGGTCTCGTCTTGCGAATGTTGATCCGAGGGTTATTGCAGCAGAAATATCAGTAGCTCCTGCTTTTTGCCAGGTTTTAGTTCTTAGTTCATAGTTCATTCTGATAAAGAATGCTTTAGCACAGACGCATCATTTGTCCTTGACAGAGCTTTGTTTTTTGCGGTTTCAAAGTTTTATCAGTGAAAAGTCCAGTTGTAAAAAGTTGTTCTCCGTTTGCTACTAAACCAATTTTTGCAGAGCTACAAGCTTCACGCACACAAAGTCTATTGGCCTCTTTTATCATCATGTCTCACTATTAACCCCTTTTACCACCATGCCTCTCGGCACAATGTTAGTCATTTCTCCTCTCAGCACTAGACTCCTTTATTCATGTATTCAAACCCCCTTGCCTTTTGAATTGCTTGCTATACCTGCATGCTAACTGCCGGTGTTCCTTGAATATCAACACCTACAATTTATCACCTTTGGAAACATATTCTGGATGGAATCTTATCAGAATTTAGGAAAGTGTCAGGCTCACACAGAAAACTGGTGTGGAACTCCCCAGTTCCATGGATCAGTTTTACCACAGAATATTGAACCTCTTTGCTCAAAGAAAGTGGGTGGATATGGTTTATGCCATCCCTCTGGTGGGTCAGCGACTCTTAGAACCAGGAACCGGCTCCACACAGGTTGGGCACTATCTTTAAAGGGCGCCCCAACCAGCGATGCGGCCAAATGACCTCCAGCGCACATCACCTGCCACCCCTACATTCATTTCTCCCATACCCCTTCACCTGGCAGTGCCAATCTGGCAGTGCCAACCTCTGCTGGGGCAGTGCCAGGGAATGGCCCTGGCATGACCCTCTGCCCCCCCCCCCGCTGGGAATACTTATCTCTGTGACCCTGAAGGGTTCCCTTCGACTGCCTCACACCTGGCCAGACTTGTGGTTAACCTCACCAACGTGTGAGCTACGAGTATTTAGTGAGGGGGGTGATTTAGCATGCTAATAGCATGTAAATGAATTCAAATTTATTAAATGATAGATTCACCACCATTTGTGGGCCCCAATCTTGTGACGCCACCAGCAAGAGGTGGGGAAAATCGGGAAACGCAATCTCTCCAGCAAGAATCACATTTCCCAATCCCACAAGTGGCAAGTGCGGCCTCAAGGTTCTATCTTTGTTTTAATTTAAAGTGCCCAATTCTTATCTTTTCAAATTAAGGGGCAATTTAGCATGGCCAATTCTAGCCTGCACATCTTTGGGTTGTGGGGGTGAGACGCATGCAGACATGGGACGAATGTGCAAGATTTTTCAGATGTTCAAATATTCTGGTCCCAATGACAGTGCGCCCCCGCGGTGGTATCCAGGCGGTGAGGGATGCACTCAACGGGAAACCCCATTGACAATGCTGGGACCAGAAGACCCGCTGCCAACCAATGGTAGACCATCTCCCACTGCCGCAAAACACGTGGCGTGTCGCTCAGTAAATCCCACCATCTGTACCTGTCATGTGTCCATCTTGAGAGACAATGAACTGCACTCAGGGTGTACATTATTTTTGGATTGGACACAGTCTGTTGTGGCTATAGAGTCCAATTTGCAAGGGGCTGATCCTTCCGCACTGGCACAGATGAATGGTGTTGGCCTGAGGTCGACGGATGCTGTTTTTCTCTGGCAGACTCTCTCATCCACCATCTGGTTATTTCTCTTGTCCTCTGCTTCAAGGGGATGGTTTAGCACATCGGGCTAAATAGCTGGCTTTTAAAGCAGACCAAGGCAGGCCAGCAGCATGGTTCAATTCCCGTACCAGCCTCCCCTGTTGAGAGGACATGTGCACCATGCCATCGGGAAGTCGCCGGAATGTGACGACGAGGGGATTTTCACAGTTACTTCATTTGAAGCTTACTTGTGACAATAAGCGATTTCTTCTTCTTCTTTCTTTTCCACCCCTTCCTGACCATTTAGCTCCAGGCACAAATCTGGTTGATTCTTTAAAAAATACCTCTGAAATGGCTGAGCAAGCCACTCAATTCAAGGACAATTAGGGATGGGCAATGAATGCTGGGCCAGCCAACAACACCCATATCCCATGAATGAATGAAAATAATTCAGATGAATGGTGTTCTCTTCGGGGATGTCACCATCATCCATATGGCTCACATCACCAGGCCATTGGCATCACTGCTGTACTTGCATATTTGCATTCTCTATATTCCTTGTTAATCATGAGGTTATTTATTTATCAAGTTAAGGCACTTCTATACTTTTCCTGTGTGGCCCTTTCCCTTTCTTTGTCCATATTCCTATGGACTTGCAAACAAGGCATGCCAGGTGGGAAAGACTCGTGCATTTTTCGATATTAATGACAGTTGCACATATTAAAGCTTCTTTTTCTTCAGTTCTTTGCCCACAGGCAGGTCCAATCCACAATCTTGTGATCTCCACAATGGTTACGGCAGAATCCACCACAGTCGGATCGAACCCCATGGTGATTCTGTAATTCTGCTCCATCAATCTGCTCCACACCCACCGTCCAGCCAACAGAGCCAACCGGCTCCCCAAGAAATCTGAGTTGCTGTGGCAATAGTGCACTTTTACATGCATTTTGCAGTCCAGAGCTGTGAATAGAGATGGTAGAGGCTCCAAATATTCAAGCTAAGTATCGGAAATGTAGGACGGAATTTTACAGCCCGCGGGATTTTCCAGTCCCATCGAGACTTTTGAATGGCTGGCTGCATTTTCTGGCCCTGCCCCTAGATGACGGGACAGCAATGTTCCACCCTAAACAGGTTCTACGAGGTAATATGCATGACAAGAAGCATGGCATGGTGGCACGGTGGTTAGCTCTGCTGCCTCACGGCGCCGAGGACCCGGGTTTGAACCTGGCCTCGGGTCACTCTCCAAGTGGAGTTTGCACATTCTCCCCTGTCTGCATTGGTCTCATCCCCACAACCCAAAAGATGTGCAGGATTGGTGGATTGACCACGCTAAAGTGTCCCTTAATTGGGAAAAAAAAAAAGAGTTGGATACTCCAAATTTATTTTTTTAAATGTTCGTGACAAGAGTAAGAAACTGTGACAAACTATACCAGTAGCCTTCAAGGACACATATGGCATGTTCTGGGCACCAAGCCAGATTATCAGAAGTCTGACTAAATGCAGGAGAATAGTAGTGAAGGCATTGGGAAAGATGAGATGAAAAAGTATGAATCATAAAAATAAGAATGAACAAAGACTAGAGAACATTGCAGACTCACTGAAGAGAATTATATACTTTCCAAGTAATTTAAGAGATTGGAATGCGTATTCATTAAAGTTGACTAGAATGTTATTAAGTTTGTAACATTTTTTAATAAAGATGCAGAGCACAAAATCTCCGAAGGAAACTTGAAAGACATTAGCTTGAGACAGTCAAAGAACAACAAGTAGTTCCATTGTTTTAGTTGAATGATAGTTAGCATTCTGACTTTGTAACTCCGGTTGGCCTCCTATTAAACAAAACTCAAATTGCAAACCACTTTGGTATCATCTTTGTCATAATATACACCAGTACATCATGGTGCAGCCACACACACACTGATGGACACACAGCAAGACCAATCAACACACACAACACCACAGCCAATCACCAGTTAGAGCACACTCACTGGAAAGACAGGGGGCATCAGAGTTCCCGCTCATTCGAGTTGCAGCCTCCTAGTAGGACAGAGCTTACAGCTTACAGCACAGGTCCTCACCATGTGCTGAATGCATAGACTGGTTAGGACAGGCATAGGTCTTTAGTTTAATCTAACATCGTGTTAACCCACAGTGAAAGTATGTTCAACAGTTTCTAACTTAATAAAATAGTGTTGTACTATTTTAAGTGTTGGTGGCCTGTATGTGTTTCACGGATCCAGAGCACCCAACACATCATGATACCAGGAGTTGAGGGATGTTAGAACTTCTTAGACATACCTGCAAGTGATCTGCCTTCCACTAACATACAGCCATCCTGCAAAATGGACAGTGTCCGCCCGCCGCCGCCGCTCCGTATCACCGGTAACCTAGGGGCCAACTGGAAGATATTCAAACAATGCTTCCAGCTCTACCTTGAAGCCACAGACCAGGAAGCTGCCTCAGACACCAGGAAGATCGTTCTCTTCCTATCCACGGCTGGGGAACATGCCATCCACAATTTCAATTCTCTCACCTTTGCTGATGGTGAAGATAAATCAAAATTCAAGACGGTCCTCCTCAAGTTTGACAGTCACTGCAACATAGAGGTGAATGAAAGTTTCGAGTGCTATGTATTCCAACAGCGTTTGCAGGGTAAGGATGAACCTTTCCAGTCCTTTCTCACCCACCTCCGCATCCTTGCACAGTCCTGTAATTACGGGCCCACCTCCGACTCCATGATACGCGACCAGATCGTTTTCGGTGTTCAGTCGGACCCCCTACACCAGCAGCTCCTCAAGGTCAAGCAGCTCACCCCAGCGATTGCCATCGACACCTGCGTGCTACATGAACACGCCACTAGTCGGTATACCCACATCCAAGCGGCTGAAGCGGCGCTGCAAGGTCCCCATGAGGCAGAACGGGTCCAAGCAATCGAGCAACTCCAGGGCCTCAGCCTGGATGAGGGCGGCCATTTTGCGCGCTTTTCGCGGACCCCCACGCTTGTGCGCACCGAACGAGGGGACGGCGACGTTGACGAACGTACTGCGCAGGCGTGCACCATGTACGACCACACTGCGCATGCGCGGTGGCGCGTCGAACATACGGACGCTACAACGTGCGGCAACTGTGGCTCCGCCCACTTAAAGCGGCAATGCCCTGCAAAGTCCCGATGATGCCTGAGATGTGGCAAACCTGGCCACTATGCTGCCTTATGCAGATCTGTTCAGCTCTTATCGCTCCAGCCAGCCTCACAGGAATGTTTGGGCCATTCAACCCAATGGTCACCGAGTCCGATTCGGACCTGCTACCCGAGATTGACACCGAGGACCCGAAGGTGCCTTTTCGAGTCGGGATCGTTACAAAAAACAGGGTGTCCCCGAAGCAAAGCATCCTGCCTCTGATGGTATACAGCATTGATCCGGACGATGAGTGGTGTGCCACGCTTACAGTCAACCAGTCCCAAATACGATTCCGCCTGGACACCGGTGCCTCCGCCAATCTCATTGCGTGGTCTGACCTCCAAAGCCTTTGTGCCAAACCAGCCATCCTCCCATCAGCCTGCCAGCTATTAGATTATAATGGCAATGCCATTGCTGCCAGCGGCTCATGGCAACTTGAAGTGACGCACAGGTCACGCAAAGCCATCCTTCCCTTTGAAATCATGGGCTCATCGAAAGCCTCCCTGCTTGGCGCGCAGGCATGCAAGCTGTTGAACATAGTTCACAGAGTACACTCTCTCTCTCTTGCTGACGCATCTGCTTTTCAGGACACTGACTTCAGGGCGCAGCTCGACGCCATTATCAACCAGTACCACGACGTCTTCGAGGGCATGGGCACGCTCCCGTACACCTACAAGATTTTATTAAAACCGAATGCCACGCCTGTGGTGCACACACCTTGCAGGGTCCCAGCACCCCTTAAGGACCATCTCAAACTGCAGCTGCAGGACCTCCAGAACCAAGGAGTGATTTCCAAATTCACGGAACCGACCGACTGGGTCAGTTCCATGGTATGTGTAAAAAAGCCTTCCGGCGAATTGAGAATTTGCATTGATCCCAAGGATCTAAATCGCAATATTATGAGGGAGCATTGTCCAATTCCCAAGCGCGAAGAGCTCACATGTGAGTTGGCTCACACCAAGCTCTTTACCAAACTCGACACCTCAAAAGGATTCTGGCAAATCCAGCTCGATAAATCCAGCAGGAAACTCTGCACATTTAATACCCCCTTTGGCAGATATTGTTACAACAGGATGCCGTTCGGGATCATATCTGCTTCAGAAGTGTTCCATAGGATTATGGAACAAATGATGGAAGGCATTGAAGGTGTTCGCGTCTAAGTCGATGACATAATCATTTGGTCCACCCCCCCCCCCCCCCCGCAGGAGCATGTTAGTCGCCTCCAGCACGTATTCAGACGTATACATGAGCATGGCCTCCGCCTCAACAGGGCCAAATGCTCTTTTGGTCAGACGGAACTCAAGTTCCTCGAGGACCACATCTCCCAATTGGGTGTGCAGCCGGATGCGGACAAGGTAGCTGCCATCACAGCTATGAAAACACCAGAGGACAAGAAGGCGGTGCTCCAATTTCTGGGCATGGTCAGTTTTTTAGGGAAATTCATCCCTAACCTAGCCTCTCATACCACGGCTCTCAGGAACCTGGTCAGGAAGACGACAGACTTCCAATGGCTCCCTGCCTACGAGCGCGAATGGAGAGAACTCAAAACAAAACTGACCACGGCCCCGGTCTTAGTTTTCTTTGATCCAGCAAAGGAGACCAAAATTTCGACCGACGCCAGTTTATCTGGCATTGGGGCAGTGGTCCTTCAACGTGATGAGGCCTCATCATGGGCCCACGTTGCATATGCGTCATGTGCAATGACCCCCCACGAAGCAGCGCTACGCGCAGATGGAAAAGGAGTGCCTGGACCTTCTGACCGGTGTGGTTATGTTTCACGATTATGTCTACGGACTCCCTCAATTCACCGTCGAGACCGACCATCGCCCGCTGGTCAATATAATACAGAAAGACTTGAACGAAATGACGCCTCGCCTCCAGCGTATTCTTCTCAAGCTCCGGCGATATGACTTCCAGCTGGTATACACTCCAGGTAAATACCTCATCATTGCTGACGCTCTCTCCAGGGCAGTCAACACTCCATGTGACCCAATGGGATTTGTCTGCCAGGTTGACGCCCATGTGGCATTTGCGGCCTCCAATCTACCTGCCTCGGATGAACGCCTCGTCCAAATTCGCCGTGAGACAGCGACTGACCCTTTGCTACAGCGTGTCATGCGCCACCTAACGGACGGGTGGCTCAAGGGCCAATGCCCTCAATTCTATAATGTCAGAGATGATCTGGCGGTAGTAGATGGGGTTCTTCTAAAACTGGACCGCATTGTCAACCCGCATTGCATGCGCCAGCTTGTCCTGGAACAACTACACATGGGCCACCTTGGCGTGGAAAAGTGCCGCCGACGGGCCCGAGAGGCAGTGTACTGGCCCGGCATTAATGAGGACATAGCCAACACAGTGGTCAACTGCCCCGCTTGTCACCGCTTCCAGCCGGCCCAACCACATGAGACCCTACAGCCCCATGAGTTGGTCACGTCACCTTGGACCAAGGTGGGCATCGACCTGTTCCACGCGCTGGGTAGAGACTATGTCCTGATCGTGGACTACTTTTCGAATTACCCGGAGGTGATACGGTTGCATGACCTCACCTCGTCTGCAGTCATTCGTGCATGTAAATAAACCTTTGCTCGACACGGCATCCCGCTCACCGTTATGTCAGACAATGGCCCCTGCTTCGCCAGCCACGAATGGTCCAACTTTGCCAGGCGGTACAATTTTGCCCATGTGACGTCCAGTCCCCTGTACCCCCAATCCAACGGCAAAGTGGAGAACGGAGTACATATACAAACGGCTCCTATACAAGGCTGCCAATGCTGGGTCCAATTTCTACCTCGTCTTGCTGGCCTATCGCTCCGCCCCACTGTCCACTGGCCTGTCGCCAGCCTAGTTATTCATGGGTCACACCCTGAGGATGACGGTGCCATCCATCCATGTCCCAGACCTCGACCACGTTCCGGTCCTTCGCCGGATGCAGCTGTCTCATGCATAGCACCACGCGGCTCATGATTCCCATGCAGCTGATCTCACTGCTCTGGCTCCAGATGACAATGTCCCTGTCCACCTTCCGGATGGTGGCTGGTCTGCAACCACTGTTGTCCTTTTGCAGGTGGCCCCCCGCTCATTCCTTGTTCGTCTACCAGATGGCTCTATTCTGCGCCGCAATTGACGCGCCCTTCGTCTCGTTCCATGCTCGCCACGTGATCCTCCTGTGACGCCTCGCCGTCCTGCTGACCCTGCCACGGACTATGCCGAGCTCCCTGTCACTCTACATCCCCCTGACTTTGACGCAGTCCAGCCCGCTCCTGAACCGGCGGCTCGCGACCCACCCTTGAGGCGGTCAACCAGAATTCGTCGCCCACCTCAGAGACTAAATTTATGAACTTTGCGAACTTATGGACTCTCTGAATTGTTTTGTTGCTTTGTTTGATCGTTTCCCTGGTTTGTATATAGTGTTGATCTCGTTACTCTTGTTGCATACTGCTTCTCTGCACCAGGCACCTTCCCATGTAAATAGCTTAGTTCTCATGTACGTAGTCCTGTAAATATGTCTTCGCACCCCACACGCAGTTAGGAACATTCTCACCATACATTATTTATTGCCACACATATACATTCTTTTACAAAAGGGGGTATGTCATAATATACACCAGTATATCATAGTGCAGACACACACACACTGATGGATACAAAGGAAGACCAATCAACACACACAACACCACAGCCAATCACCAGTTAGAGCACACTCACTATAAAGACAGGGGGCATCAGAGTTAACACTCATTCGGGATGCAGCCTCTCAGAAGGACAGAGCTTACAGCTTACAGCACAGATCTTCACCATGTGCTGAGTGCATAAACAGGTTAGGACAGGCATAGGTCTTTAGTTTAATCTAACATCGTGTTAACCCACAGTGAAAGTATGTTCAACAGTTTCTAACTTAATAAAACAGTGTGGTACTATTTTAAGTGTTGGTGGCCTGTCTGTGTTCCATGGATCCAGAGCACCCAACACATCAATCTCCTTTTGAATATTTTACAAGGTGCAGAGATTTAGGGAGGAAATTCCTCACCTTAGAACCTAGATGGCCAAAGGTAGGATGGATGCAAATTAGGACATGGTTGAAGCATTTCAGCAGCAATAAAATTACAATTGAATCGACTACTTTTGAAAATGCAAGGGAAAGTTGAACTATTGTCAGATGTCATTAAGTGCAGAAAATTATGATTCAATGTGTTGTAGCAATGAATTATTCTGAATACACATGCACCAATGCAAATGTAGCCTGGAAAACATTCTTGCAGCTCCTGCAAATGTGTGTCTTAATTCACAAATGGAGGTAAATGGTGAGGAACGGTGGCACAGTGGTTATCACTGCTGCCTCACAGCGCCTGGTACTCGGATTTGATTCCGACCTTGGGTAACCGTGGAGTTTGCATGTTCTCCCCGTGTCTGCGTTGGTTTCCTCCGGGTACTCCAGTTTCCTCCCACAGTCCAAAGATGTGCAGGTGAGATGGATTGGCCATGCTAAAATTGCCCCTTAGTGTCCAAAGATTAAGTGGGGTTACGGAGATAGGGCGAGGGAGTGGGCCCAAGTGCAGTGCTCTATCGGAGGGTTGGTGCAGACTTGATGGGCCAAATGGCCTCCTTCTGCACTGTCGGGGTTCTATGATTCTAAGTAAAAAAAACTGATTTTGAGTTAGTATTAATCAGCTCCATCACCCAAACATGCAAAGAAAGTTGGTGTCATGGACTTTCATAGCTGCAGGAGGAAGAGAAGACTCATAATAAGAGTTGAAGAGTCAACATGGATTTCAAAGGGAAAGCCTTGCTTGACCAACCCCCCAACATTCTTTGAAGTGGATACCGAGAGACTAGGCAAGGATAATAAGGTAGATTAAATTTATCGAGACTTCCAAAAGACATTTGATCAGTTGCCACTCAATAGACTAATCTACAAGACAGATCATGCAGACCGGGTGGACAAATACCAGAATGGATAGCTAGCTAAACGAGAGCTGGGGTAAAGGATAAGCAGAAGCTGGAAAGTGGGATCGCACAAGGATCAGTGCTGTGGCCATAGTACTGATTTGGACTTAGGATTCAAATTTCTAAATCTGTGGATTGCATTTAATTGGCAGGGGCAGGGTTTATGAATACTGAGGGAAACTGCAGCCATATACATTTGCAGCTCTTTAATTGGTTGCAGATATGCCTTCTGTTAAACTTGCCTCACCATTGTTAGTCCACAACCAAACTTGTGGAGCGGGCACATAGCCGACAATTGAATTTCAAAGATGATCAGTGTGAGGCATTACATTGTGTTAAGAAAAACATAGAGGTTATGTGTTACTTGAAAAATAAGTTGAATGGATCAGAGGAGAGAAGGGCTCTGGGAGTATGAAGATCAGAAATATGTAAATGTAAGTTGGCTATTCCCTGTAGTGATCTCTGTATAATTAATATACATGATCAATGTATGTAAATGTAGTACAGTCAATTCAACACTAGATGTCTCACTGTCAGATGGTATAAGAAAGACGTTCCCGCTCTTTCTGAGAGAATGTGCTTCAGGAGAGCGAACAGACAAGAATAGCTGGAGAGAGAGAAGTTATAAGTTATTTCATTATTACATTGTCTAGTTAGTTAGTTATCTTTACTGTATTTTATTTCTTTTACTGGTTAAGTATTAAGCACAGAGGACTCACAAATATTATTTATATTACTCATTATATTAGTTCATCTTTAAAAGAAGACTATTATTTATATAATCAACTCGGCTGGTTCAAAGAGTAATATATTATGTGAAGTAATATAACATGCCCCAAACCAATTACAATCATATTTTCTATGATCTTTTGTCGTGCTTTAACAGCCTCCTTTCCACAAAACAGGCATGTCTTGAGGTTGAAACTGAGAGATTCTTCAGATTATTCTGGTTTGAAAAGGTTCTTTAAATTAGACTCATTTTGCCACTCAGGCACTAATTAGCATGTTTTCCAAGATTTCCATATCAAACAATATTGAATTTACTAAGAAATTGGTTAGTGTACACCAATGAAACAGCTAAATGGCTCAGTACAGTTCTTTTTGAAGTCATTTTCAGTCATTATAAATCAGGTTAGTAATTAGGACACTTGATAAAAATGCTCATTTCTGCTGTTGAAGCATACTTTCACCTGTATTAATAAAACTGTTCTCAATTGCGACTCTTAAATATATCAAAGAATATTTTAATGAGCAGAAAAAAGAGAAACAATTACACTATATTACTTTGCCAGATTACATTAGTTCATAAAATCTTTTGCATTTTGATTAGCCAAATTATTTTGACAGGAAACCTGAACGATAACCTAACTAATATTAATCCTAGCACACATTGGACACAATTTGCTGATTGTACATGAAGTAAAACTCTCACCATTATTCTGAAAAAAATATTTTAAATGTAACTGGAGCTCTGAGGCACTTTAGTCTGAGGTAGTTTTCTTTTTAACTGCAAAATACTGAAATATAACTCTCATTTACTTCATCATTCAGTTTAAAAGAGAAGCAGTACTACTTATACATTTATCAAAGAACAAAGAACAATACAGCACAGCAACAGGCCCTTCGGCTCTCCAAGCCTGCGCTGATCACGTGTCCTATCTAGACCAACCGCCTGTATCCTTCTAAACCCCGTCTGTTCACGTGCCTATCCAGATAAGTCTTAAAGGTCGCTAATGTATCTGCCTCAACCACCTCACTTGGCAGTGCAATCCAGGCCACCACCACCCTCTGTGTAAAGACTTCCCCCGCACATCTCCACTGAACCGATCCTCCCTCATCTTCAACTTGTGCCCTCTTGTAATTTTCAATTCTGCCCTGGGAAAAAGCCTCTAACTGTTCACCCTATCTGTACCCCTAATCATTTTATAAACTTCTATCAGGTTGCCCTTCAGCCTCGGTCTCTCGAGGGAGAACAATCCCAGTTTATTCAATCTCTCTTCATAGCTAATACCCTCCATACCAGGCAACATCCTGGTAAACCTTTTCTGTACTCACTCCAAATCCTCCACGTCCTTCTGGTAGTGCAGTGACCAGAATTGGACACACTATTCCAAATGTGGCCTAACCAACATTCTATATAACTGTAACATAATTTTCAAGCTTTTGTACTATCCTATGCTTTCTTTACCATGATTTCCACCTGTGCTGCTACTTTTAAGGATCATATTAAAGCTATAGGATCCACATATTTCACAGACATATTAATATTACCGTTGTTTGTTTTGATACTTAAATACTGTTTATTGTCCTGCAGAAGATCCCATCTGTCAAAGGATGTCCTCAGGGTAAATAATTTTTAAGACTGCAATACATCAGAATTATTAATGCACATGCCATGTTAATTGTTCCATGGCCACCTTCAGTTAGCTACATAACTTTATTTACATTTCTTCAACTAAATAGAAGGCTTATAGCAACAAACGTTTAATGCAAATGCACAATTCCTTATAACAAGCATTGGAATACATAGCCCCACATCAAATAGCTTATAACCACTTGTAGCTCTCAAACTATGAAATGGTTGTGAAATCAGTCACACAGCACTAATCCAGTAATGGAACCCCTCAGGTTTGTGTCAACAGTCAGAGTGAAACATCA
Organism: Scyliorhinus torazame; assembly: GCF_047496885.1. NCBI lineage: Eukaryota > Metazoa > Chordata > Chondrichthyes > Carcharhiniformes > Scyliorhinidae > Scyliorhinus > Scyliorhinus torazame. The sequence continues at coordinate 43,374,305 of NC_092721.1, forward strand.
AGTAACTATCTTTTTAATTTAAAAAAATCTGGAGTTCTAAAGGGCTGGACTTTTAAATGCCTTGACAGCCCCCTTTGACAGGTCACTTTGGAAATTGCTTCTGAAAGTGTTGACAGTTAATTTTGGAAAGTTTGTTGACAATTCAAATGAGCTTGACAGTCATGAGTTCATGGACATTTTACACACATTTATACCCATGTTTAACGATTTCAAAGGGCAACTGAGTTAACCCAAAGGGCAACTGACCTACCCAAAAGGGCACGTTGCCTCTTACAAAGGTGTTCAAGCACCGATCTAAAGAGACACTGTACTGTAGCCACGGAAAATGGCTGCGTTCCGATTAATCTGGCCAAAACCCAGTTTAAAATGGCTAACCCGAAAGACTGCTGGGAAAAGCAGCTAAGAAGACACAAGCAGGCAGCTGCAGACAGTATTGCATATTTGGGTCTGGGAAGTTAGCCCAGATCGATACTCAGGGCTATCAACAGCCCATCAACCCAGGTATTTGCAGTTGCATTCAGGACTGTTTGCAGCCCATCTATTCAGACATCCACAGTTAAATCGGCTATACCCGGGAACAATTGCAACATATTAGCAATTGAATACCGGGCCAGACCTGTCGGCGCCTGCAGTGGCCGAAACAAAGACAGGTGAGCGACCACCCCCCGATCGAGGAATCGCCTCACCATTGGACACACGACCCCAGAGATTGGGGACAGATCCAATCACTTGGGACTCAGGGTCAAGGGCCGCCCCAGGAGGCGGGAAGCCCCTGGGCCCTATAAAAGTGAGGGTTCAAGTTCAGATCTCTCTCTCTCTCCTCTTCGCCTGCTCGAGACCTTCGCAAGAACAGCAACCGGCAACAGTAAGTTTGAATCCAGCGATCGCTATCTGGTAGAGAGACCTAGCCACCGACCTGTAGCAGCCTTTTGAATCCCGCGGGCCAGATCTGATTGGACAAGCCATTCGTTTCCCTGACCTGGTGGGCTCTTCCTAAGTTAAGTATTGGCTAGTAGTGAGAGGTTTATTATATAGAAAGTAGTATTAGGGTATTAATATTGCTTGTTGTATATAATAAATGACCGTTGTTTTAATCCTTACTAGGCGGTGTGCTGTATTATTAATCATAACCTGAACTTGAACCATGTGGCGGTATCATAAAGATACCTGGCGACTCATGAGCAAAGGTGACGTAATCAGAGCAAATAGACTAAGGTTAAAAGAGCAACATAATCGATACAAAGGGCTAGGGCTATCCAAACAAATCCACAAAGTTGGGGCCTGCTCTTACCTGCTTTTTCTGCCGTTTTCTTTCCAATGGAGTGGGTTTCCATCATGGTAGGAAATCTGGGCCAATATCTCGGGCAGCACGGTAGCATTGTTGGGCAGCACGGTAGCATTGTGGATAGCACAATTGCTTCACAGCTCCAGGGTCCCAGGTTCGATTCCAGCTTGGGTCACTATCTGTGCGGAGTCTGCACATCCTCTCTGTGTGTGCGTGGGTTTCCTCCGGGTGCTCCGGTTTCCTCCCACAGTCCAAAGGTGTGCAGGCTAGGTGGATTGGCCATGATAAATTGCCCTTAGTGTCCAAAATTGCCCTTAGTGTTGGGTGGGGTTACTGGGATAGGGTGGAGGTGTTGACCTTGGGTAGGGTGCTCTTTCCAAGAGCCGGTGCAGACTCGATGGGCCGAATGGCCTCCTTCTGCACTGTAAATTCTATGATCTATCTCAATTGGCATGTTATCTAACCTAGTAATTGATTTATAGGTTACCTCAAAATCTACATTAATCAAAGTTAATAAACCATGATTCTTAAATCTATTTATGCAACTGAGCTTGTTCAAGCTAGAAATCATTCTCATTTTCCAAGGACATTTATGTGATCTAACTTGTGCCAAAACTGGGCACAGACATCCAGGTACATGTTGATCAGTGCTCTTTGGGGCAATAGAATCTACCCCTTGATTAACACTGAATGATTCTATTAATGCAACCCAATACCAAAATATGCAAGTGATCTCAGACCCCAGGAGCAGAATAACGTAAGTTATAGTGCTATACCAATGATTGCACATGATTCAGGCAATCTAACATATCTGCAACATTTGAAGCAACAGACAGATTGGACATGTAGCTGCTAGAGGGGTTGGTTTAGCACAGTGGGCTAAACAGCTGACTTGTAATGCAGAACAAGGCCAACAGCACGTGTTCAATTCACGTACCAGGCGCCGGAAAGTGGAAACTAGGGGCTTTTCACAGTAACTTCATTGAAGCCTACTTGTGACAATAAGCGATTATTCTTATTATTATTATAAAGGACCAGAAATATCCAATGCAGCTCTTGGTCATGATATTATTCACAAAATTGCAAAGAGAGACAGAATGAATGTAGAGTGATGCTCATGAACCCCTGAATTCTGGTGAACCATTCAATTTAAAGAAGCATGGAATGTAGACTAAAAAATAGGACATTTAACCATATATTTTGCATTAATGGTTTTCCCCATGTCAAACTAATCCAATCCAAAGTACTCTCATGTTGCTAAATGATAAAAAGACATCAATTCCTCATTGGGAATTAAGTAAACATGTTGTGATCCATTTATAAAGACTCAGCCATGAGAACAGATAAACATGGACAGAAAGCTTAAGGATGCCAGCTGCAGAGCTGTGTATCTATGCTCTGCTCAAAATCAAAAGTGAAATTAAGACTGGATCCCACCATATACTTCCCTTCTAGTGAGAGCATACTGATATCTCTTGAAGACATATTACAACACCCCCCTTTATTTGTAAGGATACTCCCCTTCCTCCGCTCTCCCCAAAATGTATAACTATTTACAATACACATTCATGTTTAGTTATCATTCCAGAAGTGTATAGAACATGTGAATCTATATCAGTCTCTAAAGCATGAAGGTAATTTGCTGCTAAATCCAGATATTGTAATGGTAACCTTGTCTGGAGGTTTATTTAATTGTTCAGAGTGATCTGTAGGGTTGTCCATTTTTGGATGTTAGTCCTGGTTGCTTTTTGGATCTAGTCCTCAATGCAATAGGACTGCATGGTGGTTGAGGGTCTGGAAAGGATCTGATTTGTCCTAGGTTGTGCCTCACCTTTGCACATTTCTGGGTTATTGCTTCATAGGACCTTAGTTCTGAACAAATCCTTGTTAACTCAGCTGTTTGTACCTTGTGTGAGAGTCTGGATGTGAACTATTTGTCCCAACTGTAAATTTGGCAACTCTATACCTGCATTTGTATCATGCAGGTTGATTATCTTCTCGTAAGTCATAAACATTTCTCTCTAGTTTCTGAGAGTTTCTCTGTAGAATGCAGAAATCTAGATAAATTGGTCTGCACTTGTCTGCCAAACAGGAGCTCTGCAAGTGATGGAAAGCTTGTACTTAAAGGTGTCACGCTCAGATTTAACAATACTATGTGTAGATTTTGCTTGATCTGTCCACATTTGGGAATTAGGGATGGCGTGGTGCAGAATCTTTTGTCATTTCCTTTTGTAGTTGCGGGCATTTGCATTGTGTAAAATGTACCAGATCTGTTGACAGACTTGCATTCTCCTGCAAGTGTGATATTCCAACTCCCCTGGAACTGACAATTTTGTCGAAGAGTTCTAGATAGTCAAGTGGTGAACTGAGGTGATAGGAGTTCTTTCTGAGGTTGATCTGCCATATATATCATGCCACGTAACATGATCTAATACTGTTTACCTGTTCTTAATCTCAATACCTTGTTGTTTTGGGCAACATGTTGTGTTGTTATAATGATATAAAGCCACCATTACTCATAAAGGATTAGGTGAGCACCTTGCTGATTTATTAAGACTCAGCCCATGAGAGCAGGCATACGTGGATAGAAACCTTGCGGCCATCAGCAACGGATCTTTGTATGTGTGTTCTTCTCAAAAGGAAAGTGAAACTAAGTCTGGATTGCCTGCCACACTTACCTTCCAGTGATGCCGTGCTTCTATCCCTTAAAGGCATATTACAACACTCCCATTTTAAAGAATTCATGTGTTCTGTTTCATCAACAACTTGTGTTGGTGAATTCTACATTTACATACCCTTTTGTTACTGTCCCATTAAGTGTTGCCAACACTCTTATCAATATTACTACATCATTATAATCCTTCACAATGTTAAAGATCACCATTAGTCACCCTTCTCAGAACTTTCTGATCCCTAGTAAAATTCTGTTTTACTTTTGTTGCATCCTTTCCATTGCTTTGATATCCCGATGATAAGTGGGTGCACAAAACAATGCTCCAACAGTGACCGGCCCAAGATCCTGCACAATTACAGCATTTTCCCTTTGTCTTTTGCATTCCATGTCTCTAGATACAATGCCAAGTATTCCACTTGTCCCTTTTGTGATCTTATCTACTTTGTGCTATCGCGTGGCCACCAAAATCAGGTGAAGATCAAGGAAGTTCACAAGAATGATCCCTGGAATGAACAGCTTGTCATATGAGGAGTGGTTGAAGACTCTGGGTCTGTACTCGTTGGAGTTTGGAAGGTGAGGGGGGATGCAATTGAAACTTACAGGATACAGCGCGTCTTGGATAGAGTGGATGTGGATAGGATGTTTCCACTTGTAGGAAAAACTAGAAGCAAAGGACACAATCTCAGACTAAAGGGACGATCCTTTACAACAGAAATGAGGGGGAATTTCTTCAGCCAGAGGGTGGTGAATCTGTGGAACTCTTTGCCGCAGAAGGCTGTGGAGGCCAAATCACTGAGTGTCTATAAGACAGAGATAGATAGGTTCTTGATTAATAAGGGGATCAGAGGTTATGGGAAGAATGGGGATGAGAAAAATATCAGCCATGATTGAATGGCGGAGCAGACTCGATGGGCCAAGTGGCCTAATTCTGCTTGTGTCTTATGTCATATGGTCTTACGGTCTTACTGTCCTTCTGTTCCATTTAAAGTCTTGCAATTTGATGTGCATTTTTATTTCTCTTCTTGCTCCCAAAATGTATACATTGTTTTTGGTCTAAGTTAAAATATTTGCAATCGGAGATACCAGAGGTGAATTAATGGCACACTTCTCAAAGGAACATATGAGCAGGAGCACACCATACAGTCCCATAAGTCTGCTCTGCCACTCAATATGACCATGGCTGATCGACCACTTCAAAACCTTTTTCCTATGTTTTGCCTAAATCCCTTTCCATCAGTGGTGTTTAGAAATCTGTCAATCTCTACTTTAAACATACCCAATGACTGAGCTTCCACAGCCCTCTAGAGAAATAACGCCAAAGATTCACAACACTCAAAGTGAAATAAATTCTCCTGAGAACATAGGATCAGAAGTAGGCACTTCATTGAGCTTCATCCGCCATTCAGTGTCTTCATTGCTGATGTGTGACTGTACTCTGTATATCCCCTATTGTTCACGTCATTTAATATCTTTTGGCTAGCATAAAACTCTCAATCTTAGTTCCTGTGAAAATCCCCCAGTCGCCACACAACCGCGCCTGTTCGGGTACACTGAGGGAGAATTCAGAATGTCCAATTCACCTAACAGCACGTCTTTCAGGACTTGTGGGAGGAAACTGGAGCACCCGGAGGAAACCCACACAGACACGGGGAGAACGTGCAGACTCCGCACAGAGAGTGACCCAAGCCGGGAATCGAACCCGGGCCCCTGGCGCTGTGAAGCTAAGTGCTAACGTGCCGCCTCCACTGTGCTACTGTGCCGCCATAAATATATATCCTAATTTTACTCTTGAAATGTCTGGTTCCACTTTTTACACTGTACCTCATGTCTTAGATTCAGCAACTTGCAGAAATAATTTATTTCTATCTAACCTATCTGCTCCAATGAATACCTTGATCAAATCACCCTTTACCTTTGAAATTCCAATGGTTACAATCCTGGGGCGAAATTCTCTGGTATCGGCACGATGTCTGCCGACCGGCACCCAAAACGCAAATCAGTCGGGCATCGCGCCGCCCCAAAGGTGCGGAATCCTCCGCATCTTGGGGGGCCGAGCCCCAACCTTGAGGGGCTAGGCCCACGCCGGACTAATTTCCGCCCCGCCAGCTGGCAGAAAAAGCCTTTAGTGCCCCGCCAGCTGGCGCGGAAATGACATCTCCGGGCGGCGCATGCGCGGGAGCGTTATCGGCCGCTCACGGCATCCCCGCGCATGCGCTGTGGAGGGAGTCTCTTCCGCCTCCGCCATGGTGGAGACCGTGGCGAAGGCGGAAGGAAAAGAGTGCCCCCATGGCACAGGCTCGCCCGCGGATCGGTGGGCCCCGATCGCGGGCCAGGCCACCGTGGGGGCACCCCCCGGGGCCAGATCGCCCCACGCCCCCCCCCCCCCCCCCCCCAGGACCCCGGAGCCCGCCCGCGCCGCCTTGTCCCACCGGTAAGGTAGGTGGTTCAATCCACACCGGTGGGACAGGCATTCTAGCAGCGGGACTTCGGCCCATCCGGGCCGGAGAATCGCGGGGGGGGGGGGCCGCCAACCGGCACGGTGCGATTCCCACCCCCGCCGAATCTCCGGTGCCAGAGAATTCGGCATCCGGCGGGGGCGGGATTCACGCCAACCCCCGGCGATTCTCCGACCCGGCGGGGGGTCGGAGAATCTCGCCCCTGGTGTGTGTAATAATTTCTCATAATTTAACCCTTCGAGGTAAGGTATCATTTTGACAAATCTACCATGCACTCCCTCCATGAACAACATATCCTTCCGAATGTGTGGTACCCAGAAATGCTGACAGTATTCCAGATGTGGCCTAATTAGAGCTTTGTACACCTGGAGTTTAACTTCTACCCCCTCGCCTTCCAGTTCTCGAGATATAACGGTCAGTATTTCAAGCATTTTTAATGATCTATGCACCTGGACACCAAAGTCTCTTGGGACCTCTGCTCTTACTACTTTTGACCATTTAGTCAGCACTCTGTTCGATCCTATTTAGGCGCAAAGTGGATGACCTCACATTTTCCTACATTGGAATCCATTTGCTCAGTCTATCAATATTTCTCTGTAATTTTATGCTCCCATCTGGAATTCTGACATTACCATCTATGTCAGTGATGGTATATCACAATCAGCATTTCTTCCCAATCTGACATTATCCCTTTAAAGCAGCACACCTTTCATTTCATTCAGAGAGTTTCTTATCAAGTTTCTCCTGAATTTCCACTGGATCAGATTTGATTGATAAACTTTCACATGGAACCTAATCTAATAAATTTTGGAAGCCTAAGTCTATAATGTTATCAGAGCTTTCAAGTCAACGTCAGTTCTTAATTCCTCAATGAAATCAAGGAGGCTGTTCAGACAGGATATTCCATGATTAAAAGCCAGACGACTCATTTCTTCTTGTAACTTGTAATTCCCAAGTTTACTCCTGATAATTAATTGCATTAATTTACATAGAATTGAACTAAGACTAATGGTTATGCGGTTGTATACATTTTTGGAATATTGATATCACTTTAGCCTATTTCCAATCCATTTGTACCTCCCCGAGGTACATTGTTCTTTACATAATGATTTTTAGTGCCTCATTAATCTCTTCTCCAGCCTCTGGGATATAAAGCATCTAACCCTGGGGTCTGCATATTAAAGGCTTTCCAGCTTGTCAAGGCCTTGTGTCTCATTTATAGAAAGGTCTTGCAGCTTGCATTGGTACTCTTCTTTTGAGGAGAGCACATTATTCATGCCATCCCTCGTGAATACTGAGTGGAAGTAATCATTCAGCTCATCCTCAGACTCAAGTGCATTTCCATCTTTTTTTTGGCACAATTCACCTCGGCCAGCCCCCTTGTTATTTCCATATTGAAAAATAATTACAATTTTCCGTTGCTTTTTTCGAAGTATCTCTAGCCACGCTGATCATCTATTTTTGAACTGGCTCAATTTGTCGAGGTAATTTCTCTTTCTTTCATTTTTAATTTATTGTTAATCTGTTTAAAGCCACTTTTTCAGTCTGAATCTATTAATCTCATGGGTAGCACGGAGGTACAGTGGTTAGCACTGCTGCGTCACAGCACCAGGGACCCGGATTCAATTCCCACTCTGGGTCACTGTCTGTGTGGAGTTTGCACATTCTCCCCATGTCTGCGTGAGTTTCCTTCGGGTCCTTCAGTTTCCTCACACTGTCCAAAAATGTTCAGGTTCGGTGGATTGGCCATGCTAAATTGCCCTTTGATGTCCAAAGATTAGGTGGGTTTACGGGGATAGGGTGGAGGATTGGGCCTGGGTAGAGTGCTCTTTCGGAGGGTCGGTGCAGACTCAATGGGTCGAATGGCCTCCTTCTGCACTGTAGGGATTCTCTGAATCTTAGGTATGTACCTTTCCTTGTGTTTTCAATGTATCTTCTTCCAATCCGCGTTCTTTAAATTTGCTTTAATTTCTTTTAAATTTTCCTTTATCACTTCAATGCTATGTCTTTGGAGATAAATATATATTAGGCCATTGAAGGCATTTAATAACTGTTGAATTGCATAAGTAATTTGTGCCTTGATTTGCTCTGATTTAACTCTTTTAACAACTCAATTTGTCTTTTATTGTTTCCGAGTCAATTGGCTGCCCCAAATAAATGTTCAGGGTGCTGTAATGAGGCCAGATCTATGCAGCCTCACGTTCCAACTGACCGATTCAAAAATGTACATATTCATTATGTTAGCATCAACATGCAGGATTGCCATGTATGCCTTCCATGATCATTGAAATATCATTATTTCATTTGGGTGACATGGTAGCTCAGTGGTTAGCACTGTTGCTTCACAGCGCCAGGGACCTAAGTTCGATTCCTGGCTTGGGTCACTGTCTGCGCGGAGTCTGCACATTCTCCCCTTATTTGCGTAGGTTTCCTGCGGGCGCTCCGGTTTCCTCTCACAAGTCCAGAAAGACATGCTGTTCGTTGAATTGGACATTCTAAATTCTCCCTCGGTGTACCCGAACAGGGGCTGGAGCGTGGCGACTAGGGGGATTTTCATAGTAACTTCATTGCAGTGTTAATGTAAGCCTACTTGTGACACTAATAAAGATTATTATTATTATTTTAGTAATTTACTCTTTTGGGTTTTTCCGAGCTGGCTGGCTTCATATTCATCATTGATCTGATCTACTGAAATTAAACCTTCATTGTGTGCTTCATGTCTCCTGTTCCAGTGCATGTTATCTTGCATTTATGTGTGCTACCCTTCTGTATAAATTCATAGATGTCTAGTTAATTTATTCCTTCAATTCTTTGTCCGATGTCAGTTCTGCCCCATTGTACCTCAACCATGGGTCAGGCAAAAGGTAGGGCTCAAATCCACACCAGCTGAGCCAGGAGTTTAACCCTGTGCTGTTGGCAGCACTTCGAGCCACAGTGGCCATCCAGCCAACTGAGCCAATTGGCACAGCCTCAAGAATTCCAATTTGCTTTTCCACGTGTACGTTGTAACCTGGAAATTTGGTTAGCGATGGTCGAGACTCCAATTTTCATTCCATCACACAGCTGACCTGGAATCACTCCCAGTTTTACTGTATAACATTGGTGGTACCCAACACGTTTTGCCAAGCTATGAACACCCCTTTCATGGCGGTGAGATTGCGTTTTCCGATTTTTCGGGTCCCTTGCCAGTGCATGAGGAACCTCCTGCCATGGATGGTCTGGAACCTCATTTAAATGCATTATAATATTAGTAAGCCTTCCCACTGGGACATCGTCCCCCCCCCCTCCACCCACCCCCACTGAATATTTATTGGTCGCCGGTGGCGTTGCAGGCTCGATTTGCAATAACTGCATACAAATGAGAACCTGGTGACCTGACCTCTGAAGGGAATAAGTGAGGTGAGTGCTCACCCAGGTTGGCATTACCCCAGGGTGCCAATCGCAGAGAGGGAAGGGGGCAGGACATGGGAGACCCAGATAAATTCAACTCTAGGCCGGGCATGTAAGGGGATCGGATTGTCATTTCAGGGGGTGGAGTTGGTCACAGGCCTCAGCAGCCTTTCATGCCTGGAAGATTTTAGGTTTAAGGGGGTCTGGTGACTGGTCTGCAGGCAATGCTTCCATTGTCCTCCTTCCTGGGCTTGTGCCGATATCATCGCTGAGGGATGGTCCTTCCAGAGTGGCAGCTGGAAAGTGGGTGGAAACAGGTGAATCCATCGGGCCAGCACTGGGGCGACTGTGAGGTTCATGAGTGGGGTCCTATGGGAGACCAGGCTGCAGGGGCAGAGTGGGAGACTCTGAGAAGGCATGGTTTCCAGCCTCATGATGCCTGAAGACCCTCTCACAGAGGGTGGAGGGGGTTTGGGAGGGGCATGACTGCAGTGAGAATGAACCTATGAACTCCCACACACAGGAAGCACTATGACGCCCAGAGGGCATGAGATGTCTGGAAGGTCAAAGCCATTGGTTATGGTTACCAGGCTCACAGGGATTAATGTATGTGTTGCTGGCTGTTCAAGTTGGAGGGCTCGCTTAATCTGCAGCCCTTGACAACTGGGGTAATGAGGGTGCCCTCTAAGGATGAAGTTGACATGCTAATTTCAGTCTTCACAAGCATCATGTGTGCCCTGCCAGCCACAATGGGAAGCGAGTTGCCTAATTAGATTCTGGCCATTCCTTGATGAGTCAATTCTGCCAATTTAACCAGCATTGCAATGCAAGAATGTTCCACTGACTGGAGACCAGTTATTAACACTTTGGAAGTCTAGCCACCAAGCATTGAACTCCAAGCTTCATACTCACATCCACGTTACGGAGAGATGACACAGATGTGGCCTCCAAAGCAAGGCATTATGGTGAATTTGCTCACAGTCACCCCGTTCAAGGGATGATGGGTGGCAGCATCTCGTTCCCCCATGAGGTTAGAATGCAGGTCCATAGAATGCACTCAACTGCCTTCACTCCTCACCCAGGGTTAGGCATGCAGACCGCCAAGGCTCTTAAGGGTCGATGCGTTTCAATCAATCGGAGTTGAGGGGCAACAGTGGGGAATTAGCTATTGGGTGACAGGGTAGGGTTGGGGGGGGGGGGGGGGGGCTGTTGAGGCTCAGTGGAAAGTTGCTCACATAGGCAGATGCACATGACAGGATATCCCAGATCCTGAGAGAGCTGTGGGTAAGGGCATTGTCAGGACTCCTCCTCGCTCACTTTGACGTTCTCTTCCTCTCAGTTTTTGTTTCTGGAGAATCATGGAGCCAGTGGAGCTGGCAAATCTTTTGATTGTGAGCGACGAGCAGCAACAGCATCATTGACGAGTCGCTGCACGCAACAAGTAACAGCAGCCTCCACAAGAGGAGGAGGTGTAGGTAGACCCACAGTGCTGTTAGGGAGGGAGTTCCAGGATGTTGCCCCAGCAACAGTGAAAGAACGGCGATATATTTCCAAGTGTTGGGGCTCCCAGATATCTGCTGCCCTTGTTGTTCTAGATGGTAGTGGTTATGGGTTTACAAAGTGCTGTTGAAAGTACCTTGGTGAGTTATTGGAGTGCACCTCGTAGATGGTACAGATGGCTGCCACTGTTCATCGGTGGTGGAGGATTTGAATGTTTGCGGAAGGGGGAGCAATCAAGTGGGCTGCTTTATCCTGGATAGTCGAGCTACTAGAGTGTTGTTGGAGGTGCACTCATCCAGGCAAGTGGAGAATATTCCATTACACTCCTGACTTGTGCCTTGTAGATGGTGGACAGGCTTGAGTGGGGCCGGGAGGTGAGTTACCAGCTGCAGGATTCCTAGCCTTTGACCTATCCTGGTATTCACAGTATTAATATGGCTAGTCTAATTCAGTTTCTGATCAATGGTATCCCCAGGATTACGGGGATTGAGCGATGGTAATGCCATTGAATGTCAAGGGGCGATGGTTAGATCCTCTCTTGTAGGAGATGGTCATTGCCTGGCACTTGTGTGGCACAAATGTAACTTGCCACTTGTCCAGGTATTGCTGCATTTGGATATGGACTGCTTCATAATCTGAGGAGTTGCAAATGGTGCTGAACATTGTGCAGTCATCTGTGAACATCTCCACTTCTGACCTTAAGATGGAAGGAAGGTCATCGATGAAGCAGCTGAAGATGGTTGGGCCTCGGACACGAGCCTGAGGAGTTCCTGCAGTGATATCCTGGAGCTGAGATGCCTGAGGGATGGCTCATCGGAAGCAAGGGTACGCACTCAAGAATTATCTTATGATACTCGCTGAGACTCACTAAATGAGATTCACACATCAATGTTTGCGCAGGCCGAGCAGGCGATTTTCCTGCTCGAGATGCAATTGTGGTGCTTGGACCAGTCAGGAGAAGTCCTCCAGTACAGTCACCAGAGGGTGACCAGCATCATCGTGGTATGTTGCACTCTGTACAACCTGGCAAAGCAGCACGGAGAGCAGCCTGACCAGGAGGAGATGGAGGATCGCCACTTCTCCTCGGAGAGGAGAATGCCGAGGAGGAGGGCGGCAGGCAACCCGCGACGGAGGAAGTGGAAGGAACTCGGGTGTTGGTCAGGGTCCACATGGAGCTTAGTGCAAGGGAAGGCCTCCCCCAGCACCGAGTCTCGCTCCTCCTCACTTCTGTGGGGCCTGCCAGAGGACATTGCTATGGTTGTTCCATTCGTGGGCAGGGCGCTAAAGCAATTCACTGGAAGCTGCAGGAGAATGACAATGACTTGGAGTGAAAACAGAGCAATGCTCATCTTAACCTCCAAGAAATGTCTGACTCCCATTTGACAGAGAGCTGAACGTGACCTGCCACTAAATGGGTTAATCGCGGGGCCCAGAGAGGTGGAATGACAGATCTCAACTCCTGCCTCCTCCGAGGTCAGGGTTCCCGGTGTGTTCATCCACCTCTTGATGAGGTGGACAGACGTTTGCACGTTTTCAACCGGTGGCATCCCCATATCCTCATAATTAGAGAATCCTGGCACACATGAGAGGCCAGAGCATTGGTGTGTGTGTGGGGCGGGGTGGGGGGGGGGGGGGGGGGGGGGCGGGGGGAGATGGTGGAGGGGAGTCCTTCCGTGGATGGCTGGGGGCCTACGGCAGGTGGGACACCGCATTACTGTATCATCAGTGTGGGAGGTAGGAGGGACATTCCCACACTGCCCAGGTAGGAAGCGCCAGGTTTGCATAGTTTGTTGAGCATGGTGGCATGGCATAAGACCATAAGACATAGGAGCAGAATGAGGCCACTCGGCCCATATAGTCTGCTCCGCCATTCAATCATAGAACAGAGAACACAGAACATACAGTGCAGAAGGAGGCCCATCGAGTCTGCACCGACCCACTTAAGCCCTCACTTCCACCCTATACATGAATAAGATGGGAATAGAGGGATACAGACCCTGGAAGTGTAGAAGATTTTAGTTTAGACAGGCAGCATGGTAGGCACAGGCTTGGAGGGCCGAAGGGCCTGTTCCTGTGCTGTACGTTTCTTTGTTTTTTGTTCTTTGTTCTATCCCCATAACCCAATAACCCCTCCTTACCTTTTTGGTCACTAAGGGCAATTTATCATGGCCAATCCACCTAACCTGCACGTCTTTGGACTGTGGGAGGAAACCGGAGAACCTGGAGGAAACCCATGCAGACACGGGAAGAACATGCAGGCTTCGCACAGACAGTGACCCAGCGGGGAATCGAACCTGGCACCAATCATGGCTGATATTTTCTCACCCCCATTCTCCTGCCTTTTCCCCATAACCCCTAATCCCCTTATTAAACAAGAACCTATCTTTTGTAAGGGCCACGAAGAATCCAGCACGAGTTTTAAGGATACAAAGTAATAACATTTATTTACAATAACATATATATATATATATATATAACAGCAGCAGCAACTTCCCTTGCTGCACACTCCTTCCTGCTGGTTCCAAACTGTCCAGCTTTATTCATACCTGGAGTTTACTAATGGCTTCTCCGCCCCCCTCATTGGGGAAGCTCATACTCCCACAGGATTGTGGGATTGTCATTAGTCCCCAGCCAATGGTAAGCAGGCAGGTTATAACATCCCTCCACCCTAAAGTCCAAGGAATCCACCGAAGACCCTTGCGCAGGAGGGCATCGGACTCGTTTTGCCGCAAGCCGGACACCATTTGCACGCGGCGCTGGATCAGGCGGTGTGTAACAAGACGGAGACCGGCGCTTCCATGATGAACGGCGTAACGGTTGTACATCCACGGCCCGTGGACCCGAGGATTCCCCCTCTGATGCGTCCTGTGTCTCCTTCTCGGAGTCAGAGTCTGCTGCCTCCGTCATGTCAGCATCTCTATCTCCATTCGGTTCTGTAACGACCTGCGCAGGCTATGAGTGAGGCACCAGAGGAAGATTGTGAGGACTACCTTCCATTGTCTCTGCTCTCTGCGGCTGTAGAAATGAGCTCCGGGGGCGGGGAATCTTTGGAGAGGATAGTCCTCTGGACCGAACGTGGTCTGCATGTTTGCGCTGGAGATGACCCTGGGCTTGCACCTGGTAAGATATAGGGCCCATATGGCAAAAGATTACGCCAGGAACCCACTGGGCACCACCAGCAAAATTTCGAACGAACACTGGGTCACCGGGCGCAAACTGCCGAATCGGCCGATGCCGAGAAAATCCCTGTCCCTGCCATTCTTGTGTGCGGCGTACTTTTGCGCCAATACTAAGGCGGGTGTGAAGTCTCCGGCCCATTAGGAGTTCTGTGGGAGCTACCCCAGTCACCGCATGGGGAGGTGGTCCTATACGTAAACAAAAAGCAAGCCAGTCTCGTGTCCATTGATCTGGAAGACTGCTTCTTTAGGCCTCTTTTGAATGTCTGCACTGCGCGCTCTGCCAACCCATTTGAAGCCGGGTGGTAAGGGGCAGTGCTGATATGGCGTATGCCGTTCATCTTTATGAACCTCGCAAACTCCTCACTCCTGAATGGAATGCCGTTATCCGTGACCAGCACCTCGGGGAGGCCATGCGTACTAAAAGACAAACGCATCTTTTCAATTGTTGCGCAGGACTTGTCCCCTGCAGCTTATGCGCCTCTAGCCATTTAGACTTGGCGTCGATTAATAGAAGGAACATGGATCCTTGAAAAGGGCCTGTGAAATCTGCATGCAAGCGCGCCCAAGGCCGGTCCCAGTGATGTAGGGGCACGGCCGGCGGAAGCTTCTGATGCTCCTGGCAAATGGAGCAGTTTTGGGCCACCTTCTCAATGTCGGTGTCGAGGCCTGGCCACCAGACATAACTCCGGGCCAACATTTTCATTTTGGCCACACCTGGATACCCATTGTGCAAGTCTCTTAGTATCAGCTCCTGGCCTTTTTCTGGGACAACCACACGCGCCCCCCACAAGAGGATGCCGTCTTCCACGCTGAATTCTGACAGCTTGGAGGAAAATGCCCACATCTCGCCTGGGAGCTGTCTATGTTGCCGAACCTTTGACAGGACTGGCTCCGTCTGGGTCCACTCACGGATCTGTGATGCCGTGACAGGCAAGGTGTCCATAGAATTTAGGGTTGCAACCACCTCACCGGTCGTGGGGGTTGACATGGGGCCGGTCGATAAAGGCAATCGGTTCAGTGCGTCGGCATTTGCTATCTGCGTTCCTGGTTTGTGCTCCAGAGAATACTCGTATGCAGCGAGCAACAAAGCCCAGCGCTGGATCCGTGCGGAAGCAATGGGCGATATTGGCTTATCCTCTCGGAAAAGTCCCAACAGAGGCATATGATCAGTCACGATAGTGAAATGGCGGCCATACACGTTCTGGTGGAAGCGTTTCACCGCAAAAACCACTGCCAGGCCCTCCTTCTCGATCTGTGCGTACCTTTTCTCTGCTGCAGTCAATGTGCGGGAGGCGAAAGCTATCGGTCGCTCAGCCCCGTTCTCCATCTTGTGGGACAGGACGGCCCCAATACCATACGGGGATGCATCACATGTGACGAGCAAAGGCTTTCCAGGATCATAGTGGGTTAGTAACCCAGACAGCGACAATTGTTGCTTTACCTGCCGGAAAGCGGTTTCTTGCGGCTGACCCCAAACCCAGGTGTGATTTTTCTTTAGCAGAAGGTGCAATGGGCCCAGCGTAGTTGCCAGATTGGGGAGGAACTTCCCGTAATAGTTTACGAGACCGAGAAAAGAACGAAGATGCGAAGTGTCAGTCAGGGCAGGGGCCTGTTGAATCGCACGCACCTTCTCTGCGACGGGGTGCAAACCTTCGCGGTCCACCCGATAACCTAGGTAGACTACTTCCTTTGCCTGAAATACGCACTTTGTGCGACGTAAACGGACTCCAGCCCCCGAAAAGCGTCTAAGGACAGCCTCCAGATTTTCCAAAATGTTCCTGCTCCGACGTCCCTGTAATCAAAACGCCATCTCAGTAGACAGCGACACGTGGTAAACCTCTCAAAATGCCCTCCATAACACGTTGAAAAATAGCGCAGGCAGAGGATACTCCAAAGGGCAAACGTGTATATTCACACAGGCCCCGGTGTGTAATAATCGTTACATATGGTCGGGAGGCAAGGTCCAGCTCCAACTGTAGGTAGGCGTTACTCATATCTAATTTTGTGAATGAGAGTCCGCCTGCAAGCTTCGTGTAGAGATCCTCTATGCGAGGCATTGGATATCGGTCGAGTCGGGAAGCCGTATTCACTGTAAGTTTATAGTCGCCACACAAGCGAACTGTGGCATCTGGCTTCATTACAGGCACAATTTGTGCTGCCCAGTCAGCAAAACGGACGGGCCTGATAATACCCAAACTCTCCAAACGAGTGAGCTCCCCTTCTCGAGCAAGGTGTAAGGCACGGGCGCGCCCGGAAATAGCGCGGCGTGGCTCCTGGTTCGACTTGGATACTTGCTACGGCCCCTTTTATTTTCCTCAAACCAGGCTGGAATATATCTGGGTATCGTCCTAGCACCTCAGTCAACCCTCCAGAAACTGTTTGGAGGATGTGCTGCCATTGCAACCGCAAATGGCGCAACCAGTCTCGACCCAACAGGCTGGGCCCCTGGCCACGCACCACGATAAGTGGGAAACGCCCCTCCTGGCATCCATAAACAACATGGGTCATTGTAGTTCCTGCAATGTCCAGTGGTTCCCCCGTGTAGGTGGCCAGCCTGGCCTGTGAGTCGGTTAATGTAAGGGTCTGTATACCCTGCTTGATGCGGTCGAATGTCCTCTGGGTGATCACGGAGACCGTTGCGCCAGTGTCTAACTCCATCTCAAGCGGGTGACCATTGACCCGTACTGTCACCTTAATGGGGGCCACATGGGGAGCTGCCACACAATGCAGCTGCAGGCAGTCGTCCTCCGTCTCCACATCCTCAGGAGTAGTCGCCGCAGGTTCATCCACATGGAAGGTACGGCCCCTGGGCTGGTCCCAGTTTCAGTCGGAACGACGGCGCCTCTGGCGCCCCCTGGACCAGCGTCCGAGACGGGGTTGGCGCCTACAAGTCTGACACGGACATGGCTCCTCATCCATTGGTTCTGGAGAAGGCTCCCTTCGGGGAGGAATGTCCGACGCCCACTGGCGGTATTAAACAGGTAACGCTGGACTATCGTGGATGGGGTTGGGTTAAAATGTTGCCCCACTATATTCACAAGTTCATCAAACGTTTTGGTGTCCGGCGCAGCTGGGTACTTAAGGCTCCTAATCACCCCAAACATATGCGGGCCGCAGGCGGTGAGCAATATGACCTCCTGCCGCTCGTTTTTGGTGATATTGTTTGCCCGGAAATAGTAACGCATCTGTTGTGCGTACTGGTTCCAGCTTTCCAGCGCAGCATAAAAAACATCCAAACGTCCGTACAGAGGCATGGTATAATAGAAAACAACTTCCAACCTGTATCCAACAAAAATCCAGGGAGGTGGCTTCAGCAGTGTTGACAGCTATTCACTTTAACCCTCGTCGCCAGTTTTGTAAGGGCCACGAAGAATCCAGCATTAGTTTCAAGGATACGAAGTAATAACATATATATATAACAGCAGCAGCAACTTCCCTTGCTGCACACTCCTTCCTGCTGGTTCCAAACTGGCCAGCTTTATTTATACATGGAGTTTACTAATGGGTTCTCCGCCCCCCTCATTGGGGACGCTCATACTCCCACAGGATTGTGGGATTGTCATTAGTCCCCAGCCAATGGTAAGCAGACAGGTTATAACACTATCTAACTCTGTCTTAAAGACACTCAATGATTTGGCCTCCACAGCTTTCTGCGGTAAAGAGTTCCACAGGTTCAGCACCCTCTGGCTGAAGAAATTCCTCCTCATCTCTGTTTTAGTCTGAGATGGTGTCCTCTGGTTCTAGTTTTTGACATGACAGCAAGGAGGCTCTTTATAAGTGATCAAAGTGAATTTTAGTGTGAGTTCGGTATTACAATGGTGTCTTTTCTCTAACAGTGCATCTATTCCTTGTCAACATGGTGTCTATTGTTTCTTATTCTTCTTCATTTTCCTGCTACATTTAGGTCTATCCCAGGATCCACAGGTAAGGGAGAGGCAGCCTACTGACCTCCACACCCTGATGCCTGAAATGACCTTGGTGGGGGCCATGAACTTAAGGATCCCGTCCTGCTTTCGGGCAGCACGGATGTTGCAGGGCTTTCCTCCTCAGCTTGCGGGTGGAGTGATAGATGGGCTGGATACCCCAGGCTCTCCTGGGTGAAAGACCCAGGGCTGTGCTTCTGCCGATATTCTTTACTTCGGATGCCTGGAGCTCCTGGGAAACTATGGGATACAGGAATAGCTGGAGTGAGATCCAGAAGCCCTGCCAGCCTCTGGCGCTGACACTCGTGGAATCCCACTAGTACCTGCACCATGCAGTTGATCCCCGCATCATGGAGCTCACGCCCTCAGCCCTGGAGGTCATGAGCTGAACTATGGAGCGGACATCCCCCGCCATGGAGTGCACGTCCTGCACCAAGGTCTGCACTGCGGCTGCTGCCCTTGCAGTGTTGGCCTTGTTGCGTCGGACTGGTGACACCATATCCTCGGGCAGAGAGCAATGGGACTCCTCCAATCAACCTTGCAGACTGAGGAGGGATTCCACCACCCCTTCCTGATGCTCATGACTCTGCCTTTGTAGATCAGGCAGCTCTGCGATGACCTTACCCAGGGGCACATCATTGGCCAGGAGCTAATCAGAGTCCTGGGTTCTGGCATCCCACTGAGTACTGGATCCCTCGCACATTCCTGCCTCTGCCATCAGTGGATCACTAGGTGTGAGATGCTCACCAGTGAGTGACCCAGAAGCCTCTCTACTATTTAATCCCACCAATATATGAGTATCTGCGTTGGTGCAGAGTGAGGGTGACAGATGTGATCCCTTTTCAATGTTAAGGGGTGCTGAGGAAGACATGAGGTGATAGACTTACCCTGGCTACACGACAACGTTTATTCATCTTCCGACACTCCAGCCACGACCTGTATTGGAGTGAGCTCCCTCTAACAATCGGGGCCGCAGCCTCCCAGGCATTGTTGGCCAATTTGCTGGATGAGGAGCTGCTGGATGGTGGGTACAGGGTTTCCCGCCTCGGTTCGACCCCATCAAGAGGTTTGCTGAGGGCTCCATCTGTAAAACGTGGCGCAGTCTTTTTAGCCACCATCTCCGCATTGCACTTGGAAGAAGTGCTGGGGAGTGTTGGGGGGAGGGGGTTGTTTAAAAAGAAGTGTCCCACTGATTATAGAGATTAGGTTTCCTGGAGCGAGCGTATCAGAGGGACGCCTCCACGAGCGTGGTTGAATCATGTGGAGAAAGATAATTTTGTTGAAAAGGCTGAATACACGGTGAGTTTTCCCATCGGTGCTGATGGGATTCCTGAAGTTTTCTCACCAGACCTGACACTTCTGAAATAATATGGAAAGATTCCGCCCACGATATCTAGCTGTATATTTTTCATGCCATTAGCATGATTTCTGATATTCCACTAGAATTATTCTCCTTTTTTATGATTAGTTCGGATTGAAGAACACCAGAAACAGATGCGTATTAGACACAGCCTTCAAACAGAGCCTTTCCTGCCATGCACTTACTCATCTGTTTAACTAACTTGGCTTCAAATTCGTCAAATTTGTCAAAAAACATGTGAAAATATGACTTTAGAAGGGGTATATTTCCTCAGTTGCCTATTTATTGAGTAATATTTTTATCCTTATGTTCACACTTTTTCGATAAATAGCGAACAGAAACAAGCATCTTCCTTTATGCACAATAAATTTGTGCAGAACTTCAGCATATTTCTGAAGCTCAATCTATTGCATTAAATATGATGCCTCATTAGATGTCATTTTATGGAACTCCCCCAGGTATTTTCCTCGCCTTTATTTTAAACCATCCAATGCCGTTAAATAAATGAATTTCCTAATTAATATCATACACTTATTTTGAATACCCGGATAGCACTCAGCATACTCCATTATTTAAGTACAGTCCCTGTGTTTATCAAACAGCTAATTATACATTAATTATGAGCGTTGTTTTTATCCTTCAATCTTGATTCAATGAGGATTTTAATTATACCACGTTTTGGAGAGACAGCCTGATTGTTAATTCTAACAACAACTTACGAGATGAGGTAAATGACACTTTAAGTGTTATTAAGATCTTGGGTGGTGACTACACTAATTAGCAAATTCCAATATAGGTAGACTGAAAGAAGCAACCTAATCAATTATTCAGGAGAAGGGGAGCAGGGATTTAATTATTTTAAATTATGAATATTTGAAGGTATCGTCCACTGGAATTATACATCAGAATCAAATTAGACCTTAACCAATATCATCAGGGTAACAATTGTGCGATTTACATGGTTTAGATTTTGTTTATATCTTTCCAAGGTAAAATGGGGAATGGGAGAACATAAAGGAGAAAAATAAATTGCATAATTTAAACAACTGGAAAAAATGTATGAAACGGAATTGCAATTCTAGCTTGTACTGTGAAATCATTGTTAATGTAATTTGTATCACAACAGCTTCAGATGAGAAACGCAGAAGAATAGCTAATTCTTCAAATAAAATACACATACGTAACTGCAAAGTTCACGACAAGAAATAAAGATGTTTATATGGAGTGGTTTTCATAGCCTCAGGATTTTCCAAATGTTTTACAGCCAATGAAGTACATTATGTTCCGACATGGACCACAACAGCTGGATTCTCCCACTCTCACTCCAAGTTGCTTTCCATTTGTGAGGAGATGTTCTTAATTTTGGCACCAGGCCAGCCAACACAACTGTCAGAGCACCGAATCATGGCTGGAGAGAGCAGTACCTATCCCCCTGACTATACTGTCTCCTGCCAATACACATTTCACTTTGCATCCCACTTGAATGGAATCCTTCACCATGGTGCCATGGCCAGCCTGCTCATCCACCTTGCAGTCATTCCCCTCATCCACGCAAGGTAGCAAGCATCTCATGCCAGGTGGAAACGGTCAAGGGCTAAGACTCCTCCATCACTACCTGTTGGATTCCATTACCTATCTGACTTGCAGCCATGCCCTCCTGTTCTGACTGGTGACCAATTCTGAAGTTCTGACTAGCCTAAGGGGTGTAATCCCCACCTGGAAGATCTGCCTAGCCGAAGGGGCGTAATCCCACAAAGTGTCCAGGCAATTTGCCCACTCCCTGATGCATCGCAGTACTTGTAGCTTAGTCTCCAGCTGAATAACTTTGAGCCAAACCTCCATAAGCCACTGACACTTACTACAAACGTGTTTACCCTCGATCACCCTGGTGTTCAGTGACTCCCACAGTCCACAGTCACAACACAATGTCTGCCATCTTTAGTCTGTGTTAATTAATGTATTCCTTTTTTAATTCATTAATTTTAATTAATAAACCCTGCTACTCCAATAAGCTTCATTTCTACTATAAAACATTAATGTGACTAAAACAGTTACCAGTAATTTGCACCAGTTCTTAAAGGGTAAGTCAGAAAAACAAGCAAAATACTCACCAACCAATCATGTGCCTGGTTCCCTGGAACATCAGACTTAATTTCTTCCAACTATGAACAGCAAACAGACTGAGCCAAACAAAGCTGTTCGGAGGTCCACTCTTAGTCT
This sequence comes from Scyliorhinus torazame, assembly GCF_047496885.1. NCBI lineage: Eukaryota > Metazoa > Chordata > Chondrichthyes > Carcharhiniformes > Scyliorhinidae > Scyliorhinus > Scyliorhinus torazame. The sequence goes on from NC_092721.1 coordinate 43,396,292, forward strand.
CACTCCCTTTCATTGTCTTTTAAGCCTCTGGGTCTGCAATCTTGCCTCTTCTTGCTGTGATGAACGTAGAAATTTCAGATATAATGGGCTGGATTCTCCGCTGTCAGGATTCTCGGTTACGGCAGCAGCACATCCACACCGATGGATTTCCCGAAGGCGTGGGGCTGCCCGCAATGGGAATCATAGAATGTACAGTGCTGAAGGACGTCATTCGGCCCATCGAGTCCGCACTGGCCCTTGGAAAGAGCACCCCATTTAAGCCAACACCTTTGGCTTAAACGAGGTATCCTTTCCTCACAGTTGTACAGAATTAAAATAAAATATTCGGTTTTCTGTCCAACATTCGAGCCACTGTTGGAGTCTGACCCAGGACCATGCGCTCTCATTTTCCATCCAATCACCTTTGAGTTGCATTCAGCAACAGCTGTATTTCATCCAAAGTCCCCGGACACATCAAGACTGGCAGACCACTCATCTCTCGCCCTCTCTCACTTGGGTCATGACTGTCTCGATGGTGCAAAATCGCCAGCGACAACCTTAGCTTTCCCTTTAAATGATCTTTTTGTCTCTGGCACCACATCGATAGGAGCAATTTGTATTGGCCACTCCACATTCCCCTGCTCTTCTTACCTTCAGTGTTCTGTCCTTTTCAATTATAGATCACACACTGCAACACAATCTCGGTTCTATTCTCAGAGTCCTCCGACAACACCGGGATCTATTCAAAGACTGTCAAACAGGAAGCTATGTGGAGAGAGCCTGGCCTGTTCTCCCATTGTATCAATTATCAATCTTTTGAACTGCCAAACAGAAAAAAACAGTCCGACCCCTCCAAATGCAATTCGCTTTCTATTTACCCTTTGCTTCTTAGCTCTTCGTAACCATGGCAACTCAGTTCCCATGAGCATTTCTTGGAACCTAATGATGTCATAACCAGCAAACCAATTACCCTCTTTCAATATACTCCCCGTCACATTTTGTTCTCAAGGAGACATCACACAAAAGAAAATAGCTTTCTCTATAACATGGGTCATCGCAAGGAATAGTTTTCTCAGCTGTTCAAAGGAGCTGGTTGAAATCATGCACTGTTAGAAAGGACTGGGATGCCAGCAGGCAAATCCCAATTTGATTGTAACTGTCCACCCGTCTGGTGTCTACTGGTGGGTATGATTAAATTTGACCCTTTGGTCAAACGTTTAAACTAAACAGAAAGTATTAATATTATTAAATTTCTTTCTATCTTATTTTCATGGGAATGCATTTTCATTATAGTCTGGAAAAAGAGACAGTGGCACAATGTTTGAAATACTGATTTTTGAAAAGTGCATTAGTCTTTGAAAAATATGCATTATTTTACTCTATTATCTTTTGGTTTGGATCCAATTATTTGAGAACAAATATCTTTTGAGTTTTTATGATTACAGTGGAGTACAATATATCCGGAAATTCAGCATAGTTATTCAGCATCAACAGGTCTGTTAAATCTTATTCGTTTCGAATGACATTCCCGTAATTTGATAAAGGAAAAAACCTAACCTATTTCCAATTCCCTGCCTCCGAAAATAAACTAGCCTTATAAATGGATTACTTATCCTGAATTGCGCTCTCATTACAAGTTTTTTGAAGTCATTTCTAGGACAAAGGATCCTATTTCCGATCGCTCGAAGTGCTCTGATGTTTTTTGAATCTGACGGTGTTACAAATCTACAGCCCATAATGTATCATAATGATGAGATTTCCGATTTACATTATTTTACACTGGGGAAATAGCTCTTTGGAAAATTATACCTTTTAAACCACGCTGGAAAAAATAAACAAAGTGAAAGTCGATGGAGTAGATTTTGACTTTGTAAGCAACGTAAATAAGGTGAATTATTGTATTAGGCTCCCAGTTCATTCTCAACCATTTTACACTATCACACAAAGTCAACAATGACAGGAAACCCCACAATAGATGAATGGTTGCCCCCGAAAAGCTTGTTCTTCCATCCGCAGGTCAATCAGTTGTGCATCTCCAACACTTTTGGCCCCTCGAACATCAATCATAGGTCGATTCATAGCTCGAAGTGCACAGTTCATGTCTTGCTGATTTCATTACAAGATAAAGATACAAAGGTATATTTTCCTGTTGATGCATTCGGTGGTGAGGGACTAGAGGAGATGCTTCGGTTTGGAATATCTGGCTCAGATTCAACAGTTGTGTTTTTCTTCATTTTAATTGTGGCAACATATGTTGCTTTTTCATGAAAGGATCATGACTGCAGCCTGGGAAGCATGAAATCACTTGCACAATTCTGTCTTGATGATTGTATCAGTTTGTCCTTTGACAGAGTGAAAGCAGTTCATTTTGGGCATGCAAATATGCGGAGAGGCTTTTGGGACCATATGGGTGACATTAACACCCTGATCTCGAAATAATCATGTGCTTTCAAAAAATTGCTCAGCTTTCTCATTCAGCAATTGGTTGCTCAATACTGAACCTGTTGTTGAAAAGAAAAATTACGGGGTGGCACAGTGGCGCAATGATTAACACTGCTGCCTCACGGCGCCGAGGACCCGAGTTCAATCCCGGCCCCGGATCACTGTGGAATTAGCACATTCCCCCTGTGTCTGTGTGGGTCTCACCCCCACAACTCAAAATATGCAGGGTAGCTGGATTGGCCACGCTAAGTTGCTCCTTAATTGGGAACAAAAAATGAATGGGTATTTTAAATTAAAAAAAAAAGAAAAATTACCTGCAAATGCCTGCAATCTGAAAATGAAACCCAAACTGTTGGAAACGGACAGTAATTAATTCACCATCAGTCAACAGAATGCATCTGTTAATGTTTCCAACAACACGTCCTTCGTTGGAACTGAACAGATTATGAGAAACAAGCATTTCAACAGAAAGGGTGCAAGGTTGGAGGAGGGCGGATGTGCAGGGGCAGAGTCGACAGTGCCAATCAGGGCCACGATGTATACTAACATGTCTGCCTTTCACCCCTTGTAGACAATGGATATTGGAATTCAATCAGCAATGGTGACTTTCCTCCGAGTCGCTGCAGCCCTGGGGGATGCACTGCGGCTGTAAGAACTGGAGCTACCAGAACAGGAGGAAGCTGCAGCAAGGGAGCCTACCCCAGAGGAACAGGAAGCAGCCGCCGAGGATGGAGAGCCTGCCGTCCACCAGGTTGAGGTGGAGGAGGTGGAAAGGAGGCGCCACATGAGGCCTCGTGTGTATTGGCAGCGCCTGTCAAAGAACAAAGAACAATACAGCACAGGAACAGGCCCTTCTGCCTTCCAAGCCTGTACCCGTCATGAGACCAACCTTGGCCAAAACCCTCCTTGTGCCGTATACCCATCCTATCCATGTACTTTTCAAGATTCCTTTAGAATGCCATTAATGTACCTGCTTCTACAACCTCCCCTGGCAATGCGTTCCAGGCACTCACTGTGATGATGTGCATCAATGCAAATGCATGTAGACTAGCTAGACACTTGAGGGAGCATCAGCAACATCACACACACACACTCAACCAATAGATCAGTTAGATAGGATACGATCAATGGATATTCACGATACACACAGAGGTGACACCGCCACAGGAGGGCATTACACCAACCCATATATAAAGGACACCACACACATGATCTGCCTCTTTCCAGTGGAGACAGTCAGTGAGTAGAGACACAGGGTTGATTCAATATTACACCCACCACGTGGATTGCAGCAACTGGTTAGTCAGTCTGGGTAGCTATAATAGGATTAGCAGTAGTGTCGAACCCGAGTAATAGAAGTGTAAATAGTTTAATAAATGTGTTGAAGTTATCTCCACGTCTGAACCTTCCTTTGTCAAGTGCACCACAAGGAAGCCGCTTATGTTACACCTACAACATAACAAATCACACACCACCCTCTGTGTAAAAAACCTGCCTTATGCATCTCCTCTAAACTTAGCTCCATGGACATTAAACCTATGCCCCCAGTGACTGACCCCTCCACAAACCAAAAGTGTTTCCACTCGATGAACGTGCAGCTGGTGTGTAACCATTAGATGCACAACACGCACGTCTGCGCCCGATACCCGGGCTGTGTGCATGACACCTTCAGCCTGGCAGACTTGATGGTTCGTGGCCTCATCGAGGCGCACCCGTGGCCGGGGTGTTGGCTCATGGGTGACAGATGTTATCTGCTAGGTTGTGGTTGATGACACCTATCCAGACCACAGACCAATGCGGAGACCCACTATGCACATGTAGTAATTAAGGCCATGATCGTGCGGTGCTTCGGCATCCTGAACATGCGTTCAGGTGCCTGGAATGCCCAGGAGGGGCACTCCAGTCTTGTGCTGGGAGCATCGGCCACATTGTTGTGGCCTACTGTGTCCCTCAAAACATTGCACAGCAAAGGGTCGATGTCCTGGAGGACGATAAATGCCAGTCCTCGTCCGACGAGGAGGATGCAGGGGAGGACAAGGATGGGCAGGGCAGGCATGAGATGCCACACAACGTGTGTGGCAAGCCAACGTGCACGGGATGCTCTGATCACCTCCAGATTCATTGATTGGCGGGGGGGGGGGGTGGAAACAGGCCAGGGTCATGGACACCACATTCCCCCCCTCACACCCCCCCAACCGCAACCCACCCTGTGATACATACCGGCCGCACCTCGTGGTGTGGGCCCTGAGTTGGATGTAACAGCGGGTATGGTCCATGGGGTGGAGGATCATGACAACCTGCTCTGTGATGATCTCTGGTGTCTGCATCGTTTGACAACGTCTGACTCCTGCCCACAGTAGCACTTTCCACCTGGGTGATCCCTGTATGGGAGCTGGCCATTGCATCACATGGTCCCATCAGACCCCTGGAACAGAGGCGGTCATGGTGGGGGGGGTGGATCACCGGAGCGGTGAGTGCTAACTGAGCAGCAGACCCTGAGCCAAGCCCAACCCAATGTCCGCCCATTCCGTCCCCCATCCCGCGCCAGATCCCCAGACGATTCATTAGGAATGGAGGCAGCCTGCTCTGATTCCTGCCCGATGTCCTGGGTCCCCTTTGGAGGTTGCCTTCTGGGGCGACATGTCCTGAATGGGTCCGGCTGATGCTCAGGTGCCCCAGGCGGTGTAGTGCTGCCCTGTTCTACTCGCTGCCCACCAGATGCGCCAAGGACAGGAGGGGGAGGGTGGGGAGTGCGAGGTGCTGCGGTGTTCCGTCACCTCCTGTGCGGGAATCACCAGCATGGGCCCCATCACTCCTCCTAATTCAGGGTGCCCAATAACCCCCGGCTACTCCATGGGACGGGGGTGCGGGTGGAGCTATCCCCTGAGGCTCCCCACCACCTGGTGCTGCCAGTCGCGGAGGCCCACTGCCGTCTTGACAAGCGTCTGCATGTTCGGTTTGTGGAGGGGTCAGTCACTGGGGGCATAGGTTTAAGGTCCATGGAGCACAGGGAGTGGACCACCTCCGTCTGGGTCTGCGCCATATCACCATGCGATTGTGCCACCTTCTGGGTCTGTGCCACATCATCCAGTGACAGCAGCATCTCCCTCTGGGACTGGGCAATCTCCCTGGGTCTGTGCCACATAGGCCATCATCTGGGCAATGCCGCGAACACTCTCAGCCATGGCCTGCTGTGACCATGCCATGCTCAGGGGCGCTGCTGCAATGTCCAGGAGCCTCTGAAACATGGCTGCTGTGAGGTGACATCCCTGTCCTGGGCCTAGGCCACCATGCACAGAGTGCACCAGGCATTCGATATGCTGATCCATAGCTGAAGCGCTCACCCTCAAGACCTCTGCCGCAGGCACCACTCATGCGGTGCTGGCCTGGGTGGCGCATATGATCGGCACCACGTCTTGCTGCTTCACAAAGTTGGACTCCTCCAACTGCATTGCAGGTGTGGGATGCTCGCCGACAACCCCTCATATAATCCCTGGATCTGCGATTGCATCCCAATAATCAATTGGACCGTTTTTTTCCAGAGGCCCAAAACCCGTCTGGACGGCAGCTAGTCCCGAGGGTTTGCCTGCCCTCCGATCGTCCGTCCTCTGGGGTGCTCCTACCTCCAACTGCTCTTACCAGAGCATGTGTGTGGTAGGTACCAGATAGTGTCCCAGTAGCCTCTTCACTAAATTGCCCAACTGAGGTGAGTGTCTCTGGGATGGTGGAGGATGTTAGAGACAGCTGTGACAGAAAATCTGTGTCATCCCCGGACTCGAGCTTCGAGGTGTCTTGGGTTTTGCGTTGAGGGCTCCTGTCCGTGCTGCTGTCCTTGTCACTGCTCAGCACATGGGGAGGCTCCGGCTGCGGCACTGGCGGAGGGCTGGGAACAACAGATGGACCCGTCCCATCACCAGCAGGTCCTGCAAGAAACTCGGTAAGAAGCATGATTAGACCGAGGGCTGGGGGGTAGTCTGGTGGGGGTGAGGGTGGGGTTGAGGGTGAGGGTGGGGTGAGGATGGTGTGTGGGTGAGGGTGGGGTGGGGCTATGACTGGTGGGGGTGGTGTTAGGGGGTGTGGCCAGCAATGTGACCTCGCTATTGGGCCGCCACTCAAGATGGCGGTCAGATGGTGTGATTCCCTGGAAATCCCTAACATCCCGCTTAATGGCTGCAAGTGGATTGTAAAACTGATACAATTCAGCTCCGGCGGGAACATTTAGGACGGGATTCTCCGCTTGCCGACACCGAAATCGCATTCGCCGATCGGGCGGAGAATCTCTTGTGACACCGAAATCGGGGGCGCTGCCTGTTTTCGGATGTTCCGCCCATCCTAAGTGGCATCATCGGTGAGTTTGGCGCATGCCATTGGGACGGCCTCAGGACATCAGCTGGCGGCCCTCCCCCGATGCTCGTCCCCGACAGGCGGACATCCTGATGGCTAGGATCACTTGTGCTCTGAGTTTGTGCTGCGGACTGTTGTTCAGTGCTACCACAGTCAGGGAGGGAGCTGTTCCGCTGGCCGGGGGGGGGGGCGGGTGGCTTCGGGGGGGGGGGGGGGGGACTGGTGGGCCGTAGTCTGGGGATGACGAGGTGGGTTACAGGGAGCACTATCTGGTATGCCTGGTCCGCGCGGCCGCCATCATGTTGTACGGCGCAATCGCTGCAGGTCATCACCGTGTGCATCTGCGGCCATGGACCCGGCAATTCTCCGACCATTTCTGTTGGGAACTGTCATGATATTCAAACATACATCATAACACATACATAATGATAGACAGACCAACGGACCAATTAGCACACATAACACGACAGCCAATCACAGACAAGAGCAGACACAGTATAAGACAAGAAACACGACACTTCCTGGGCAGTCCATCTGGAGACAGCACAGGGCCAGGACCTCATAGCAAGACACTCACACAGTCACAACGTGCTGAGTACCAAGTCTGATGTATAAATAGTTAGATGGAATAAAACTGCGTTGTACCAATCGCACCCTTGTTGGTTCGTCTGTACCTCAGAGCACCCAACACCTCAGGAACGTCGGGGGGTTTAGGTGGCTAGGCTGCTAGCCCCCCCCCCCCCCACACACACACACACTGGGCAGAGCATCGATATGGGGGTGGCGCTGACCTTTTCATCATAAGACTCGTCACATTCTCCGGACATAGCCTCAGAATCGGAGAATCCAGCCCAGAGCCTCCCAAATGGAGAAGTCTGCCCATTATATTATATGTTGTTGGTGCAGTATGGGTTAAAAGCCAGGAGTGTGTGACTGCTACAGGATTCTCCGTCGGCCGACACTGAAATCGGGAAATGAGATTGGGCAGAAAATAGCTTCCGACGCCAAATCGCGATTCTCCGTCACCTCAAAAATAATGTAAATGCGGCACGTGCCGCGTGGAGTTTAAACGCCATTTGTATCTCATTAGTGGCCCCACCCACGATTCTTTGCCTCCGTTGGGCCGAATTCCCAATGGCAAGGTCCATGTCTTCTCTCAGCAATCGTGAACCTGGCATGGTGGCTGCTGAGAAAGAGAGAGAGGAGGCAGGACACAAGGAGGAGCGACAGCGGGCTGCTGGCGCCGGACACCGTCCGTGCTGGCTGGGGTGGGGAGGCGCACTGTCAGGTCCGGGGGAGGTTGGAATGGGGAGGGTGGAACAGGCCTAGTGCCCCCCCCCCACCCCCCACGGGGTTGGGGCGGTGCCCAGGCCATCTTGCTGCACATCCACTGACCACCCTCCTTGGCCCCTGGTTCTGCGAAGTTGTTGTCAAAGTAGCAGGCCGCCACGACGTGTGCGACCCTCTCAGCGCCATGCTGGAGGGCCCCTCCAGAGCAGCCCAGGCACCTGATCAGCATCATCAGTAGGCCAAAGTACTGCTCGATCACACCCCTGGTCGCTGCATGGGCGTCGTTGTAGCGGGTCTCCGCATTGGTCTGTGGACTCCGGATAGGCATCATCAGCCACGACTGCCGCGGATAAACTTTGTCGTCCATCAGCCAACTCCCCTGCTGGGCAGGCATTTTTAACTTGTCAGGAATCGTCGATTGTGCCAGGCTGAAGGCGTCGTGCACACTGTCCGGGTATCGGGCGCAGACATGCATGATGCGCATCTGATGGTCACATATGAGCTGCATGTTCATGAGGTGAAATTCCTTTCAGTTTGTTTAGAGCGGCCTGTCATAAGACCATGAGACCATAAGACATAGGAGCAGAATAGGCCACTCGGCCCATCGAATCTGCTTCGCCATTCAATCATGGCTGATATTTTCTCATCTCCATTTTCCTGCCTTCTCCCCATAACCCCTGATCCCCTCTATTTATCATGAACCTCTCAATCTCTGTCTTAAAGACACTCAGTGATTTGGCCTCCACAGCCTTCTGCGGTAAAGACTTCCACAGATTCACCACCCTATGGCTGAAGAAATTCCTTCTCATCTCTGTTTTAAAGGATCATCCTTTTAGTCTGAGATGGTGTCCTCTGGTTCTAGTTTTTCCTACAAGTGGAAACATCCTCTCCATGTCCACTCCATCCAGGCCTCGCATGATCCTGTAAATTTGAAAAGATCCCCCCTCATCCTTCTAAACTCCAACGAGTACAGACTCAGAGTCCTCAACCGTTCCTCATACGACAAGTTCTTCATTCCAGGGATCATTCTTGTGAACCTCCTCTGGACCCTTTCCAAGGCCAGCACATCCTTCCTTAGATACGGGGCCCAAAACTGCTCACAATACTCCAAATGGGGTCTCACCAGAGTCTTATACAGCCTCAGAAGTACATCCTTGGTCTTGTATTTGGGAATACCAGGTGCAATCCCCGGAAGTGTAGAAGATTTTAGTTTAGAGGGCAGCATGGTCGGCACAGGTTTGGAGGGACGAAGGGCCTGTTCCTGTGCTGTACTTTTCTTTTCTTTGTTCTTTGTATTCTAGCCTTCTTGACATGAATGCTAACACTGCATTTGCCTTCTTAACTGCCGACTGAACCTGCACATTAACCTTAAGAGAATCATGAACAAAGACTTCCAAGTCCCTTTGCGCTTCTGATTTCCGAAGCATTTCCCCATTTAGAAAATAGTCAATGCCTAAATTCCTCCTTCCAAAGTGCATAACCTCACACATTGTATTTAATTTGCCACTTCATTGCCTACTCTCCTAGCTTGTCCAAGTCCTTCTGCAGTCCCCTTGCTTCCGCAATACCACCTGTCCCTCTAGCAACAGTACCTTCAGTACCTTGTTCCAGATCATTAATGTATATTGTGAAAAATTGTGGTCCAATCACAGACCCCTGAGGCACACCACTAGTCATCGGCTGCCATCCTGAAAAAGACGCCTTTATCCCCACTCTCTGCCTTCTGCCAGCCAGCCAATCCTCTATCCATGCCAGCATCTTACCCTGAACACCATGGGCTTTTAACTTATTTAACAGTCTCCTATGCGGCACCTTGTCAAAGGCCTTCTGGAAATCTAAATAAATCACGTCCACTGGTTCTCCTTTGTCTAACTTCCTTGTTACCTCCTCAAAGAACTCTAACAGATTTGTCAGACACGACCTCCCTTTGACAAAGCCGTGCTGACTCAGTCCTATTTTACCATGCACTTCCAAGTACTTCGCAATCTCATCTTTAATAACAGGCTCTAAAATCTTACCAATGACCGAAGTCAGGCTAACCGGCCTATAATTTCCCGTCTTCTGCCTCCCTCCCTTCTTAAACAGTGCTGTTACATTAGCCACCTTCCAGTCCTCTGGGGCCCTTCCTGCCTCCAGTGATTCCTGAAAGATCATCACCAATGCCTCCACAATTTCCTCAGCTATCTCTTTTAGGACCCTGGGGTGTAGTCCATCCGGTCCAGGTGACTTATCCACCTTCAGACCTTTCAATTTCCCCAGAACCTTCTCCTTAGTAATGGTCATTGCACTCACCTCTGCCCCTTGTTCTCCTGGAGCTCTGGAATCCCACTGGTGTCTTCCACCATGAAGACTGATGCAAAGTAACTATTCAGTTTGTCTGCCATTTCTTTGTTTCCTATTATTACTTCTCCAGTCACATTTTCCAGTGGTCCAAAGTCTATTTTTGCCTCTCTCTTACCTTTTATATATTGAAAAAAAATCTCTTTCTATCTTCCTTTATATTACTAGCCAGCTTGCACTCATACTTCATCTTCTCCCCCTTATTGCTTTTTTAGTTGTCCTCTGCTCGCTTTTAAAGGTTTCCCAATCCTCTGTTTCCCACTAATGCTCGACACTTTGTATGCTTTTTCTTTAGCCTTTGTGCTGTCCTTGATATCCCTCGTCAGCCATGGATGCGTTGTCCTCCCCTTAGCATGTTTCCTCCTCCTTGGGATGAATTTCTGTTGTGCCTCCCTAATAACCCCCAAAAACTCCTGCTATTGCTGTTCCACTGTCTTCCCTGCTAGTCTTCTTTCCCAAACAACTCTGGCCAGCTCCTCCCTCATGTCTTTGTCGTTCCCCTTATTTAATTGTAATGCCATTACATATGATTGCAGCTTCTCCCTCTCAAATTGCAGGGTAAATTCTATCATATTATGGTCACTGCTCCCAAGGGTTCCTTCACCTAAAGTTCCCGAATCAACTCTGCCCCATTACACATCACAGCTGTCATCTGCAAGTGCTCGGATGTGCCTGGACCCGGGACATCCCATTGATGGCGGTGAACCCCATTGCCCGAGAATTCTGGTGGGCACAGTCCACATTGAAATGGATGTATTTTGTGACCGAACATGTAGGGACTTTGCGGCGATACTATTGCACTAGTGCACCGATCACTATGAGATCCTGGACAGGTAACCACTCGGTGCCTGGAAGGTCACAATGGCGTAAATGTTCACGCGACCGTCACTTTGATGCCACCAGGAGCATGTGTCCTTCACATGTGCCAGGTGCACCATGATCTTGCAGATATGCCGCACCGACTCCCTGCTCAGTTGAATGACAGGCACAGCCGGTAAACACGGGACCTCATGCGGCGTCTTCTTTGCACCTCCTCCTCCTCGGCCTGTTGGGTGGCCGGCTCTCCATCCTGTGCAGCTGCCACCTGTCTTGCTGCAGCACGCTCTGCTGCTGAACGCTCCGCTGGTGCAGCTTCCTACAACTGCAGCAGCTCCAGCTCATGCAGTCACCGGGCATCCCCCAGGTTAACTAGGAGGAAGGCCACCATTGCTGGTTGAATTCCAATATCCATTGTCTGCAGGGGGTGAAAGGCTGACATGTAAGCATCTAGCGAACCCCCTGCCAACCAGGTCCACTGGGCTACATGGTGCCCTTGGGGGGACAGGGTGGTATGGCGGAAGGTGGGGGCTAAGGGGGCATGGGAGCACCAATACGGCCGGTGTCACTCTGCAGAACCAGAGGCCAAGGTAGGTGGCCAATGGGGTGCACAGCAAGACGCCTTCCAGGCCACCGCAATAGCAGTCCATGCCTGGACACTACCCCAGTCCCGTGGGGGTCACTTCGCCCACATAGCCCAGTCCCCTGTCACCACCTCCCTCTCCCGCCCTGGCAGGGCCCCGCCCCGTAACGCCACCCCAGCCAGCCTGGCTAGTGTCTGGCCCAGCAGCCAACAGTTGCGCCTCTCCGTGTCCTACCTCCTCTCTATTCCTCATCAGACACAACGCTAGTTTCACGATTTTTAAAAGCACAAGTGAACCTCACCGTTTTAAATTCAGCCCCTTGGAGGCGGAGAATCGCGGATGCTCCGGAGAATACAGGTCAGGCCCGCAAATGAAATGCCAATGGTGTTTATAGTACGTGCATTCCGGAACGCATTGACGCTGCTGTCGAGGCGATGGAGAATAGCGATTTGACGTGAAATCGGCACCCTCCGTAATTTCAGCTTCGGAACCGATTCTCTGCCCAATAGCGTTTCCCTATTCTGGCGTTAGCTGACGGAGAATCCAGCCTCTTGTCTTTATGATGTGATAGTAAGTAATACTGTGTTCATAATAAAGTTTGCTTTAATATACCACGTCCCTATTTCTTCGTGCAATCAGTCCTGGAGCAAAGTATCCATTCCTCAGTCTGACAAATTAAATAAAATATTGGGGTTTCTGTCCGGAATCCGAAGAACTGTTGCATCTGGTTGGGATCGTAATAAGGAAGCCAGTTGCCTGATCAACCCCCTCACCCTTCCTTGACTCGTCAATTGTGGCAATTAAATCAGGAGAATTAAACATAAATGCCACAGATAAGACCCAAGGTCATAATGCTTTGGAAGTGTGGCCCCAAGCATTGAACTCCAAACCTCAAAAGCTTATACAATCGTTGACATTACGCAGAAAACAGAGATGTGTGCCCGATGCAAGGCGTGATGGTGATGGCTATCATCACTCACCCTGTTCAAGGTAACGATAGGGGGGCATCTCTGAAGGTCCCCACTGAGGATGCTACACTGATCCTATTCATCCACTCAATTTACCTTTCATCTAACACCAATTTTATTTTTTGGGGGGAATGGTCAGGGGTAAGGTGGCACTTGTTATATTATGTGATTGTAATATCTCGTTACTCTTTTGCTTGCTTCCAGAATGGTCTGATGTTTGTATTCAGTAAAACTCAGTCTTCAAATTAAGCAAACTACATTTATTGAATAACGAATATAAACATCTACAAGTTTGTTCACTCTTCCATCACTGTAACTGAAGGTTAGGTAAATAAGAAGTATAAATAATGTTTAACTACACGTACCAACTAAGCTATATCTCTAACACTCTGTTCATTAGTCACTCCTGATACAAAGAGGCGGGAATCTCCTCTGAGTGCAGTTTATATATATGGATATGGTGCTGCCATCTAGTGGTTGTCTATAACATCTATTATACAGATGTTAACCCCTTACATACCAGCAGATATACAGATCACTACAGCACTGAGACTCTCGAGGGTCCATGTGCTTCACCCAGGTGGAGTTGTCAGGGATAACTGTGGGAAAGTGAATGTAGTGTGAGAGGCGAGGGGGTGAGGCTTACTGAAGAAGCACTCTCTAAGGGGAAACACATGGCTGGATGTCCCAGAGGCATGAAAGGCTGAAGATCAGGCTCTGTCATAGAATCATAGCATTTACAGTGCAGGAGGGTGCCATCCGGCCCATGGAGTCTGCACCGGCCCTTGGAAAGAGCACCCTACCCCAGCCCACACCTCCACTCCATCCCTGTAACCCAGCAACCCCACCCAAACATCTTCGACACGAAAGGTAATTTAGCATGGCCAATCTGCCTAACCTGCACATCTTTGGACTGTGGGAGGAAACCAGAGCACCTGAAGGAAACCCACGCAGACACGGGGAGAATGTGCAAACTCCGTACAGATAGTGATCCAAGCCAGGAATCAAACCTGGAACCCTGGAGCTGTGAAGCAACTGTGCTAACCACTGTTTTGCCATGCCCCCCTCTCAGGAATCCTTACCGCTCATTTTGGTATTCTTTTATTTTCAGTGCTTGATTCAGGAGAATAATGGAGCCAGGCGAGTTGGCTTTCCTACTCACACTGATTGAGGAGCACTTGACCAGGAACAGTGCTCTGCAGAGGGGGGAGGTCTGGTCCCAGAGCTGTTCTGTGAACAGCAGGACAGATGGTGGAGCACCGTAGGACACACTACCGTCATAGGGTCTTCGGACGTCGCACATCCCACCTGCAGATGTTGGAGCTTCAGTGCCGGAGAAGACTGCGTTTGTCTCGGGAACGGTGGACTACCTTGCCATGTTCTGCAAAAGCTGGCGCCACATGGAATAGGAGAACACCTATTGTCCTTGATCCACTTGTTTCTGGGCAGCATGAGTGACCGGTGATGCGCAGAATGCAGGTGTAGGCCTGTTTCCTGGGGGCCGTCCATGACAGTTCCATCTTGAGTTGCTCAAAGATCCCAGATATTTTTGAGGGAGAGCAACGGCTGGAGGGATGGCTCCTCAAGGACAGGGCGTACCCACTCAGGAGCTGGTTGATGCTCTAGTCTCGACACCACAAGCACCTGTGGAGACTTGCCACACAAGATTCATGCATCAACCTGAACGCTGATCGAGCAGGCGATAGAACTGCTGAAGATGTGATTTTGGTGCCTGGAACGGATGGATGGTGCCTTCTAGTACAGTCCCCACATGGTATTGTGTATTATTGTGGTCTGCTGCACTTTCCACAACTTGGCCCTGCAGAGGGGACACCAATTGGGCGAGGAGTATATGGGGGATCGACACATCTCCTTGGATGAGGATGAGATTGAGGAAGCCGGTGAGGATCAACCAGCGGAGGAGGAAGAAGAAGGACTTTGGGTGTTTGCCAGGGCCCGCATGGGGTGCAGGGTTAGGGATGCCTCATAGCCTCTCAGTTTGGGTTGATCAGGACTAGGGAGTGAAGAGCCTCCCACCATGGAGTGTGACATCTGATCATTACTCTGGTGCCAGTGGTAGGTTCTCGGATGGTGCCCAGGTTCATGGGGCAGGGCGCTAAAGCCATTGGTCGGTCTCTGTGGGAGAATGATGAGTGCATTGAGGATGAGTGGTGGACATCCCTGCCTCCACCTGCTGTGGATCACCAGCTGTGACAAGCTCACCAGTGAGTGACCCAGCAGCCTGCCTACTAGTTATTCTCACCGTAATGTATCTGCGCAAGTGGAGGGGATGGGTTATATATGCCATAGCTCTTCTACCCTTGTCTACCTCAGACTTGCTCATGTCTGTGGTGTCCAGAGAGCACGAGGATGGTCCAGCTTGGTCAACTGCTAACCCTGCAAGGGAAGGGAGATAGCATTAATGCATCATGGGGGATGACTGATGGGGGACACAGTGAAAGAGCGTGAGGAGAGCGGCGGGGACACAGTGAAAGAGGGCGAGGAGAGCGGCGGGGTCACAGTGAAAGAGTGCGAGGAGAGCGGCGGGGACACAGTGAAAGAACGCGAGGAGAGCGGCGGGGACACAGTGAAAGAGCGCGAGGAGAGCGGTGGGGACACAGTGAAAGAGCGGGAGGAGAGCGCGAGGACACAGTGAAAGAGCGGGAGGAGAGCGGCGGGGACACAGGATAAAAGAGCATGAGGAGAGCAGCGGGGACACAGGATGAAAGAGCGTGAGGAGAGCGGCGGGGACACAGTGTAAGAGCGCGGGGAGAGCGGCGGGAACACAGTGAAAGAGTGGGAGGAGAGCGTTGGGGACACAGTGAAAGAGCGCGAGGAGAGCGGCGGGGACACAGTGAAAGAGGGCGAGGAGAGCGGCGGGGACACAGGATAAAAGAGCGTGAGGAGATCAGCGGGGACACAGGATAAAAGAGCGTGAGGAGAGCGGCGGGGACACGGTGAAAGAGCGCGAGGAGAGCGGCGGGGACACAGTGAAAGAGCGCACGGAGAGTGGCGGGGACACAGGATAAATGAGCGCGAGGAGAGCGGCGGGGACACAGGATAAAAGAGCGTGAGGAGAGCGGAGTGGACACAGCTGCAGGAGAAGCGGCCTTCAGATTTTCGTGCGGGAGCAGGGGTCTGTCGGGAAGGTAAGTTTACCTCTTTAAAAACTTACCTTGCAGGAGAAGCGGCTTTCAGATTTTCAGTGGGGGCAGTGGCCAGGGGTCTGTCAGGAAGGTAAGTTTACCTCTTTAAAAACTTACCTTGAAGAGTGACATCACAGCAAAGCAGTGACCTGATTGACTGGTAAGGAAAGTGCTCCAATTAGCAGTAGCTGGGAGAAATTTAACTCTTTGTGTGTTAGTAAGTATTGTGATTGGTAATTAAAATCTTTATTCCTTTCACTCATTCATTATTTGATATTATATTTGTAATCAGTTAAGGTAAAGTGTAAAAATGGCAGGAGATCCCAGACCCGTGTTATGCTCCTCATGCTCAATGTGGGAGTTCAGGGACGCGGCCGATGCCCCTGACTCTTTCATGTGCGGGAAGTGTGTTCAGCCGCAGCTCCTGTTAGACCGCATGATGGCTCTGGAGCTGCGGATGGACTCACTTTGGAGCATCCGCGATGCTGAGGAAGTCGTGGATAGCACGTTCAGTGAGTTGATCACACCGCAGATAAGGATTGGTGAGGGAGACAGGGAGTGGGTGACCAAAAGGCAGAGAAAGAGCAGGAAGGCAGTGCAGGTGTCCCCTGCGGTCATCTCCCTCCAAAACAGGTATACCGTATACTGTTGGGGGAGATGACTCATCAGGGGAAGGCAATAGTAGCGAGGCTCATAGCACTGTGGCTGGCTCTGCTGCACAGAAGGGCGGGAAAAAGACTGGCAGGGCTATAATCATAGGGGATTCAATCGTAAGGGAGTAGACAGGCATTTCTGTGGTTGAAAACGAGACTCCCGAATGGGATGTTGCCTCCCGGATGCACGGGTCAGGGATGTCTCAGATCGGCTGCAGGACATACTGAAGGGGGAGGGCGAACAGCCAGTTGTCGTGGTGCTTATAGGCACCAACGATATAGGTAAAAAACGGGATGAGGTCCTACAATCAGAATTAGGGAGTTAGGAGGTAAGTTAAAAAGTAGGACCTCAAAGGGAGGAATCTCAGGATTGCTACCAGTGCCACGAGACAGTCAGAGTAGAAATTCAAGAATAGTCTGAATGAATATGTGGCTTGAGAGATGGTGCAGGAGGGAGGGGTTCAGATTTTTGGGACATTGGAACTGGTTCTGTGGGGCGGTGGGACCATTACAAATCGGATGGTCTACACCTGGGCAGGACTGGAACCAATGTCCGAGGGGGTGCTTTTGATAACACTGTTGGGGAGGTTTTAAACTAATGTGGCAGGGGGATGGGAACCAGATTAGGAAGTTAGAGGTCAGTAAAGAGGCAGCAACTAAAGCCAGTAAGGTACTAGATAATAAACTCAATGTGACTAAGGGGAAGAGTAGACAGGGAAGAGATGATGAACGCAAAGGGACAGGTGGTCTGAGGTGCATTTGTTTCAATGCGAGAAGTGTAGCAGGTAAGGCAGATGAACTTAGGTCTTGGATTAGTACCTGGGAATATGATATTATTGGTATTACTGAGACTTGGTTGAGGGAAGAGCAAGACTGGCAACTAAATATCCCCGGGTATAGATGCTTCAGGAGGGACAGAGAGGGAGGTAAAAGGGGTGGAAGAGTTGCATTACTGGTCAGAGATGATATCACAGCTGTGATTAAGGAGGGCACGATGGAGGATTCGAGTACTGAGGCAATATGGGTAGAGCTAAGAAACAGGAAGGGTGCAGTAACATTGTTGGGACTTTACTACAGGCCTCCCAAAAGCGAGCGTGAAGTAGAGGTACAAATATGTCGACAGAAAAATGTAGGAGCAATAGGGTGGTCGTGATGGGAGATTTTAACTTCCCCAACATTGAATGGGACTCATGTAGTGTTGGAGGCGTAGATGGAGCAGAATTTGTAAGGAACATCCAGGATAGTTTTTTTAGAGCAGTATGTAAATAGTCCAACTCGGGAAGG
This sequence comes from Scyliorhinus torazame, assembly GCF_047496885.1. NCBI lineage: Eukaryota > Metazoa > Chordata > Chondrichthyes > Carcharhiniformes > Scyliorhinidae > Scyliorhinus > Scyliorhinus torazame. Next base: position 43,414,138 of record NC_092721.1, read on the forward strand.
GGCCATACTGGACCTGGTATTGGGGAATGATCCCGGCCAGGTGGTTGACGTTTCAGTCGGCGATTACTTTGGGAATAGCGATCACAATTCCGTGAGTTTTAGAATACTCATGGACAAAGATGAGAGTGGTCTTAAAGGAAGAGTGCTAAATTGTGGAAAGGTCAAGTATAACAAAATTCGACGGGAGCTAGGGAATGTGGATTGGGAGCAGTTGTTTAAGGGTAAATCCACATTTGAAATGTGGGAGTCTTTTAAGGAAAGGTTGATTAAAGTGCAGGACAGGCATGTCCCTGTGAAAATGAGGGATAGAAATGGCAAGATTAGGGAACCATGGATGACGGGTGGAATTGTGAGACTAGCTAAGATGAAAAAGGAAGCATACATAAGATCTAGGCAACTTAAAACTGATGAAGTTTTGGAGGAATATCGGGAAAGTAGGACAAATCTCAAATGCGCAATAAAGAGGGCTAAAAAGGGTCATGAAATATCTTTGGCTTAAGGGTTAAGGAAAATCCCAAAGCCTTTTATTCATATATCGGGAGCAAGAGGGTAACTAGAGAAAGGATTGGCCCACTCAAAGACAAAGGAGGGAATTTATGCGTGGAGTCAGAGGAAATGGGTGAGATTCTTAATGAGTACTTTGCATCAGTATTCACCAAGGAGAGGGACATGACGGATGTTGAGGTTAGGGATGGATGTTTAAATACTCTAGGTCAAGTCGGCATAAGGAAGGGGGAAGTTTTGGGTATTCTAAAAGGCATTAAGGTGGACAGATCCCCAGGTCCGGATGGGATCTATCCCAGGTTACTGAGGGAAGCGAGGGACGAAATAGCTGGGGCCTTAACAGCATTCTTGAGCATGGGTGAGGTCCTGGAGGACTGGAGAATTGCTAATGTTGTCCCTTTGTTTAAGAAGGGTAGCAGGGATAATCCAGGGAATTATAGACCTGTGAGCTTGACGTCAGTGGTAGGCAAACTGTTGGAGAAGATACTGAGGGATAGGATCTATTCACATTTGGAAGAAAATAGACTTCTCAGTGATAGGCGGCATGGTTTTGTTCAGGGAAGGTCATGTCTTACAAACCTAATAGAATTCTTTGAGGAAGTGACAAAGTTAATTGATGAGGGAAGGGCTGTAGATGTCATATACATGGACTTCAGTAAGGCGTTTGATAAAGTTTCCCATGGCAGGTTGATGGAAAAAGTGAAGTCGTAAGGGGTTCAGGGTGTACGAGCTAGATGGATAAAGAACTGGCTGGGCAACAGAAGAAAGAGAGTAGTGGTGGAAGGGAGTGTCTCAAAATGGAGAAAGGTGAATAGTGGTGTTCCACAGGGATCCGTGCTCGGGCCACTGTTGCTTGTGATATACATAAATGATTTGGACGAAGGTATAGGTGGTCTGATTAGCAAGTTTGCAGATGATACTAAGATTGGTGGAGTTGCAGATAGCGAGGAGGACTGTCAGAGAATACAGCAAAATATAGATAGATTGGAGAGTTGGGCAGAGAAATGGCAGATGGAGTTCAATCCAGGCAAATGCGAGGAGATGCATTTTGGAAGATCCAATTCAAGAGCGGAATATACGGTCAATGGAAGAGTCCTGGGAAAAATTGATGTACAGAGAGATCTAGGAGTTCAGGTCCATTGTACCCTGAAGGTGGCAACGCAGGTCAATAGAGTGGTCAAGAAGGCATACAGCATGCTTGCCTTCATCGGGTGGGGTATTGAGTACAAGAGTCGGCAGGTCATTTTACAGTTGTATAGGACTTTGGTTAGGCCACATTTGGAATACTGCGTGCAGTTCTGGTCGCCACATTACCAGAAGGATGTGGATGCTTTAGAGAGGGTGCAGAGGAGGTTCACCAGGATGTTGCCTGGTATGGAGGGTGCTAGCTATGAAGAAAGGTTGAGTAGATTAGGATTGTTTTCATTGGAAAGATGGAGGTTGAGGGGGGACCTGATTGAGGTCTACAAAATTATGAGAGGTATGGACAGGGTGGATAGCAACAAGCTTTTTCCAAGAGTGGGGGTGTCGATTAAAAGGGGTCACGATGACTTCCGGGTGCGGCGATGACCAGCTGAGTCGCACGTTTCGGCAGCTCCCTGTGAAACGGACTTTTGGGCTCTTGATAGGAGCCCCAACGGCAATTTTGACGGCTAAAAACACTGTGCGGTAAACCAGAAGGGAATCCCCCCTGGATACGGATGGAAAAAGGAGGAGAGAGTGGCCAGATTGCAGTGGATCCTTTAGAACAGCGGCAAGGAAGGCAAGCAAAAACCAAGATGGCGTCGGAAGGTGGCAGTTTAACATGGGGCCCTGAACAACAAGAGTTCTTGAAATGCTGTGTGGAAGAGATCAAAAAGGAAATGAAGAAAGAGCTGTTGGCCACGATACTACAGGCGATCGAAGGGCTAAAGGAGGAACAAAAGACCCAGGAGCGGGAGCTTCGGGTCGTGAAGGCAAAGGCAGCCGAGAATGAGGACGATATACAGGGCCTGGTGGTGAAGACGGAGACGCAGGAGGCACATCAGAAACGATGTGTGGAAAGGTTGGAGGCACTGGAAAACAACGCAAGGAGGAACAACCTGAGGATTCTTGGTCTTCCTGAAGGTGTGGAGGGAGCGGACGTCGGGGCATATGTGAGCACGATGCTGCACTCGTTAATGGGAGCGGAGGCCCCGGCGGGTCCGTTGGAGGTGGAGGGAGCATACCGAGTGATGGCGCGAGGACCGAGAGCAGGAGAAATTCCCAGAGCCATAGTGGTGAGATTCCTCCGTTTTAAGGATAGAGAAATGGTCCTTAGATGGGCGAAGAAAACTCGGAGCAGTAAATGGAAGAACGCGGTGATCCGCGTTTATCAAGACTGGAGTGCGGAGGTGGCGAGAAGGAGGACGAGCTTTAATCGGGCCAAGGCGGTGCTTCATAAAAAGAAGATAAAATTTGGAATGCTGCAACCGGCAAGACTGTGGGTCACATATCGAGGGAGGCACCACTACTTTGAGACGGTGGATGAAGCGTGGACTTTTATTGTGGAAGAAAAACTGGAATGAGCGGGTTATTAAAAAGAACGTTCGAACAAAGTGGTGGGGCGAATGTGGGGGGCAAAGAGGGGTTTTATGTACTAATCCTGCGATGTGGTAACTTTTCTCTCTCCCACAGGTGGTGATGGGGGGAGGAGGGGAGGTGGAGGAGATGGGGCGTTGGCCATTGGGGGCGGGGCCAAGGGAGAAGCGCGGGCTTGGTTCCCGCGCTATGATAATCATGGCGGGAATAGAGAAGCAGGAAGGAGGGGGCGTCGCACGGTGCGAGCCGAGGTCACGGGGGGAAGCCGAGGTCAGCCAGAGTTTGCTGACTTCTGGGAGCAACATGGGGGGAGTAATTACGCTAGCGGGGGATCTAGCGGGGGGGTGGGTGGGAGGGGGGAATTACTGGGTTGCTGCTGCTGGGGAGAGGGGGGAGCTGGTATGGGAGAGGATGGGCGGGGGGGCACCGCCTGGGGGAGATACAGCTGCGTGGGAACCGGGTGAGGAGCTGGAAAAAGGTGATGGCTAATCGACAAGGGGGGGGGGTAGGAAGCCCCCCAAGTCGGCTGATCACGTGGAACGTGAGAGGGCTGAACGGGCCGATAAAGAGGGCATGGGTACTCGCACACCTTAAGAAACTTAAGGCAGATGTGGTTATGTTACAGGAAACGCACCTGAAACTGATAGACCAGGTTAGGCTACGCAAAGGATGGGTGGGGCAGGTGTTCCATTCGGGGCTAGATGCGAAAAACAGGGGGGTGGCTATATTAGTGGGGAAGCGGGTAATGTTCGAGGCAAAGACATTTTGTGGCGGATAACGGGGGCAGATACGTGATGGTGAGTGGCAAACTACAGGGGGAGACGGTGGTTTTGGTAAACGTATATGCCCCGAACTGGGATGATGCCAATTTTATGAGGCGGATGCTAGGACGCATTCTGGACCTAGAGATGGGAAAGCTGATAATGGGGGGAGATTTTAATACGGTGTTGGAACCAGGGCTGGATAGGTCGAAGTCCAGGACTGGAAGGAGGCCGGCAGCAGCCAAGGTGCTTAAAGATTTTATGGAGCAGATGGGAGGTGTAGACCCGTGGAGATTTAGCAGACCTAGGAGTAAGGAGTTCTCGTTTTTCTCCTATGTCCATAAAGTCTACTCGCGAATAGACTTTTTTGTGCTGGGTAGGGCATTGATCCCGAAGGTGAGGGGAACGGAGTATACGGCTATAGCCATTTCGGATCACGCTCCACACTGGGTGGACTTGGAGATAGGGGAGGAAACAGGAGGGCGCCCACCCTGGAGAATGGACATGGGACTAATGGCAGATGAGGGGGTGTGTCTAAGGGTGAGGGGGTGCATTGAAAAGTACTTGGAACTCAATGATAATGGGGAGGTCCAGGTGGGAGTGGTCTGGGAGGCGTTGAAGGCGGTGGTTAGAGGGGAGCTGATATCAATAAGGGCACATAAAGGGAAGCAGGAGGGTAAGGAACGGGAGCGGTTGCTGCAAGAACTTTTGAGGGTGGACAGACAATATGCGGAAGCACCGGAGGAGGGACTGTACAGGGAAAGGCAAAGGCTACATGTAGAATTTGACTTGCTGACTACAGGCACTGCAGAGGCACAATGGAGGAAGGCACAGGGTGTACAGTACGAATATGGGGAGAAGGCGAGCAGGTTGCTGGCACACCAATTGAGGAAAAGGGGAGCAGCGAGGGAAATAGGGGGAGTGAGGGATGAGGAAGGAGAGATGGAGCGGGGAGCGGAGAGAGTGAATGGAGTGTTCAAGACATTTTATAAAAAATTATATGAAGCTCAACCCCCGGATGGGAGGGAGAGAATGATGGGCTTCTTGGATCGGCTGGAATTTCCCAAGGTGGAAGAGCAGGAAAGGGTGGGACTGGGAGCACAGATCGAGGTAGAAGAAGTGGTGAAAGGAATTAGGAGCATGCAGGCGGGAAAGGCCCCGGGACCGGATGGATTCCCAGTCGAATTCTATAGAAAATATGTGGACTTGCTCGCCCCGGTACTGACGAGGACCTTTAATGAGGCAAAGGAAAGGGGACAACTGCCCCCGACTATGTCTGAAGCAACGATATCGCTTCTCTTAAAGAAGGAAAAGGACCCGCTACAATGCGGGTCCTATAGACCTATTTCCCTCCTAAATGTAGATGCCAAGGTCCTGGCCAAGGTAATGGCAATGAGAATAGAGGAATGTGTCCCGGGGGTGGTCCACGAGGACCAAACTGGGTTTGTGAAGGGGAGACAGCTGAACACGAATATACGGAGGTTGTTAGGGGTAATGATGATGGCCCCACCAGAGGGAGAAACGGAGATAGTAGTGGCGATGGATGCCGAGAAAGCATTTGATAGAGTGGAGTGGGATTATTTGTGGGAGGTGTTGAGGAGATTTGGTTTTGGAGAGGGGTATGTTAGATGGGTGCAGCTGTTGTATAGGGCTCCAGCTGTTGTATAGGGCGTGGTCACGAATGGACGGGGATCTGCATATTTTCGGCTCCATAGAGGGACAAGGCAGGGATGCCCTCTGTCCCCATTATTGTTTGCACTGGCGATTGAGCCCCTGGCGATAGCGTTGAGGGGTTCCAAGAAGTGGAGGGGAGTACTTAGGGGAGGAGAAGAGCACCGGGTATCTTTGTATGCGGACGATTTGCTACTATACGTGGCGGACCCGGCGGAGGGGATGCCAGAAATAATGCGGATACTTGGGGAGTTTGGGGATTTTTCAGGGTATAAATTGAACATGGGGAAAAGTGAGTTGTTTGTGGTGCATCCAGGGGAGCAGAGTAGAGAAATAGAGGACCTACCGCTGAGGAAGGTAACAAGGGACTTTCGTTACCTGGGGATCCAGATAGCTAAGAATTGGGGCACATTGCACAGGTTAAATTTAACGCGGTTGGTGGAACAGATGGAGGAGGATTTCAAGAGCTGGGATATGGTATCCCTGTCAATGGCAGGGAGGGTGCAGGCGGTTAAGATGGTGGTCCTCCCGAGATTCCTCTTTGTGTTTCAGTGCCTCCCGGTGGTGATCACGAAGGCTTTTTTTAAAAGGATTGAAAAGAGCATCATGGGTTTTGTGTGGGCCGGGAAGACCCCGAGAGTGAGGAAGGGATTCTTACAGCGTAGCAGGGATAGGGGGGGGCTGGCACTACCGAGCCTAAGTGAGTATTATTGGGCCGCTAATATTTCAATGGTGAGTAAGTGGATGGGAGAGGAGGAGGGAGCGGCGTGGAAGAGATTAGAGAGGGCGTCCTGTAGGGGGACTAGCCTACAGGCTATGGTGACAGCCCCATTGCCGTTCTCACCGAGGAACTACACCACAAGCCCGGTGGTGGTGGCTACACTGAAGATTTGGGGACAGTGGAGACGGCATAGGGGAAAGACTGGAGCCTTGGGGGGGTCCCCGATAAGAAACAACCATAGGTTTGCCCCGGGGGGAATGGATGGGGGATATGGAATGTGGCAAAGAGCAGGAATAACGCAACTGAAAGATCTGTTTGTGGATGGGAAGTTCGCGAGTCTGGGAGCGCTGACCGAGAAATATGGGTTGCCCCAAGGGAATGCATTCAGGTATATGCAACTGAGGGCTTTTGCGAGGCAACAGGTGAGGGAATTCCCGCAGCTCCCGACACAAGAGGTGCAGGACAGAGTGATCTCAAAGACATGGGTGGGGGATGGTAAGGTGTCAGATATATATAGGGAAATGAGGGACGAAGGGGAGACTATGGTAGATGAACTAAAAGGGAAATGGGAAGAAGAGCTGGGGGAGGAGATCGAGGAGGGGCTGTGGGCAGATGCCCTAAGCAGGGTAAACTCGTCGTCCTCGTGTGCCAGGCTAAGCCTGATTCAGTTTAAGGTATTACACAGGGCACATATGACTGGAGCACGGCTCAGTAAGTTTTTTGGGGTGGAGGATAGGTGTGCGAGGTGCTCGAGAAGCCCAGCGAATCATACCCATATGTTTTGGTCATGCCCGGCACTACAGAGGTTTTGGATGGGGGTGACAAAGGTGCTTTCAAAAGTAGTAGGAGTCCGGGTCGAACCAAGCTGGGGGTTGACTATATTTGGGGTTGCACAAGAGCCGGGAGTGCAGGAGGCTAGAGAGGCCGATGTTTTGGCCTTTGCGTCCCTAGTAGCCCGGCGCAGGATATTGCTAATGTGGAAAGAAGCCAAGCCCCCGGGGGTGGAGACCTGGATAAATGACATGGCGGGGTTTATAAAGCTAGAGCGGATTAAGTTCGTCCTAAGGGGGTCGGCTCAAGGGTTCACCAGGCGGTGGCAACCGTTCGTCGAATACCTCGCAGAAAGATAGACGGAATGGGAAAAAGAAGGCAGGAGCAGCAGCCCAGGATCGGGGGGGGGGGGGGCGGGGGAGGGGTGGGGGGGGGGGGGGGAGGAGGAACCAGAAGGACTCTCAGGGTTGTTCATATATACTGTACAGTATGTATAGGTCGTTGCTACAGATAATTATATATTGGACTGTTAAATTATATTTTTGGAGAGTGTTACTTGTGACAAGGCAGTTGCCAATTAGGGCTAGTTTTCATTTTTGTTATTTATTATTTATTTATTTATTTTTTGTTTATAAAATAGGTCATTGTTATTTGTGTTGTTATAATATTGTGTAAAGGATGCACAATGTACTGTGTTGGTTGACCAAAAATTTTCAATAAAATATTTAATAAAAAAAAAAAAAGGGGTCACGATTTCAAGGTGAGAGGGGGAAAGTTTAAGGGAGATGTGCGTGGAAAGATTTTTACGCAGAGGGTGGTGGTTGCCTGGAACGCTTTGCCAGTGGAGGTGGTAGAGGCGGGCACAACAGCATCATTTAAGATGCATCTAGACAGATACATGAACAGGCGGGGAACAGAGGGAAGTAGATCCTTGGAAAATAGGCGACAGGTTTAGATAAAGGATCTGGGTCGGCGCAGGCTGGGAAGGCCGAAGGGCCTGTTCCTGTGCTGTAATTTTCTTTGTTCTTTGTTCTGTAATACAACAATACCGCCTCACACTCAGTAGCTGCATTACATGCAGTTGTGCTGATCAAGGTTGGTGAGTGGGATAAATGGCAGCATCTTACAAGTAGAACCAACAAGCTTCAGTTGCTAGTCTGGCGTGGCTGGGAAATACAATATTGTTGCCAAGGTACACTTCCCAACAGACAAAGCTGCCATCTCCTCACTTCCAAGGGCTGGGGAATGGGAGCAAAGGGCACCTCACATCTCCAAAAGAATGTTGGACCACTCCCAAAGGTGTCCCAGGTCCATATTAAAAAGGGTAACTGAGATCTTGAAAGGGGTACGCCCAAATAACTCTGCTAACTTTAGACTTTCAACTACCAGATCTAAAGTGCCCAAGTTATGTTTTGGACATCTCACTAGCCAAAACAATATCTTCTGAAGCAGCCACACTCTAACAAGCTCATCATTGTGAAATTCAGGTCTTCTCAACCTTGCCCCTCGCCTGAGGTGTGGTGATCCTCAGGTTAAATCACCACCCATCAGCTCTCCCCCTCAAAGGGAAAAGCAGCTACGATCATTGGGATTATGGTGACTTTACCTTTACCAAAACAAAGAGAAGTGGGGCGAAAACCATTTGTCGGAAACAGGTGTGACCAGGTGTGAACTGTGACCATTCATCCCCAATTATGTGGAAATGGCTTCTAACATTGTCACATCGGTACTGATAATAGAAGTATTAATCATGATGATGGGAAATTGTGACTGAGTGAGATCTAGCTATGACTTCACCAGCTAACTACAAGACATACTCAAATGACTATGAGTGACACGGTAGCACAGTGGTTAGCACTGTTGCTTCACAGTGCCAGGGTTCCAGGTTCGATTCCCGGCTTGTGTGACTGTCTGTGCACTTGCGTCTTATTGTTCTCCAGATTGACTTTCCCTTTGCTTCTCCGTTGAATAATAAGATGTGCTATCTCTCGTGTATTGACCAGGTGAGGAGGAGTGAACTACCTCCCCTTTGCCTAAGAGAATTCCTCACCTTGCAGTGATTCCCCACTCTGTGTCCCGATTGGACACTGTGGCCAGGCGACCTTCATTCTGCTGTGTTCCCTCAAAGAACAATCACCACATCCCTCCCCTTTAATTCCTTTGTCCAAACTTCAATAACTAATTTACTCAGTTCTAAATTAAAACTAAAGATTATGTACATGAGTTGGACAATTATAATTTAAGTCTTTGCGAGGATTTTTGAGCGGTGTAATTCTGTTGTCTGGGATGTTTCCCCAAGATCAACGTTGACTGCAATAATGGGTATCTCTTCTGGCACAGGCAATTCTTCATTATTTGCTTGCATGGAGAAATCGGGGGCTGAATTGTCCGCACCCTCGCGCCAAAACCACGGCCGATGCGGGAGCGGCGAATCAACTTTGACGCCGTAATTGGGCCCGGCGCCAGTTCGGCGATTCACCAGGCACAAATCTGCATCAATGGGGAGTTCGCCGCGCCGCTGGGGGGCCATTGCTCGAGGGTCGCTCAGCAACCCTCCGGCCCCGACCGTCCGAGTTCCAAACGGCATGGATCTAACCTGGCCCAGTCGTTTGGGATGCTCGCGTGGTGGCTGCAGACTCAGTCCACGGCCGCCCTGGTTGGGGGTGGGATGATCGGAGACCAGGGGGGGCCTTATCGGCGGCCGGGGAATTATTGTGCGCAATATGAGTTTTGGGCGCAAGGCCGATCGGGGGTCTCCTTTCTGGGTCTACCTCCATGGTCCGAGTCTGCCATGGAGCACGGCGCGACAGCTGGAGGCCGCCGCTGTGCGCATGCGCGGCCTCTGACCTGGAGGTGCAGGGACCCATATCTGCAGCAAAAGCTGCGAGATCACACCAGGTCCCTTTTCGTCCATTGCAGGGCTGTGAATTCGTTTCACTATTTTGCAGGAATTTCATGATTAAAACTCCAACATTTTGCCGCCAACGTGGGGACATAGAACAAAGAACAAAGAAAAATTACAGCACAGGATCAGGCCCTTTGGTCCTCCAAGCCTGCGCCGATCCAGATTTTTTTTTTTCATAGAATTTACAGTGCAGAAGGAGGCCATCCTCTTTCTAAAACTGTCGCCTATTTTCTAAGGATCTGTATCCCTCTGCTCCCTGCCCATTCATGTACCTGTCTAGATACATCTCAAATGACGCTATCGTGCCCGCCTCTACCACCTCCGCCGGCAATGCGTTCCAGGCACCCACCACCCTCTGCATAAAGAACTTTCCACGCATATCTCCCTTAAACTTTTCCCCTCTCACCTTGAACTCGTGACCCCTAGTAATTTAGTCCCTCACTCTGGGAAAAAAGCTTCTTGCTATCCACCCTGTCCATACCTCTCATGATTTTGTAGACCTCAATGAGGTCCCCCCTCAACCTCCATCTTTCTAATGAAAATAATCCTAATCTACTCAACCTCTCTTCATAGCTAACACCCTCCATACCAGGCAACATCCTGGTGAACCTCCTCTGCGCCTTCTCCAAAGCATCCACATCCTTTTGGTAATGTGGCGACCAGAACTGTACGCAGTATTCCAAATGTAGCCGAACCAAAGTCTTATTCAACTGTAACATGACTTGCCAACTCTTGTACTCAATACCCCTTCCGATGAAGGAAAGCATACCGTCTGCCTTCTTGACCACTCTATCGACCTGCACAGCCACCTTCGAGGTACAATGGACCTGAACAGCCAGATCTCTCTGTACATCAATTTTCCCCAGGGCTTTTTCATTTATCGTATAGTTCGCTCTTGAATTGGATCTTCCAAAATGCATCACCTCGCATTTGCCCAGATTGAACTCCATCTGCCATTTCTCTGCCCAACTCTCCAATCTATCTATATTCTGTTGTATTCTCTGACAGTCCCCTTCACTATTTGCGACCCCACCAATCTTAGTGTCATCTGCAAACTTGCTAATCAGACCACCTACACCTTCCTCCGGATCATTTATGTATATCACAAACAACAGTGGGCCAAGCACGGATCCCTGTGGAGCACCACTGGTCACAGTTCTCCATTTTGAGAAACTCCAGCCAGTTTTTTATCCATCTAGCTGGTACACCCCAGTTATGCCTGTGTCCGGTCGAACTGGTACTTCGGTGTTTACTGTTTCGCAAGCATTTAGATGGGATTTGTTTATTGTCACATGTACCGAGGTACAGTGAAAAGTATTTTTCGGCGCGCAGATCAGCAGATTATTAAGTACATGAAAATAAAATAAAATAAAATAAAATACATAATCAGGCAACACAAGGTGCACAATGTAACTACATCGACACCGGCACCGGGTGAAGCATACAGGAGTGTAGTATTAATCAGGTAAATCCATAAGAGGGTCATTTCGGAGTTTGGTAACAGTGGGGAAGAAGCTGTTATTGAGTCTGTTCGTGCGTGTTCTCAGGCTTTTGTATCTTCTGCCCGAGAGAAGACGTTGGAAGAATGAGTAAGCCGGGTGGGAGGGGTCTTTGATTATGCTGCCCGCTTTCCCCAGGCAGCGGGAGGTGTAGATGGAGTCAATGGATGGGAGGCCAGTGTGTGTGATGGACTGGGCTGTGTTCACGACTCTCTGATGTTTCTTGCGGTCCTGGGCCGAGCAGTTGCCATACCAGGCTGTGATGCAGCCAGATAGGCTGCTTTCTATGGGGCATCTGTAAAAGTTGATAAGAGTTAATGTGGAAATGCCGAATTTCCTTCGTTTCCTGAGGAAGTATAGGCGCTGTCTGTTTTCTTGGTGGTAGCGTAGACGTGGGTGGACCAGGACAGATTTTTGGTGATGTTTATCCCTTGGAATTTGAAGCTGTTAACCATCTCCACCTCGGCCCCGTTGATGCTGACAGGTGTGTATCCAGTACTTTGCTTCCTGAAATCAAGACCAGCTTGTCGTGTTGTGTTCTCTGCTCCATCGACGAACCAACACGGTTGCGGATGGTACAACTCAGTTTTATTACTAACAATATTTACAATGATAAACTGGTTACTGGAGTTCGTTCATTACCCTTGAATCTGTGGACCGAACCCTATCACTATCTTGGAGAAGCACTCAGCACATGGTGAATGTCTGAGTCGCTTGCTGTGAGCTCTGTGCCCTGAGCTGTCTCCTGCTGGAATGTCCCGGAAGTGTTGTGTTCCCCCTTTTTATAGTGTGTATGCTTTTGCCTGTGATTGGCTGTGGTGTTGTGTGTGTATTGATTGGTCCGTTGATCTGTCCATTAGTATGTATGTATGTTTGCACCATGATGCTTACCTGAATATCATGACACAGCTCTTTAGTTTTGCTGGCATTGAGGGATAGATGGTTGTCGTTGCACCACTCCACTAAGTTCTCTATCTGCCTCCTGTATTCTGACTCGTCGTCATTCGAGATCCAGCCCACTATCTTCGTATCATCAGCAAACCTGTTATTGGAGTTGGAACCAAATTTTGGCAGGCAGTAGTGTGTGTACAGGGAGTAGAGTAGGGGGCTAAGTACGCAGCCTTGCGGGGCCCCGGTATTGAGGACTATTGTGGAGGAGGTTTGTTGTTTATTCTTACTCATTGTGGTCTGTGGGTCAGAAAATCGAGGATCCAGTTGCAGAGTGAGGAGCCAAGTCCTAGTATTTGGAGCCTTGATATGATTTCTTGATAATGATACTGAAGCATCTTTCTTCACCTTACATGGTCCTTATGTTTAAGAACGATCTGTCCCTCCATGTCTACTTCGTATGACTGGAGTCCGGTACTGAAATTCTATTTCAGGGATCCAGCTCGATCTCTTCCCACATTATTTTACACAAATGGTTTTATTTAAGGTGACCTTTGCCAGCTTTACATACAGGTCTTCAATTCTCGGGATTGGATATTTATCCAAGTTGGCAGCCGGATTAACTGTTAACTTATAATCGGCATACATGCGGATAGTCTGCCCATTCTGAGAACTGAACTGGCTGGATGGTGACTGATGTGTTGGGTGCTCTGGATCCGTGGAACAAATACAGGCCACCGACACTTAAAATAGTGCAACACTATTTTATTAAGTTAGAAACTGTTGAACATACTTTCACTGTGGGTTAACACAATGTTAGATTAAACTAAAGATCTATGCCTGTCCGAACCAGTCTATGCACTCAGCCCATGGTGAGGATCTGTGCTGTAAGCTGTAAGCTCTGTCCTTGTAGGAGGCTGCATCCCGAATGAGCGGGAAATCTGTGCCGCCTGTCTTTAGAGCGAGTATGCTCTAACTGGTGATTGGCTGAGGTGTTGTGTGTGTTGATTGGTCTTGCTGTGTGTCCATCAGTGTGTGTGTATCTGCACCATGGTATACTGATGTATATTATGGCAGTGACTGGTGCTTCTCACCTGTTTAATCCAATATGCATTTTGTCTCATAAGGCATATGGTGCCGGTGTTTCTCGAAAGAATTGGGAACTTGCCTCTGGGTCAACGTACGTCTTATCTAATAGCCCTTTGATTTTGTCTAATTCATCACTGAAGATGCTTTTGTATTTTCTTCTCAGTTCAGGCAGTTACCCCTTCCCGTGCTTGAAAAAATCTCAGCCCAATTCAACGTGATTTTGTTAAGCCAATCACAGCCACAATGGCTTGGTCCTTCACCTGTCATTATTGTCGTAGAATCATAGATTCCCGGCAGTGCAGGAGGAAGCCACACGCCCATCGATTCTGCACCTCCGAAAGAGCACCCCACCCAAACCACCCCCCGCCCTGTAGTGATCTGCATATCTGTACGTACACAAGGGGTTAATGTACAGACATAACAGCTAAGTAATCACTAAAGGGCAGCACTAGAGCTGAGTATAAAAAGACAGACTCAAGTCAAGATCTGCCTCTTCGTAAGGACAGTGACTAGTAACCAGAGGCAGAGAGAGACAGCTCAGTGCAGGTATAGCTAATCATAGTTATTTCTTATTCAATCTTGTTCATTTATCATCTAGTATACATGTTGGAGAGAGAACAAACTCACAGTTTACTTCTTAACGTTACTCAGTAAAGTATTTATTCTAATCGGAAGCCTACGAGTGTTCATCAACATCGAGTTAAAGATCATCCTGGCAAAAAAGCAAGTGATTAACATATATTGCACAAAGCAATATAACATTACTACCAGGAGTAATAATATAATATGCCCCATCTCCGTGACACCACACATTAATCATGGTCAATCCACCTAACCTGCGCAACCTTGGATTTGTCATTGAGGGTTTGGCAGACTGTTATTCATAGTTTATAGGTGCCAATGTGGTGCATTAATTTTTATTGCTTCTTCTGTGTATTTCTGAAACTTGGCAGAAATACTCTTCAAGTTCAATGGTTAGACTCCCTCTCTTAGGCACCGAAATGTATGCTTAAACATCACAGTGGCTGATGCTCCTGTATCCACTCCCATCTCCAGAGACTGTGAAAAGCCCCTCATCGCCACATTCCGGCGCCTGTTCGGGTACACAGAGGGAGAATTCAGAATATCCAATTCACCTAACAGCAGGTCTTTCGGGACTTGGAGGAAACCGGAGCACCCGGAGGAAACCCGCGCAGACACGAGGAGAACGTGCAGGCTCCACACAGACAGTGACCCAAGCTGGGAATCGAACCTGGGACCCTGGAGCTGTGGAGCAACAGTGCTACCCACTGTGTTACCGTGTCGTCCATGTTTCGAGGAACAAAGGGAACTTGGTCTGTTTTTCCACAGATCTTTCAAAATGGGAGGGCAGCTAAATTGGGTGGTGAAAAAGGCATAAGGGATACTTGCCTTTATCAATTGGAGCATTGTTTACAAAAGCAGGGAGCTCATGAGTTGTATAAAACTTTGGTGAGGCCACAGCTGGAGTACTGTGAGCAATTCTGGTCACCACATTATAGGAAGGATGTGATTGCACTGGAGGGGATGCAAAGGAGATTCACCAGGATGTTGCTTTGGATGGAACATTTAAGTTATGAAGAGAGGTTGGATAGGCTTGGGTTGTTTTCGTAGGAGCAGAAAAGACTGAGGAGAGTTCTGATCGAGGTGCACAAGATTATGAGGGGTGTGGACAGTGTGGATAGAGAGATGCTGTTTCCATTCGTTGAAGGGTTAGTCATGAGGGATACAAGTTCAAGGTGAGGGGCAGGAGGTTTAGGGGGGATGTGAGGAAACTGCTTTTTACCCAGAGGATGGTGACGGTCTGGAATGCTCTGCCTAAGAGGGTGGTAGAGGCGGGTTGCCTCACATCCTTTAAAGGGCTTGGCACATCATAACATTCAAGGCCATGGGCCAAGTGCTGGCAAATGGGATTAGGTAGGTAGGTCAGACGTTTCTCATGTGTTGGTGCAGACTCGATGGGCTGAAGGGCCTCTTATGCGCTGTATTTTCTGTGCGTCTGTGATTCTGGTCTGGCCCACATGTGACCCCAGACCCACAGAAATGTGGTTGATTCCTAAACTACCTTTGGAATGGATTGACAAGCCATTCCAATCATCAAGAAGCCTAAAAAAAAGAATGACACTGGACACACCACCCAGCATCAATGTAGACACCAGAAACAACAGCAAACCTAGCACTGTGGACCCTGCAAAGTTCTCCTTGCTAAAACCTTGGGGCTAGTGCCAAAATTGGGAGAACTGTCCCTCTGATTAGTCAAACACCAACCTGACATAGTCACACTCAACAGATCATACCTTACAGACAATGTCCCAGGCACCACCACCACCATTCCCTGGTATGTTCAGTTCCACTGACAGCACAAACCCAGCAGAGTTAATGGCACACATTTGGGATAGCATTGCCCTGGGAGTCTTCAACATTGGTTCTGGACCCCATGAGGTCTCATGGCATCAAGCCTAACATGGCCAAGGAAAGAAGAGGTGTCCTGCTGATTGCTACCTCACCAAATCCCCCCACGCTGCCACTGCCCCCCCCCCCCCCCCCCCCATTTAATTCCACAACCCTCAGCAGGCAAATCGTTACTCCACGATGTAAAAACACAGAGTGTGGTAATGGCACAGATTATCCTCTTCTGACTGAGCTGGACGAGTTCTGAAGGACATTGCTGCTAGATTGGGTCTATGACAGGCAATGAGGTAATCAATAAGAAGGGCCTCATCCACAACAATCGAACTGTTGCGGATGCATCTTATTACAATCCCGGGCCAGACCCCAACAGCTGCTAAGATACCGGACAGAAATTCAACCCCAATATATTTTTTAATTTGTAAAGCTGTGAGGAAAATATTACTTTGCTCCAGGAGTGATTCCACACACGAACAGGGATATGGGGCTGGATTCGCTGTTTTTGGGACTATGGGCTATGGGACCAGGGCGGCCACAGACTGAGTCCGCAGCCGCCACACTAGTTTTCCGACTGGCAGGACCATGAGTGGTCCACGCTGCAGGGACTTCAGCCGGTCGGGGCGGAGAGAGGGCCGAAATGTGGGAAGACTGGGGGCCATCAGATTACATGTGAAAACTGACACTGCTCAAGAATGAGAGGGCAAAGGTTTAAAGTAATTATTTAAGGAAACAAAAGTGATGCGAGGAGAAATTGTCATTACGCAGTGAGTGGTTAGGATTTGGAATGCACTGCCTGAGAGTATGGTGGAGGCAGGTTCAGTTGAAGCATTCAAAAAGGAACTAGACGGTTATTTGAAAGGGAAGATGTAATATCCTACACGGGACCCTTGGGGTCCTCGCGGAGTACGAGCTCCCCGCTAAGGTTGAGGAACTCTAATTAACCTATGTATAAAAGGTCGGCCAGTAAGGCACTGACAAAAGAGCAAGCCGGTAGGGAGCTTCCGGGTACTGTCTACACCGTATTGTAAATAAATATAGTTCTTTACTTTATTCAGTGTGTCCATATTAAAGGAGGGTTATGGGGAGAAAGAAATGAAATGGAACTAGATATGTTGCTCATTCGAAGACCTGGTGCCGACATGTTGGGCCAAATAGCCTCCTTCTGTGCCATCACAATTCAGTGATTCTGTTCTTCAGTAATTTAATAGTAGGTGAATAATTTTCTGCAAGTTGCTATGTGAATGTGAATTCTCATTCCTTATTTATCTCTTTCTATATTATTGGGCAGCTTGAGTCAACTGAGAGCCCATGATGAGGCAAGTTGTATAATGTCTGCGGAGTAAAGCCTCTATTGGCTTGAATATTTCCGCTCACTATGAAAAGTAATCAAACACATTTCCAGAATATTAATGGAATTTTTACAATCTATATCTCCAATACTGATGTGAGTATGAATATGGAACAAGAAAAGACTATTTGGCCGATTGACGCTCGTGCTTTTAGATATCATATATAAATTACCCCATTATAAATGCTATCCAACAATTTAGCCTCCTGAAGGAAATAACTATCCGAAAAGTACAGTTTTTAAGAAGATAAAGCACACTGAATGTACTGCTAACCTTCAGTGTAATGATGTGCAGCTCCAGGGTATAAATCTACATTATTCAGTTACAACCTACATTATTCAGGCTAATGTCTCTTGCTCATGAGACACTGAACTGAGGTTCTGTCAACTTGTTAAGGTTGTCGCGAAAGATGCCATGAAGAGGACATATCACGATTTGAAGAAGAGCATTAAGTTCTCTCGGAATTCTTCCAAAAATGTATCTCTCAACAAACACCATCATAGCGATTAATTGCCCATTTATCTCAGTGCAGATTATGGGATCTTTCGGAGTGTGAATTGGTTGCAAATATTTACCTACGTTGCAGTAGCTATACTTCAAAACTCAATTCATTGGAATTGAAGCACTCTGAGATGTCTGAAAGATGTGATGGATCATAATATAAAGGCACGTTTCTCTCTCCTCGGTATTCAATCAGAACATGGAAAGTGCATGGGGTTAAAAGCAAAGAACATCCATTGATCTTGCGAGTGACATTACTTTAATCCTTTCGTTAAATTAGATTTGAGTAAAATGACACGTTTTGACATGCCTAGCATGTCTTTTGAAATCATTTCCTCACTATTTTACTGGTTAAAATGATTTAAACAAATACACATTGTTTGAAGCCTGTTTGCTGTCCTTTTTAGGCTGAATGGCCTAATTCTGCTCCTTTATCTTATGAATTTAGGAAATTCAATTCTGATAAGAGATTTGATACAATAACTGGACAACATTATGGTAAATATCCCACAAATCAAATTTGCAGTGGAAGAAATGTCTATATGCTGCCTAAAGCATGGGTGGCATGGTAGCAAAGTGGCTATCACTGTTGCTTTACAGCACCAGGGACTCAGGTTCGATTCCTGGCTTGGATCAGTGTCTGTGAGGAGTCTACACGTTCTAACCATGTCTGCGTGGGTTTCCTCCGGGTTCTCCGGTTTCCTCCCACAAGTCCCGAAAGACATGCTTGTTAGGTGAATTGGAAATTCTGAATTCTCCCTCTGTGTACCCGAACAGGTGCTGGAATGTGGCGACCAGGAGATTTTCACAGTAACTTCACTGCAGTGTTAATGTAAGCCTACTTGTGACAACATAGATTATTTTTATTATTATTAAAAACGCCTCAATATAACATTGCAGAAAGTCTGTGTCACAAGTTCAACATCAGAAAGTTGTATACCTGCAAATCACCTTGCCAATCACCCAATCAAAATACACATTGGGAATTCAGGGATATGTCGATTACTGATTGGCCCTCCAACCAAATAAATATTCATGTCAAGAGCCTGACTTAATTAAACCAATGCTTAGAATCCATATTATTCCAAATCCACTCCATCTTCTTCCTTTCCTCCAAACCGTACTTGCCTTTACTTTTTTCTAAAACTTCCATTTTTAAATGGCTGGATCATGAACTTAAATGAACCGGCAATGTCACCTTGAGAGAATAAGTACACCAGACTGAATTTAATCTGGAAGAAACAAAAGTTTAAAACAATAATAGGTTGATGACCAAGCCATAGAAAAGGCCATCTGTGGAGCCATGGATCTCTAACTGCAGTTAATCCATAATTGAGCTAAAATTGTATTCTGCACAGTGAAAAGAAAATGGGTAAAAAGCTAACTATAATCATCAAGGAAATAATTGGTCAAACATCAAATTTTTTTCTTCCTAGCCTCTGCAATTATCTTTTCTGATTTCTTATAGCACCTTTCCATTAAAACAGCTAGAGTTACTGACTTTGCTCCATCTTTATATTGTAACTTATCTTGGGCTGGATTCTCTATTTGGGAAACTATGGGCGTGATCTACCCGAATGGGGACAGAATCCTGTAGCGCGGGATTAGCGGCGTGTTTCTGAATATCGAGAAAGATCCCGCTAACTAACGCCCAGCCGTGTAGATTGAGGGCTCAGCGGGAACCCCCCCCCCGCCCCCGACGAGGCCACACTCAGCCCCGTTTTCTGCAGTGAGGAGCTTGGCTCGCCGGAACTGCTCAATGCAGCGAGAGATCGGGACCCCGTTTTTAAATGGCAACACAATCGCTCGCGCACCCAACACGACTCCTGAATCCCCCCACAAAAGCCAACTCGCTCTTTGGGCCCTCCTGCATCCCTCTCTCCCCCCCCCCCCCTCCCCACACCCACACAGGATACACCCAGCCTAACACTGGGAAAATAATGCCAGTTTGGCAATGCCAGGCGACCACCCAGGTGGCACTTCCAGGGTGCCAGGCTGGTAGTGCCAGGGTGCCCAGGTAGCAATAGCAGTGCCAGGATACCACCCTGCCAGAGGGCATGCACCGGGGGTTCTCCAAATCCCTAGGAGACCCCCATGAGTGGCATTGCGTCTGGCCCCCATTTGTGGAGACCAGCACTGAGCAACGCTTTCCCAAGGTCACCAAGGCAAGACAGTTAGATGCCACACCTTGGTTGATCCCAGTAAGGCATATTAGATTGAGACTAGCTGTCTCACTCTAAAATACAGATTTGCCAGAAGTGATCCTGCCTACAATGGACAGGATTCACATCATGACGTCGCATGGCGAGCCGGATACATCCCTGAAGTGGAATCTTCTGACAGCCACAGGTCGCATTACGCCGCACTGCACCGCTCTTCGGGCGCAACACGACCGATAGATTCCGCCCTTGTTATCCCGCAGGTGCTGAATTGCATCTGTCTTACGATACCCTTGTGGTCGTCAAGCTGGCTGCAATTCAGTTCCACGCCATGCAAATTTATGCATGGCGTAGAATACAAGGGTTCCTGGGAAATCCCGCTATTGCGCCACCACCTTGAGTGGGCAGCTCGATAGCGAGGTCCCGCGGCCGACCACCCTCCAAGCACCACAAATTGGCCCTGAATCCCCACCACACAGCAACCCCCCACCCCCAGATTGCCTTTTCGCACCCCCCCCACACCCATATACGGGGGACTCAACCTACCCTCCCCCCCAGGGAGCCCTGTATAGGAGGGGCCTCCCAAGGGACAACTGTAATGGGGGATCCCCACAGGCACCCCTGTAATTGAGAGATCTCCCACAGGGACCTCTGTAATAGGGATCCCTCCCCAGGGACCTCTGTAAAAGGGATCCCTCCCCAGGGACCTCTGTAATAGGACCACCCCCCACAGTGAACCCGTGCCTAAAGGAAACCCCTCCACTGACCCCTGATACACAGAGCACCCCATCCACCCACACACACACAAACCCCCCAATCCTCTGCCAAAAAGTGACCTCTTTCTGGAAACTAGAGAGCCATCCAGACAGGGACAGTGGGAAGCATTAAAATTGTAACACTTAACTTACTGCTCCATGCGTTCGTTTCTCGAAAGAGAGCTACTGTGCCTCCGCCTGGAACCACAGATCCATTGGCTGCAAACCATTCATAGCTTTTGAGTGGTGATCTGTGATTGACAGCTTGTACAAACCATCTGCAGCTTTGATACATTCATAGCCCTTCATGCTTCAGTCGCCTAATTGGTGAAATCCCAATGTTTGGAATACCCACCTCGAGATCCACCACATCAGGGTCACTCCAAGTACAAATTTCATTCCAAGCTTCTGGACAGGTTTCCCTTTTCAGGGGGTGGGATATCTGTGTGGCTGGGAGGGTATAGGGAGGGGCCTGTACAGGGGATTCCTTTAGGCATGGAGTCCCTATGGGGGTCCCCCGATTACAGGGTCCCTGGAGGAGTCTCCCTATTAAAGGGGTCCCTGTGTTGGGGTCCCCGTATTACAGGGTCCATGTAGGGATTCCCCTATTACAGTGGTCTGATAGGGGGTCCCCCAATTACAGGGATCCCTGTAGGAGTTCCCCTTTTAAATGGTCCCTGTGGAGGGTCCCCCTATTCAGGGGTCCATGTGTGGGTTCCCCTATTACAGTTATCCCTGTGGGGGGTTCTCTCTATTAGAGGGGTCCATGGGGGGTGGTGGTGGGGGGGGGGGGGGGGGGAGGCGGCCGTTCTTGGGAGGGGTGGGGGTGGGGGGGGTTGCCCTATCTCCATCCAAGATTCTTTGGTGTGGGATGAGGGGAGATCTCTACTTGTTATGACCTTGCCATGGAACCTGGAGGAGAACTTGCAAGGAGTCATGGCTAAATCATGTGGCCACTTCATGTCTTCCATCAGGTATGTGTCTTGCCACCATGTTGCCTGGCCATCTGCTTGACTGACAAACTGAACACCAATCCTTGCTTTCAAATCGCTCATGGTTCATCCTCTGGTTCGTCAGCAATGGTCCGCCCTCTAGTTGCTGAGTCCCGCTCAGAAGCATGTTCCTGCTCAGGATTGCTGTGGCACTGGTTGCAGTGTTCGGGGCAGGATTGGTAGATCTTTAAAAATGGCTTCCCCCTCCGGGAATAGGTGCCTCATTAGCCAGCTCTAGACATGAATGGATCCCATGCCAATGTGAGAAACATGCCAGGACGACTGCACTAGAATACTCCCCAAAATGTAGGCATCAATGTACACCATTGGGAGAATTGAAAGTAATAAGAATTTGAACACCTCAGTGTTAATTATCTTCCTCAGATTAAATAGCTCAGTTTCAAAGACGATAATCAAAATCCAAATCTTTATTACCATATTAACACACTTAAACTCCCCTGCCATGCATTAGGAATGCAAACGCCTTGTTAACGTGATGGTTGTGCTGACAAAGGAATGGGTAATAGACCTTATTTCAGAACAAGGCATCGCAAAACAAATTTTCAAATCCCACCATAATAGGGTATGCTGAAAAATTGAAGACGCTTTAACTTTGTATTCAAGGTAAATGATCAGGGAAGTTGCATTAGTATGCAGCCGACGGCAGTTGAAGATGATGTCTAATCTTCATTGTTAATTTATTCATTGCTTTCTGGGTAATGTGCATTGTGGAAAAGGTTTCACTTTCATAATAATCACGACCAGATAAACTGTGAGGTTGCAAAGGAAATTTAGAACTGAGTTTCATCCCATTGAGGTGTTGTACGGACTTTATCTTTACCTGTACACAAGAACACAGGAAATAGGAGCAAGAATAGACCCTGTGGCCCCTCGAGCTTGCTCCGCTATTCAATACGATCATGTCTGATCTTGGGGTTTAACTCCACTCCCCTGCCCATTCCTCAAATGTTTGGTCCTTGAGGGACCAAACATCTCTCTGTCCCAGCCTTCAATGTTTTCAATGATGAGAGAAAATTCCAAGATTCACAACCCTTTGAGTCAAATAATTTCCCTTCATCTGAGCCCAAACTGACGCCCTTTATTCTGAAACTGTGCCCCAGTGTTTTCGATTCCTTGACTAGCAGGAACAATCTCTCAATGTCAACTTTGTAAAACTCCTTAAGCATTGTGATTGCTTTGTATTTTTCTGAATTCCAGAAAAAATAGTCCCCATTTACTCAGCCTATCAACATAAGACAACCCCCTCATCCCAGGGGCCAACTTAGTGAACCTTCATTGTGTAGCCTCAAATGGAACTGTATCTTTTCTTAAATAGGGGCACCAAAACTGCACACAATTCTCCAGACCCCGCCGGAATGTGGCGACTAGGGGCTTTTCACAGTAACTTCATTGAAGCCTACTCGTGACAATAAGCGATTTTCATTTCATATGGGGCGGGATTCTCCGACCCTACGGCGGGTCGGAGAATCATCGGGGGGCAGCATAACTCCCGCCCGGCCGCCCCACGATATTCTCCGTGGACGTGAATCACACCGTGCGCCTCGGAGAATGTCGAGGACCGCCGCGACGGGCCCCGGGGCCGCCCCAATTCTCTGGGCCGGATGGGCCGAAGTCACGCCGACTTGACCACGGGTCACGCCGGCGTAAATCAAACCACCTATTTAATGGCGTCAACCAGTCATGCTGGTTGCCGCCGGCAAGCGCGGAGGTCGGGGTCGGCATAGGGCGGCCGCCGGAGAAGTGACGGCACAGCCGCAGGAGCCGTTGGAGTGTGCGTGCTGGGGGGGAGGGGCTGGGGGGGGTAGTGGCTGGGGGGGAGGGGCTGGGAGGGAGGAGCTGGGGGGAGGGGCTGGGGGGAGGGGCTGGGGTTGAGGGGCTGGGGAGTGGGGCTGGGGGGAGGGACTCGGGGAGGGACTCGGGGGAGGGACTGGTGTGAGGGTCTGGGGGAGGGGCTGGGGGTAGGGGCTGGGGGGAGGTGCTATCTGGGCTGGGGGAGGAGGGGATGGGGAGGGGCTGGGTGGAGGGGCTGTGGGGAGAGGCCTGGGGAGGGGCTGGTTGCAGGGCTTGGGGAAGCGCTGGGGGGAGGTGCTGGGGAGGGGAGGGGAGGAGGGGCAGGGGAGGGTGCGGGATGGAGAGGGTGCGTGCCGGGGAGGAGAGAGGGGGTTCGGGGAGGGTGCGTGCCGGGGAGTAGAGGGGGGAGGGTTGGGGAGGGTGCATTCCGGGAGGAGAGGGGGGGTTTGGGGAGGGTGCGTGCCAGGGAGGGGGAGGGTTGGGGAGGGTGCGTGCCGGGGAGGAGAGGGGGCGATTGGGGAGAGTGCATTCCGGGGAGGAGGGGGCGAGTGATGGAAAGTGTGCGTGCCGGGTATGGGCGGGGGGGGGCGTTGGGGAGTGTGCGTGCAGGGGAGGGGGGAGGGTGTCCGCCTGGCCATGTGCCAGCTGACAACAGTCGCAACCATGCAGCCATGGCACCTGGCTGCGTGGGGATATGGGCAATGACAATGGTGACATGTCGTCTATCCCACCCACCCCCCACCCCCTATCCCCCATGCCCTGCAGGCCGTTATGTTTGGTCATCACCCAGCGATGTTGGCCGCCGTGGCAGGAGCCGCACTTCTACATGTTGCCCTGGGGGAGCTGGAGCAGGAGCGTGCCAGGGAGGTGGTGGAGGCTGCCAAAGAGGAGCATGCTGCAGGGAGGCAGGTGGCAGCCATCCAGGCTGGAAGCCCACCCGCTCTACAGGACGAGGAGGAGGAGGAGGTGGTGGTGGTGCCACGGCGACGGAGACGCCCGATGAGGCCCCGTTTGTACCGGCCCAGCTCGTCGTACCAGGACCTCACGGACCGGGAATGCAGGAGGAGACTCCGGATGAGCCGGGAAACCGTGGCACACATCTGCCACCTGATGGCACACTTGGCACTGCTTGGCACTGGGGGAGGACACCCTCTCCCCGTGGCCGTCAAGGGTACGGTGACCCTGAACATTTATGCCACGGTGTCATTCCAGGCGCCGAGTGGGGACCTGTCTGGCATCTCGCAGGCATCGGTGCCCCGGTGCATCCGTACAGTGACAGACGCCCTATATGCCATTGCGGACCGCTACATCCAGTTCCCTGTGCACTGGGCCAGCCAGGATGCCCAGGCAGCGGGCTTGGCTGCCATGGCCAGGATGCCCATGGTCCAGGGGGCTGTCGAGGGATGCACGTCACCGTGCGGCCACCAACGGATAACAGGGCCGTGTTCACATATAGGAAGGGGACCTATTCCATGAACATTCAGGTGGTCCGCGACCACCGCATGATGATCCTTCACTTCGACTCCCTGCAGCATGCTCCTCTGTGGCAGCCTCCGCCACCTCCCTGGCACGCTCCTGCTCTAGCTCCCCCAGGGCAACATGTAGAAGTGCGGCTCCTGCCACGGCGGCCAACATCGCTGGGTGATGACCAAACATAACGGCCTGCAGGGCATGGGGGATAGAGGGTGGGGGTGGGGGGGATAGACGACATGTCACCATTGCCATTGCCCATATCCCCACGCACTGCCCAGTATCCGGGCAGTGTAAATGACTCATTCGTATTGGCACAATCTTTCATCCCCACCATGTTCGAGGGACGCCCCCTCTGGCTGAGGGGCTGGTTGCTGGATGACAGGGCTGACCCGTGGCAGTTATGGCTGATGACCCCTATATGGAGGCCACAGACTGATGCGGAGAACCGCTACAACGATGCCCATGCAGCGAGCAGGGGTGTGATAGAGAGGAGCTTTGGGCAGCTGAAGATGCGCTTCAGGTGCCTGGACCGCTCTGGAGGGGCCCTACGGTACCCGTCAGAGAGGGTCGGCCGCATCGTTGTGGTCTGCTGCGTCCTGCACACCATAGCCCAGCAGAGGGGCGATGTGCTGCAGGCAGAGGAGGGGGAAGGGGAGGAGCAGCAAGACGAGGCGCAGACCTCCCCAGATGAGGAGGAGGGGGCAATGGTCAGGAGAGACGGGGTGGACATGGACGCGAGGCTGCCCACCATTACCGGCTGGGCCAGCGGACACGGGACAGGCTGATAGCCGCTCGGTTCACGGACTAGGGGGGACGTGGGAATCGCCGAGTATGTGTATGTCCTGTGTGTTAGGGTCCAGTGTTTTAGAGTCCTGTGTGTTATCGACCTGTGTGTCGGTGTCCTGTGTGTCAGTGTCCTGTGCATCAGTGTCCTGTGCATCAGTGTCCTGAGTTGGCTGCGACGGGGGCCTGTTGCTGTGGCTGCCCTCTTCGTCGTTGGGTGTGGCCTGCCAGCGTCGCCGCACTCGAACTAGATGGGGGCGGCAGCCGCCTGGTGCTCCGGGCCTGTCCCTGGCTCGTGGCCGCCCTGGATGTGCTGGAGGCGTCGTATGCCTGATGGGCCGGGTCTGTCCCCCCTTTCCCCATATCCCCCTTCCCCCCTTTCTGCCATATCCCCCCTTCCCCCATATCCCCCTTCCACCATATCCTCCTTCTGGGGAATATGGGGGATGGGGGGATATGGGGGAAGGGGAGATATGGGGGAAGGGGGCATATGGGGAAGGGGATATGAGGGAAGGGGGATGTGGGGGAAGGGGATTTGGGGAAGGGGGATATGAGGGAAGGGGAGATATGGGGAAGGGAGGAAGGGGATATGGGGAAGGGGATATGGGGGATATTGGGGAGGGGGATATGGGGAAGGGGGATATGGGGGAAGGGGATATGGCGGAAGGGGGATATGGGGGAAGGGGGATATGGGGAAGGAGGGATATGGGGAAAGGGGATATGGGGGAAGGGGGGATATGGGGAAGGGTGGATATGGGGAAGGGGATATGGGGGAAGGGGGGGATGGGGGAAGGGGAAAGGGGGGCAGGCAGTGGGGGGTCTCACTTGTCGCTGCACGGTGGACGGCCATTTTGCCGGGTCTCTGGGGGTGGGGGCATCTTTTGTGCAGTGACGCCGCACGGCATCACTGACGGCGCACGCGTCCGTGATGGGTGACGCTGTCACGAATGGCGTCACGCCGCTACTAGCCCATTCCCGGCTGGAGAATTCACGGCGTTTCGGGGGTACCCACTCCGGAGTGATTTGTGTCGTTTTTGGTGCCGGGTTCGGGCCATCGGGCTGATTCATGGAGAATCCCGCCCATGGTCTCACCAAAACCATGTACACCTGTAGCAAGACTTCTTTATTCTTGTACTTGTAATAAAGGCTAACATGCCATTTGCCTTCCTAATTGCTTGCTGAACCTGTATGTTAACATCTTGTGTTCCTTGCATGACCACAACCATGAGTTTTAAAACATCTACACTCACAGGTTTCACACCTTTTAAAATATTCAGCTCTTCTATACTTTTGAGCAAAATGAATAACTTCACATTTTCCTGGATTATAATATATCTGCCATCTTGTTGCCCACTCACTTAACCTGTTTATATCTCTTTGCAGTTTCTCTGTGTCCACCCTACAACACACCTTTTTATGCAGCTTTGTATTATCTGCAAATTCAAAATTTGATACGTTGCTTTCAATCTCTTCATCTAGGTTATTAATACAAATTGTAAATAGCTGATGCCCCAGCACTGATCCTTGTGGTACCCCACTATTTACTGCCTGTCAATTTGAAAAAGTCCCATTTATGCCCACCCTCTTCTTTCTATCTGTTAACCAATCCTCTATCCATGCTAATATGTTACATCCAACTCCACATGCACTCCCTATTAACCTTTGTGTGGTACCTTGTCAAAAGCCTTTTGGAAATCCAGGTATACTACATCTACTGGTTCCCCCTTATCTACTTTACTCAAGAAAACTCCAATAAATTTGTTAAACAGGATTTCCCTTTCATAAAACCACGTTAGTTTGTTATAATGCTTTTCTAACTGCATTGTTCACACTTGCTTAATATTAGATTCCAACATTTTCCCAACAACTGATGCTAGGCTAACTGGCCTGTAGTTCCCTGTTGTTTTTTTCTCCATCCTTTCTTGAAAAGTAGTGTAACATGTTTCCAGCTTCCACTCTGATGGCACCATTCCAGAACCTAATGAAGTCTGGAAAATCACAGCTAGTATATCCACTATCTCTGCTGCTATATCCTTTAGAACCCATTGGTGTTGGCCATAAAACCCCAGAGAGTTATTGAATTTAGTTTCTTACATTTCTCCAATACTTTTTCTTTGTTGATATTAATTCCCCCAGTTTTCTCATTCTTGTAGCTCCTTGTTTAATGCCTATTTCTTGAAATAAACTTGTGTCTTCTACTGTGAAGACAGATACAGCATATTTATTCAATGCATTTGCCTTTTCCTCATTCCCCATTGTTATTTTTCTTCTTTCTGACTCCAAAACACCAGTGTTAACTTTAGCTACTCTCTTGATTTTCATATACATATAAAAGATCTTACAATCTACTTTTATATGACTGAAATTCATATTTGTTCCATTTTATCAACTTTTTGGTTGCTCTTTGCTGGTTTCTAAAGCACTCCCAATCTTCAGAATTGTTATTGTTTGTTGTTTATAATATTGCAAATCTTTTCTTTTATCCTAATACCATCTCTAACTTCCTGAGTGAGCTATGAATGGATATCTTTTGCTATTTGATCGAATGTACTTCTGCTGAACATTTCGGATTGTTTCTTGAACTATTTTACATTGTTCATTTAAAGCCATACCTTTAGTCAATTTACCCACTTTAACTTGTACAGATCTCCCATCATGCCCATGTGATTGGTTTTGCTTAAGTTTACAATTCCTGTTTGTGATTGGAGAATGTCAATTTCAAATTTTACATGAAATTAAAGGTGTTATGATCACTATTTCCCAGTGCACCTTTTACTATGACATGACCAATTAACCCTGCCTCATTACACAATCTTGGATCTAAGCAGATTGGCAGCTTTCAAAAGGTGGGGCAGAATTTTCCGATATTTTGTCAGAGTTTGAGGCTCTGACTGAAACCTGGCACATAGCTCTCCAGGTGCACAGTAATACTTTTAGTCAAGATGTTGAACCACTCTGAAAATAAAAAAAATTATTGGGTGTGATTTCTGCTGCCAACATGGTGGGGTCTGTCTGATAGAGCTGGTGTGGCCGGCTCCACAGAGATCAGGATGTCATCTTTGAAGGGCACCCTCATCAGCCCAGAAATAAAACCAACCCCAGCTCCCATCAACGGTACAAGGGACCCTTCCTCATAAATATCGGGGCTCACACCACCACCCAAATCACCACAAGTGTCAGAATCAGAGCTCCCCCTGCCACAAACATCAGCATCGGGGCACTCCCCCAATAAAAAACTCTGCATGAGTGCCCTTCCCCCAATGGGGCTCCTCAGAGGGTCCACCCCTGACACTGCCCCCTCCCGGCATAGGTTCCAGGGCACTTCCCTCTGCCCCGGGGCCTATACCTGCCTTTGCACCCCCAGCGGATCTCCTCAACAGATTTTCATTTTTCAAAGCCTGTTGTACACCTCGACGATGAGGTTTGAATATTCAGTGAGCGGGGAGTCACGTAGCGGGAGGCTCGCTGATTATATGTAATTGAATTAAGACGTATTAAAATATGGTTCCTGTCCTTTGTTGGCATGAACTCCATTACATCACCAGCGAGGGGCATGAAAAATCTGGGCATGAGATCTCGCCAGCAAGAATCTTGTTTCCTGATACTCGGGAGCTTTGGCGCAGTTCATGCTGATGGCGGATGCGAGCGCAAAATCGCCCCTGTAATGTTTGAAGAAACCAACAAAAACATTCTTCAAACTGCTCGTGTAGACAGCTCAGGCTGATTTGATTGTCCCAGTCTTTATGAAGGTCCCCCACAATCGTTACATTGCTTTTGTTCCAATGATTTTGATCAAATTCCAATGATTTCTTGCTTAATGCTCTGTCCAACAGTGTAACTATTATGAGGGGTCCACAAACTATTCATAGAGTTATAGATGCTTACAGCATGGAAACAGCCCCATTGGTTCAGCTGGTCCATGCCGCCCAGTTTCTATCACTAAGCTAGTCCCACTTGCCCGCATTTGGCCCATATCCTTCTATACCCACCCTGCCCATGTAACTGTCTGACTGCTTTTTAAAGGACAAAATTGTACCCGCCACTACCACTGCCTCTGGCAGCCCATTCCAGATGCTCACCACCCTCTGTGTGAAGAAATTTCCCCTCTGGTCTCTTTTGTCTCTCCCTTCTCACCTTAAACCTATGCCCTCGAGTTCTAGCATCCTCTACATTTGGGAAAAGATGTTGACTATCTACCTTATCTATGCACCTCATTATTTTTCGACCTCTATAATATCACCCCTAAGCCTCCTAAACTCCAGGAAAGAAGGTCCTAGCCTATCCAGCCTCTCCTTATAACTCAGGCCATCAAGTCCTGGTAGCATCCTCGTAAATCTCTTCTGCACTCTTTCTAGTTTAACAATATCCTTTCTATAATAGGGTGACCAGAACTGAACACAGTATTCCATGTGTGGTCTTAACAAAGCCTTGTACAACTTTAACAAGATGTCGCAACTCCTGTATTCAATATTCTGACCAATAAAACCTGGCATGCTAATGCCTTCTTCACCACTCTGTCCACCTGCGACTCCACCTTCAAGGAGCTATGAACCTGTATTCCTAATTCTCTTTGTTCTGTAACAGTCCCCAACTCCCTACCATTTGGGCAGCACGGTAGCATAGTGGTTAGCACAATAACTTCCCAGCTCCAAGGTCCCAGGTTCGATTCCCGGATTGGGTCACTGTCTGTGCGGAGTCTGCACGTTCTCCTGTGTGTGTGTGGGTTTCCTCCGGGTGCTCCGGTTTCCTCTCACAGTCCAAAGATGTGCAGGTTAGGTGGATTGGTCATGCTAAATTGCCGTTAGTGTCCAAAATTACCCTTAGTGTTGGGTGGAATTACTAGTTTATGGGGATAGGATGGAGGTGTGGGCTTGGGTAGGGTGCTCTTTCCAAGAGCCAGTGCAGACTCGATGGGCCGAATGGCATCCTTCTGCACTGTGAATTCTATGAAATTAACTGAGTAGGTCCTGCCCTGATTTGATCTACAAAAATGCATCACCTCACATTTATCCAAATTATCCATCTGCCATTCTTTGGCCCACTGGCCCAATTGGTCAATATCCTATTGCAATCTTATATAGCCTTCTTCACTCTCCACTATGCCACCAATCTTGGTGTCATCTGAAAACCCACTGACCATGCCTCCCACATTCTCATCCAAATCACTCATATATATCACAAATAATAGTGGACCCAGCACCGATTCCTGAGGCACACCGCTGGTCACAGGCCTCCAGTTTGAAAAACAACCCTCCACAACCACTCTTTGGCTTTGGTCGCCAAGACACTTTTGTATCTAATTGGCTACCTTGCCCTGAATTCCGTGCGATTTAACTTTATGCAACAACCTACCATGCAGTACCTTGTCAAAGGCCTTGCTAAAGTTCATGTAGAGAACGTCGACCGCACTGCCCTCATCTACCTTCTTGGTTACCCCTTCAGCAAACTCAATCAAATTCGTGAGACTTGACTTTCCCTTCACATAGCCATGTTGACTTTCCCTAATTAGCCCTTGCCTGTCTAAATGCCTGTAAATCCTACCCCTCAGAATACCTTCTAACAACATATCCACTACAGAAGTAAGACTCACTGGTCGGTAGTTCCTGGGTTTATTCCTACAGCCCTTCTTAAACAAGGGCACAACATTTGCTACCCTCCAATCTTCAGGTGCCTCTCCTGCGCCTGTCGATGATTTAAATATCTCAGCTAGGGGGCCGGGAATTTCCTCCCTAGCCTCCCATAACATCCTGGGATATCTTTCATCAGGACCCGGGGATTTGTCTATCTTGATGCGCTTTAATACCTCCAACACCTCCTTCTCTGTAATATGTACACTCCTCAAGCCATCACCTTTTATTTCCCCAATTTCCCTAACATTCATGCCTTTCTCAACAGTAAATACTGATGAGACATATTCATTTAGGACCTCTCTCATCCCTTGAGGATCTGCACATAGATGACCTTGTTTATCCTTAAGAGGCCCTACCCTCTCCCTAGTCACTCTTTTACCCTTTGGATTTTCCTTTGCCTTATCTGCCAAGAAAATCTCATGTCCTCTTTATGTCCTCCTTATTTCTTTCTTAACTCTACTCCGACAAGTCCTATACTCGTCAAGGGATCCACTTGATCCCAGCTGCCTATCATGTAATATGCCTCCTTCTTCCTTTTGACCATGGCCTCTATATTCCGAGTCATCCAAGGTTCCAGCCTTACCCTTCACTCTAAGAGGAATGTGCTCACCCTGAACCCTAGTTAACACACTTTTGAAAGACTCCCACTTACCAGCTGTTCCCTTGCCTGTTAACAGGCTCCCCAATCGACTTTTGAAAGTTCCCGCCTAATACCATCGAAATTGGCCTTGCCCCAATTTAGAATTTAAACTTTTGGGCCAGAACTATCATCCTCCATAGCTATCTTAAAACTAATGGAATTATGGTCACTGGTCCAAAAATGATCCCTCACTAACACTTCCGTCACGTGCCATTCCTTATTCCCCAAGTGGAGGTCAAATTTTGCCCCCTCTCCAGTCGGGCCATCCACACATTGAATGAGGAATTCTTCCTGAATACTGTGGTATTATAGGTATTACGGTACCTGACAGGCTAAAGCAGAATTGGTGAAAACTGTATGCTTTCTATTGGTAGAATGTATGATAGCTCCGCCCTGATAGGCGGGGTTTAAGAACCCGTGCTGCCCCAGCAGCCTTCATTCTGTACCTGAGCTGCTGGGGGAAACATCTAGCTTATTAAAGCCTTCAGTTGGCCTACAACCTCTATTTAGTGGTCATTGATCGTGCATCAAATACACTCGACAAAGTTCTCTCCATCCAAACCCCTAGTGCTATGGCTGTCCCAGTTAATGTTGGGAAAGTTAAAGTCCCCAACTACTATCAACCTATTTTTCCGACAGCTATCTGTAATCTCCTTACATATTTCCTTCTTGATTTCCCGCTGACTATTTGGGGGCCCATAGTACAGTCCTATCAAAGTGATCTCACCCTTCTTATTTTTTAGTTCCACCGATATAGACTCAGTGGGCAAACCCTTGGATACATCCTCTCTCAGTACTGCTGTGATGTTGTCCCTAATCAAAAATCAAGAGCAACTCCCCTTCCTCTCCTATCTCTGGTCTATCTTTCCAAAAGCGTCTGTACCCTGGAACATTGAGCTGTCAGTCCTGCCCCTCCTTTAACCATGTTTCAATAATAGCTGTAATACTCCACTTCCATGTACCTATCCATGCCCTGAGTTCATCTGCCTTGCCCGTTAGGCCTCTTGCATTGAAATAATTGCAGTTCAATCTATTTACCTGCCTTCCATTTTTCTCCTTCCTGACTTTTGCTTCTATCACTTCTTCACTACCCTCTGAGATCCTGCATTGGTTCCATTCCCCTGCCACATTAGTTTAAAACTTCCCCAACAGCGCTAACAAACAACCCCACAAGGACATTGGTTCCAGTCCTGCCCAGGTGTAGACCGTCCGATTTGTAATGGCCCCACCTCTCCCAGAGGTCTGACCAGTGTTGTCTGACTTTTGCTATTTCGAATTTCTACCCATATTAATTGTACTTCATGATCTTATGAGGATAGATCCCTTCTCTCTGAGCACCTTATTATCACCCTTTATTATCAGGCAATCCCTCCTCCTTTTCCATTTTGTCTGTCTTTCTGAAATATTGTGTACCCTGGAAAAAGTATTCCTCAACCTTGATTGGCTTGTAAGTATGGCACTGTAATGGTGATTAGATCAAAATCATTTCACTCTATTTGCGCCACGAGTTCATCTATCTTATTGCAGATGTTTCACGCACTCAGATTTTAAAACACTTATCATTTCATTGTACATACATAGGTACATAGAACATACCGTGCAGAAGGAGACCATTCGGTCCACTGAGTTGCACCGACCCACTTAAGGCCTCGCTACCACCTTATAAGTCCTCGCTACCACCTTATCCCCTTAACCCAATAACCCCTCCTAACCTTTTTTGGACACTAAGGGCAATTTAGCATAGCCAATCCATCTAACCTGCACGTCTTTGGGCTGTGGGAGGAAACCGGAGCACTCGGAGGAAACCCACGCAGACACGGGGAGAACGTGTAGACTCCGCACAGACAGTGACCCAGTGGGGAATCGAACCTGGGACCCTGGGACTGTGAAGCCACAGTGCTATCCACTTGTGCTACCGTCCTGCCTAATTGTTTTTACTTCTGTGACCTTATTTGATGAAGTACAATTTTTCTTAAACTCTACATATTCATGATTTCAGCGCGGGCTTGGAGGGCCAAAGGGCCTGTTCCTGTGCTGTACTTTTCTTTGTTCTTTGATTATCTGCATATCCTTGAGTGACGAATTAGAAAGCAGAGGTTTGTGGTGAACTATAGTTGTTCAGATTGGAGGATGTATACGCATTGATGTCCCCCAAGTATTTGTGTTAGGACCACTTCCTCTTTGTGATATTTGTCAATGATCTGAACTTGTGCATATTAAGGTTTGCAGATGACCCAAAGCTGTGACAAGACGCAAAGTCTGAGGAGAATTGTACCAGATTTCAGGATGAAATGAGCAGACACATGGCTGATGCAATTGAGCGCAGCCAAATTTGAGGAGATCTATTTTTGATGGAAACAAGATGGAGAGGTAATATCAATGAAATGGTTCCATTTTAAAAAGTGGGCGTGGCACGAACTGAAACCTTTGAGGATTTATCTGCATAAAGGTGGCAGAACAAGTCGATCAGGTTGTTAAAAAAACACATTCCATCCTTGGCTTTCCACATACAGGACTTGATAATTACAGGAAGCAAGGAGGGAACTAGGAAGATCAAGTGGATAAAGAACACAACACAGCCAGGGCACATGGAAGTTTTGCTACTTTAATGGCAGCATTTCATTATTATTTTGTTATTTCTGTTTATTCTGGAAGCTGGTCAAAATTATTGAACAATCAGTGGCAGTATGTCGCAACCTTGAGGATGGTCCCCAGCACTCAGGAACGGAGCAGGCTGGTAGGCCATCAGGCTCCCGTTCAGAAATTGGGGCGATGGGGATGGTCTAGGCCCTGATCACTGGGGTGGAAAGAGAAAGGTTTGTGCAAGGTGAGGGAGGCAGAGGTCGGAGAAAGGCCATGTTTGACAAAAGCTTCCTTGAGGGACTTGGGTGAGGCAAGCACTCTTGCTTTTCTTTAATTCCAATCACGAAGTTCATTCCAATCATTCAAGGTTGTGATTGCAATTCATTTACCTCCCTTTGATATGGTTGATGTTTGTAAACAGTGGGGTTCAGCACTTATAGAGTCATTCACCCATGAAGGGAGATGAATGAATCAAGGCCACACCTGTTTTGTGGAAGCTGTCAATCACAGCCGACTGCTATGAATGAATGAATGGCTTGCAGCTACAGAATCTGAGGGGTTTAAACACGGGTCGCAGCTGTTCTCATTCCAGAAATGGAGGAGAGGTGTATCCACATGGGATCAGAGGAGAGCTGGCAAGTTGGATACAGAACTGGTTTGGGCACAGAAGGCAGAGGGTAGTAGTAGAAGGGTGCTTTTCTGATTGGAAGGCTGTGACTAATGGAGTTCCAGAGGGATCAGTTCTGGGGCCTTTGTTGTTCATGGTGTATATCAATGATTTGGAAGAGAATGTAGCTGCTCTGATTAGTAAGTTCGCAGACGACACAAAATGTGGTGGAGTTGCGGATAGTGAAGAGGATTGTCAGAGGATACAGCAGGATATAAACTGGTTGGAGTCTTGGGCAGATAAATGGCAGGTGGAGTTTAATCTGGACAAGTGTGAGGTAATGCACTTTGGCGGTCCAATGCATGTCGGCATTACACAATAAATGGTAGACCTCTTGCAAGTACTGACAGGCATGTCCACCGATCACTGAAAGTGGCAACACTAAGGAGGTAGTGATGGGCAAGCTAATGGGGCTAAAGGTAGACAAATCTCTTGGCCCTGTTGGAATGCATCCCAGAGTGCTAAAAGAGATGGCTAGGGAAATTGCAAATGCACTAGTGATAATTTACCAAAATTCACTAGACTCTGAAGTGGTCCCAGCGGATTGGAAATTAGCAAACGTGACACCACTGTTTAAAAAAGGAGGGAGGCAGAAAGCGGGTAATTATAGGCCAGTGAGCTTAACTTCGTTAGTAGGCAAGATGCTGGAATCTATCATCAAGGAAGAAATAGCGAGGCACATGGATGGAAATGGTCCCATTGGGCAGGCGCAGCATGGGTTCATAAAGGGCAGGTCGTGCCTAACTAATTTAGTGGAATTTTTTGAGGACATTCCCAGTGCGGTAGATAACGGGGAGTCAATGGATGTGGTATATCTGGATTTCCAGAAAGCCTTTGACAAGGTGCCACACAAAAGGTTGTTGCATAAGATAAAGATGCATGGCATTAAGGGTAAAGTAGTAGCATGGATCGAGGATTGGTTAATTAATAGAAAGCAAAGAGTGGGGATTAATGGGTGTTTCTCTGGTTGGCAATCAGTAGCTAGTGGTGTCCCTCAGGGATCAGTGTTGGGCCCACAATTGTTCACAATTTACATAGATGATTTGGAGCTGGGGGCCAAGGGCAATGTGTCCAGGTTTGCAGACGACACTAAGATGAGTGGTAAAGCAAAAAGTGCAGAGGATACTGGAAGTCTGCAGAGGGATTTGGATAGGCTAAGTGAATGGGCTAGGGTCTGGCAGATGGAATACAATGTTGACAAATGTGAGGTTATCCATTTTGGTAGGTATAACAGCAAAAGGGATTATTATTTAAATGATAAAATATTAAAACATGCTGCTGTGCAGAGAGACCTGGGTGTGCTAGTGCATGTGTCGCAAAAAGTTGGTTTACAGGTGCAACAGGTGATTAAGGAGACAAATGGAATTTGTCCCTCATTGATAGAGGGATGGAGTTTAAGACTAGGGAGGTTATGCTGCAATTGTATAAGGTGTTAGTGAGGCCACACCTGGAGTATTGTGTTCAGTTTTGGTCTCCTTACTTGAGAAAAGACGTACTGGCACTGGAGGGTGTGCAGAGGAGATTCACTAGGTTAATCCCAGAGCTGAAGGGGCTGTTTAGCACAGGGCTAAATCGCTGGCTTTGAAAGCAGACCAAGGCAGGCCAGCAGCATGGTTCAATTCCCGTAACCGCCTCCCCGAACAGGTGCCGGAATGTGGCGACTAGGGGCTTTTCACAGTAACTTCATTTGAAGCCTACTTGTGACAATAAGCAATTTTCGTTTTCATTCATTTTCATCTTCATTACGAGGAGAGGTTGAGTAGACTGGGACAGTACTCGTTGGAATTTAGAAGGATGAGGGGGGATCTTATAGAAACATGTAAAATTATGAAGGGAATAGATAGGATAGATGCGGGCAGGTTGTTTCCACTGGCGGGCGAAAGCAGGACTAGGGGGCATAGCCTCAAATTAAGGGGAAGTAGATTTAGGACTGAGTTTAGGAGGAACTTCTTCACCCAAAGGGTTGTGAATCTATGGAATTCCTTGCCAAGTGAAGCAGTAGAGGCTCCTTCATTAAATGTTTTTAAGATAAAGATAGATAGTTTTTTGAAGAATAAAGGGATTAAGGGTTATGGCGTTCGGGCCGTAAAGTGGAGCTGAGTCCACAAAAGATCAGCCATGATCTCATTGAATGGTGGAGCAGGCTTGAGGGGCCAGATGGCCTCCTCCTGCTCCTAGTTCTTATGTTCTTATGTGGATAAGGTGGTCAAGAAGGCATATGGAATGCTGGCCTTCATTGGTCGGGGCATTGAATATAAAAATTGGCAAGTCATGTTGCAGCTGTACAGGACTTTAGTTAGGCCTCATTTGGAATATTGTGTACAATTCTGGCTGCCACACTACCAGAGGACATGGATGCTTTGGAGAGGGTACAGAAGCGGTTTACTAGGAATTTGCCTGATATGGAGGGCATTAGCTATGAGGCGAGGTTGAATAAACTCGGTGTGTTCTCATTGGAATGACAGAGGTTGAGAGGCGACCTGATGGAGGTTTACAAGATTATGAGTGGCATGGACAGAGTGGATAGTCAGATGCTCTTTCCTAGGGTAGGAGAGTCACATGCTAGGGGACGTAGGTTTAAAGTGCGTGGAGAAAAGTTTAGAACAGTGTGCGAGGCAAGTTTTTTTACACAGAGGGTGGTAAATATATGGAATGCGCTGCTGAGGAGTAGGTCCGATAGTGGCATTTAAGGGGCATCAAAACAAATAGATGAATAATAATAATAATCACTTATTGTCACAAGTAGACTTCAATGCAGTTACTGTGAAAAGCCGCTAGTTGTCACATTCCGGAGCCTATTCGGGGAAGCCGGTATGGGAATTGAACCCGAGCTGCTGGTCTTGTTCTGCATTACAAGCCAGCTGTTTAGCCCACTGTGCCAAACCAGCCCCTGGTGGGAATGGGGTGGGAATGGAAGGACGCGGACTCCATAAGTGCAGGCGGTTTTCGTTTAGGCAGGTACCATGGTCGGCGCAGGCTTGGAGGGCCAAAGGGCCTGTTCCTGTGCTGTATTGTTCTTTATTCTTTATTCTTTGAATGGACTCACGGTGCTTCCAGGTAAGAGTTAAAACTGTAATTTCTGTCGCTGCCCCTGTCTGGACTACACTCTAGCTTCCAGACAGGGATCTTTTTCCTGGCAGCTCTGTGAGCGGGCGGGGGGGGGGGGGGTCCTCTAGTTAGGAGTCCCTAATAAGGGGGTCCCTGTGGGGTTTAGCTCTAGTTAGGGTTCGCTGTATACGCAGGTCAGGGGAAGGTGTAGGGGATCATCCGGAAAACCTGGGTATGGGGGGGTTGCTTTCCGATGCGGGGGGATTATCAGCTGTCACAAAGCAATATGCTGAACAGCAGAGTGAAAAGACAAAGGCTGAACAGGAAAATGAACAGTTGAAAACACAGTTAACTGCCCTTCAAGATCAAATTCAAAAACAGTGCATGACCCTTCTGCAGCATGAAGGAATAACAGACGAACAGCAGACGGAGGAACAGCAGAACAAACTCCATGAAACTCCATGAATCTCTGACTTGAGATTTATTGTAAGTTAACAATGTGATTATGCTTTGCAAATCATGGGACATCTATCAGTACATGAACCATGTCCAATTTGAAGGGCTCCCGGTGTTCGATTACTGTTTCGCTTACTAACTTTTGATTTAAATCCACCTGGACCAGATCACTTTTCAACTCCGTGAAGTTTGCCTTCCTCTTGGTTAGGTAGGTATATATTTAATTGTAACATGTTCTTTTGTATAACTATTCCAATCCTGATGATATCATGATCCGTTTTCCCCAAATGATCCTTCATTGAAACATACTCCATTTACCCCATTTCATTCCCCAGAATGAGATCCAGCACTGCTTGGAATGGAAACTTACGAACCAAGAATGGTCTCTTGTATCCATTTTAGGGATTTCTCCCCTTCTTTGCCCTTTCCACATTAATAATCCAACCAACATTAGAATAATTGAAGATACTGGAATTTGAAACAAAAAGAGCAAATACTGGACAATTTCAGCAGGTTTGACAGCATCTGTGGCGAGAGATTGAGAAAGAGGCATCCAGGCTCTAAACGTTACCTCCCTTCTCTCTGCACAGATTCTGTCAGATCAGCTTAGAATATTTGAAATCCTCCATTCGATCTTAGAAAATGTAAAGGAGATTTTGCATCACCCTCAGCTGAACAGGCAACTTTATTCAAACCTTTGTTCAACTATAATAATTTACTGATAATGTCAAGAGTGTCTAGCATCTGGACAGTCTTAGAAGTTGAGCACAAGTGAGTATCCATATGGAATCTCGCATTTCAACGCTTTATGACATATTTAATAAAATTCATATTCCAAACTAACTTTTACATTATCGGGCGTTTAAAGGAAATAAAACGTACGTAATTAAAGTCGTGAGAGCTTGGAATCCTAAAACAATATAAATTAGCCGGTGAACTAAAAATTATGTTGCCACTAAAATATGCAGTCGAATTTGGAATGCAAGTGAATTGATCTCTTAAATTGACTTAGTTTTTCACTGTCTCAAACTGTGGAAATATCGCACAAGGGTTAATAAGTTGTATGGTTAATGGTGAGCCATCAGGTAGAAAAAAAGCACATGATTCTGTTATGGTCCAGGGTTTAGAAACTCCAAAATATATTTTGAAGTTCATCTGACCTACAACCTTTATGTTGAATTTGGCTGGGATGAGCACAAGAGCCTTCCCTTCAGGTGTGATTCATCAGTCTTACCAGACACCTGAATCAAAGTAAGCTTTATTCTAAGAACTTAATTAATATTTATATAAACACACAGCAAGATTTTTTGTCAATTACAAACATAAAGACACCCCACAGCTATATTAATCTATATATAACACTTAATGAATTTCCCCTTAACTGTTGCAATTCAAAAACAAAATCCCATAAACCAAAATCCCCTTATCAAGGGCGTGGCCCAGCACTTTGAACTCTCACTTGAATAAG
This sequence comes from Scyliorhinus torazame, assembly GCF_047496885.1. Lineage (NCBI taxonomy): Eukaryota > Metazoa > Chordata > Chondrichthyes > Carcharhiniformes > Scyliorhinidae > Scyliorhinus > Scyliorhinus torazame. The sequence goes on from NC_092721.1 coordinate 43,454,249, forward strand.
ACTGGCTTTCCCTGAGATTCTGACCCCGCCTCACCAGCAGGTTTAAGCCCTCTGGAAAGTAAGCTATATCTTTAAAGTTACCAAGCTGGTGGCTATAATCTATGTTTTTTTAATCTGGAACAACTCTTTTAAAATGAAAATAGAGAGAGACAGGCCAAAACACTTATTGTCGCTGTCTGTAGTCCACAGCAGCCGAAACTGAAAGCGAAAGCGAAACAAACCTCACAGCCACAACTCAGCTCCACCCACAAAATGACATCACTGAAGTCATGTGATAAGACAAAAACTTTTCTTAAAGGGACACTCTCATAACAATTCCACATCAATATTGAGATAGATTATTTCAACCAAGACAGCAGAGGGGGATCACACAGAACTTCATTGCACCCCTATGTTTTGGAAGAGAGTAAAAAAAGATTTTCCTTTCCGTATTCAAGCTTTTGGATGAAGCGAGAATCAAGGTTTTTGAATTTCGAGTGGCCAAATGGCCATCCAACAATGACCGTCAAACCGAGAGACCGTTCTATATCTGTGAACCTAGAATTAGTGGAGCCATATCCCGCCTCAATCAACGTCTTCAGCACAGCAGACAGGGAGACAATTGCTGAAAAAATGCCCAGGAAAGAATTAGAAATTGAATGCTGGTGTCGACTGGGAAAGGTGATATTCTTGGAGGATTGTCTTCTGTCCAAAACAATGTTGGACAACATTCTCAGATTGACATCTTGTGGTAAATATTCACATTGCAGGCTCCAGGAGCTGAGCAAAACATTTGGTCCACAATAAAATGAGGCAGATGCTGTTTCTTCCATTTTTATATATATTTTTACTTCACAATAAATAGCAAATGTTATGACAATTACCTTTGTGCTGTATTATTATCTGAAATATTTTATCCACAAATACTCAACTTGGTGAAGTTTTTTTGCAATTTTTAGTTACATATCTGCTTCCTTTACATTTCTAGTGGATCAATTTTGACCATATTGTCATTTGTTTTACCTAAAATACAGTAAGAATATTCACATGAGGATTTTAAGGGAACGATAAATGTCAGTAATTTAACAAATTAAGAACACACATTTGAAATTTAAATGCAGTACGCACAAATCATTACATTAATTTAACAGCCATGAAAAATAAATTAAAAAATAAATAAAAATGCAATATGTTATAGCCATTGTGAGAGAATTAATTAAGAATAAAACTGTTTGAATAGCTAGCACAAAGCAGAAAAGAGGCAATGGAGTAGGTTTTAACATTCACAGAAAATGGGCAGTGGCAGGTCAGCTGTCCATTATAATCCATGCCCAAGTTCCCTTAGGTTGGTCTGCTGTCGCCAGTTTTCTACTTGTCAAAAAAAGTTAAAATCCACCCCAATATCCTCCACATGGGCGGCACGGTGGCTCAGTGGTTAGCACGGCTGCCTCACAGCTCCAGGGACAGGGGTTCAATTCCGGCATTGGGTAACTGTCTGTGTGGAGTTTGCACGTTCTCCCCGTGACTGCATGGATTTCCCCCGGGTGCTCCGGTTTCCTCCCACAGTCCAAAGATGTGCAGGTTAGGTGGATTGGCCATGCTGAGTTGCCCCTTAGTGTCCAAAAGGTTAAGTGGGGTTACTAGGTTACAAGGATAGGGTGGTGGAATGGGCTTAAGTGGGGTTCTTTTTCCAAGGGCCGGTGCAGACTCGATGGGCTGAATGGCCTCCTTCTGCACTGTAGGAATTCAATGATTCTATGACACATGTAATTTGTACAAAGTCTTACAACACCAGGTTAAAGTCCAACAGGTTTGTTTCGATGTCACTAGCTTTCGGAGCGCTGCTCCTTCCTCACCTGAGGAAGGAGCAGCGCTCCGAAAGCTAGTGACATCAAAACAAACCTGTTGGACTTTAACCTGGTGTTGTAAGACTTCGTACTGTGCTCACCCCAGTCCAACGCCGGCATCTCCACAACATGGAATTTGGGCAAGGCATTAAACCAAAGCCCTCCCTGCACTCTCAGAGGCACATAAAATATCCCATGGCAGTACTCAGAGGAGATTAGGATAGATGCCCTGCTCATTTTTATAATTGTTGGTTGTGGGGTACTACTGCACGGTCATTGGTTGTCTCATTTCCAAGGAGTGCAACAGCAAACGCACTTAAAATCCCTTGAAACATGAGCGACGCTAAATAGCAAGTTCATTCTTTACTTTGTGTGGTTATTGTCATAATACCTACTCATGTATGTACTGAAGTGCAGACAGGCAGTGATTGACATACAGGACGACCAATAAGCACACAGCACAGTGCAGCCAATCACCAGACAGGACACTACCACTATAGGGTCAGAGGGCACTAGGTTTCCCGCTCTCTCTGGACCCAGCCACTGAGACAGTCAGAGTCCATGAGCTAGCCAGTGCAAACACCATGCGGTAGCTAGTAAGTCTGGTCAGGCTAATATAGTCAGTTCAGTATAGTGTCGACCCACAGCTGAACATGTATATCAGTTCTTTCGTTGAATAAAACAGAGTTGGATTTTCTGCAGTGTTAGACGTCTGCTTTTAGCTTCCCTGCATCAAGTGCAGCCCACATCGAACCAGTCAGCCTAACACATCATGATACAGGAGTGATACTGATCTTGACGGACCTACCTCGAGTGAATCAGCATTGACCAGCAAGCAGCCATCTGGTGAAATGGAAAACATCCAGCCTCCTCCGCAGATATGCATCTCCGGCAACCTCGGCGCCAATTGGAAGATCTTCAAGCAAAAGTTCCTTTTGTACATCGAGGCCTCCGACCTCGAAGCAGCATCGGATGCCAGAAAGATCGCGCTATTTCTCTCCACCACGGGGGATCACGCCATTCACATCTACAACTCCCTTACATTCACTGAAGGCAAAGACAAAACAAAATTCAAAACAGTCCTGCTGAAGTTTGACAGCCACTGCGACATTGAGGTGAATGAGAGCTTTGAACGGTACGTTTTCCAACAGAGGCTTCAGGGTAAGGATGAACCTTTTCAGTCCTTCGTGACCCATCTCCGCATCCTAGCGCAGTCATGTAACTACGACTCGACGGCTGATTCCATGGTCCGGGATCAGATCGTTTTCGGGGTCCACTCCGACTCCCTTCGGCAGCAGCTCCTGAAAGTCAAACAGTTGACCCTCTCTGTCGCGATCGAGACGTGCGTTGTCCATGAGCATGCTAAGAATTGTTACTCCCACATCAGGGCAGCAGATACTGCGAAGCTGGCCTCCCAGGAGGCGGAACGGGTGCAGGTCATTGCACAAATGCAGGGCCTGAGCATCGAGGAGAGTGGCCGTTTTGCGCGCTTTTCCAGGGTCCCTGCGCATGCGTGCCACGCCCGAGTGGATGGCGTGGTCTCTTGGGGTGGAGAGAAATAGCGCGATCTTCCTGGCATCCGATGCTGCTTCGAGGTCGGAGGCCTCGATGTACAAGAGGAACTTTTGCTTGAAGATTTTCCAATTGGCGCCAAGGTTGCCGGAGATGCAGAGCTGCGGAGGAGGCTGGATGTTTTCCATTTCACCGGATGGCTGCTTGCTGGTCAATGCTGATTCACTCGAGGTAGGTCCGTCAAGATCAGTATCACTCTGGTACCATGATGTGTTAGGCAGGTAGGTTCGATGTGGACTGCACTCAATGCAGGGAAGCTAGAAACAGACGTCTAACACTGGAGAAGATCCAACACAGTTTTATTCAATGGCAGAACTGATATACATATTCAGCTGTGGGTCGACACGATACTGAACCAACTGGAGACCTTGTACCAGCCCGACCAGACTCACTAGCTACCGCATGGTGTTTGCATTGTGCTAGCTCGTGGACTCTGACTGTCTCAGTGGTTGGGTCCCGAGAGAGCGGGAAACCTAGTGCCCTCTGGCTTTATAGTGGTAGTGTCCTGTCTGGTGATTGGCTGCACTGTGTTGTGTGCTTACTCGCCATCCTGTGTGTCAATCACTGCCTGTCTGCATCTCATTATATACACGAGTGGATATTATGACAGGGGGGGCACCACTGGTGGGGAGGACGCCCCTGGTCTGGGGGGTGCGTGGGTGTCTCAGTGCTCGTGGGTCAGCCATGCTGCCCCCTCGATCATGTATACCCATAACAGGGGCAACCCCTACCTGTCTATTCCACCAACCAGCCATATCTCCCACTAACCGTAAAGTCCTCTGGCCGCATGGCTAAAGACTATCGCTAATAAGGAATTGACAACCGTAGCTAAATGAGCACTTCATACCTCCCAAGTGGATTCCCATGAAAATGCACGTGCATGTAGCATGTGGTAGTTATTGCCTAGCATCCCAATCAGATCATGATGCCTGGACACTGTACCTCAACACTGTAGGAAGCAACAACATGGACGCAGCGGCTAACATCTGAACAACCAGGGGCTGGACCCAGCATCGGGGGCAATTCCGAGACCAGGAGGTAGGTGTGTGCACAGGCGAATGGACTATCACCCAGTCCAGGTAATGTTACGTGTGGGTGTCTGGGGTACAGGGTCTGGAGTCCGGTGACAGGGGCCCCTACTGCAGCCCGGAGTGCATGGTCAGGGTTTGGAAGGCAGGGGATGGGTGGGAGGGTATGAGGGAGGCTGGAGCAATAGTGGAATGGAGGGTTCCAGGATGTACAACACCATCCTGGTTGTCAGTCTCTCACCCTCTCCAATTCCATACAGAATTACATGGAGTGGATGATATCTTGAACGCCAGGGAGGCTGTCCTCGCTGTGCTGTTGGCAGGCCAGACTTTGCAGAAGGCGGTAGCAGCAGCATCGACAAAGGCTCGGGGCGGTGGCCCATGTGCAGGGCCCCACTCCACACATGAGTACCTGGCCACCAGGAAAGGGCCCAGAGGGGGACGCCAGCGATGACCCAAGTGTACAGGTACTCGCTGGTCTTTCGAATGGATGGTGAACGGATGGTGAACAGCATGTTCTGCAGGAGGCTCCGCCTCAACAAGGGGACGGTGCTGCAGCTATGCCAGGTCCTCGCAGACGTAGCACCACGTAGAGGAGGATACCCGCTCTCGGTGGCCGTCAAGGTCACCGCAACCCTGAACATTTATGCCTGATCATCATTCCAGGGCTCGAGTGGGGACTTGTGTGGCATATCACTAACTACAGCACACAAGTGCATCCGTGAGGTCACGTATTGCTTATTTCTCCAGGCAGCAATCTATATAATCTTTGACATGGACCAGGCCCAACAAGATGCCCGGAAAATAGGGTTCTGCACCATCGACGGGATGCCCCACCCAGGGTGTAGTAGATGGACCGCATGTCAATTTGCGCACACTGGGCTGTCAGGGAGTGCCCTACATCAACAGGAAGGGGTTCCAGTCCCTGAACGTCCAGATCGTGTGCGACCATCACCTGAAGATTATGCATATGTGTGCACGCTTCCCAGGGAGTGTGCACGACAGCCACATCCTGGGGCAGTCGGACATCATCAGCTTCTTGAAGGAGTACCCAAAAGACCATAAGACCTAGGAGCAGAAATAGGCCACTTGGCCCATCACGTCTGCTCCACCATTCAATCATGGCTGAAATTTTACTCACCCCCAGTCTTCTGCCTTCTCCCCATAAACCCAAATCCCCTTCTTGATCAAAAAACTATCTATCTCTGTCTTAAAGACACTCAGTGATTTGGCCTCCACAGCCTTCTGCGGCAAAGTGTTCCACAGATTCACCGCCCTCTGGCTGAAGAAATTCCTCTTCATCTCTGTTTTAAAGGATCATCCTTTTAGTCTGAGATTGTGTCCTCTGCTTCTAGATTTTCCTACAGGTGGAAACATCCTGTCCAAATCCACTCTATCCAGATCTTGCAGGATGGCCGGTTCGCTCTTGGGGGATAAGGGGGAGCTACTGAGGACCTGGCTAATGGCGCCAGTATGGAAGCCGGTGACTGATGCGGACCCGATACAACGAGATCCATGTGTCCACCCAGGCTGTCATTGACCGGTGCATCGGACTGCCCAAAATGCGGTTCCGATGCCTTGAGCCTCTGGTTGTGCACTGCAGTACACCTCTCCAGAGGGTCATCCACTTCATGGTGGTCTCCTGTGCCCTCCACAACCTGGCACAGCAGTGGACAATGTGTTGGAGGTGGAGTGGGAGGAACGTGCGTGGGCAGCACGTTCGCATTGTGGTTAGCACAATTGCTTCACCGCTCCAGGGTCCGAGGTTCGATTCCCGGATTGGGTCACTGTCTGTGCGGAGTCTGCACGTTCTCCCCGTGTGTGCGTGGGTTTCCTCCGGGTGCTCCGGTTTCCTCCCACAGTCCAAAGATGTGCAGGTTAGGTGGATTGGCCATGATAAATTGGCCTTAGTGTCCAAAATTGCCCTTAGTGTTAGGTAGGGTTACTGGGGATAGACTGGAGGTGTGGGCTTGGGTAGGGTGCTTTTTCCAAGGGCCGGTGCAGACTCGATGGGCCAAATGCCCTCCTTCTGCACTGTAAATTCTACGATCTCCGCGGAGGAGGATGAGGAGGTGCCGGACCAGGAGGTGGTTGGAGGATGGTCCTTGGAGGACCCACAGGACCAGCCGGAGGATGGAGAACAGGCGGCAGAGGAGAGGGTCCAGCAAGCCCAGAGGGCCAGGGAGGCCCTCATACTCGCCTCCTTCACATGGGACGTGGCTTTGTCCGTCATCTCACCCCGGCTGCCCCTGCATCATCTAGTTCTGCCAACCCTGGCAGCTCCCCAATGCCTGCAGCATGGTTTTGACGTCCTCACTGATGCTCCTCAGACTGGAACATGCTTTGTAGTGTCCCGGCAATGCCCACCTGAGACTGGGACATGCTCCACAGTGCCTCAGAAAGATCCACCTGGGACTGGGACAAGTTCCCCAGCGAGTTGGACATGCTGTTGAGGTGCTGAGCCATGGCCGTCACTGACTGCACCACACTGCTTTGTTCATCGTGGCTGGAGACTTCAACAAGGCCAACCTCAAGAGTGTACTGCCAAAATTCCACCAGCACATCTCCTGTCCCACCAGGGGCGACAACACCCTTGACCACTGCTACTCAAAAATCAAGGGCGCCTACCGTTCCATCCCCCAACCGCACTTTGGGAAATCAGACCATAAGACGGTGCTCCTTCTCCCGGCATACAAGCGGAAACTCAAGCGGGAGAATCCAGCTAAGAAGGTTGTGCAGTGCTGGTCTGAGGAGACAGAAGAGCTCTTACGTGACTGCTTAGAGACAGTGGACTGGTCCATATTTAAGAACTCAGCGACCAACTTAAATGAGTATGCCACCACCACCACAGACTTCATCAACAAATGTGTGGACGACTGCGTGCCAAATAAAGCTGTACGTCTGTTCCCCAAAAGGAAACCATGGCTCAATCGCGACATTGACTCCCTACTGAAGGACAGATCTGAGGCGTTCAAGTCAGACGACGCTGACCGATACAAGAAATCCAGGTACGACCTCCGCAAAGCCATCCGAGATGCCAAGAGAGAATATCAAACCAAGCTAGAGTCACAGACAGACTCTCGGCGGTTGTGGCAAGGACTAAACAACATAAACGGCTACAAAGCGAAGCCAAACAGTATCTTTGGCGGCAGCGCACCCCTCCCCGATGAACTCAATGCATTCTATGCTCGGTTCGAGCAGGTAACCAACAATCCGCTGTCGAGTGCCCCAGCAGCCCACAATTCACCCATACCCACCATCACAGCTTCCAAAGTCAGATTGGCCTTCCTGAAAGTGAACCCTCGGAAGGCGACGGGCCTGAACGGGATCCCTGGTCGTGCACTCAGAGCCTGCGTGGACCAGCTGGCAGAGGTATTCGCGGACATCTTTGACCTGTCCCTACTCCGCTCCGAGGTCCCCACCTGCTTCAAGAAGACCACCATCATACCGGTATCAAAGAAGAACCAGGCAACGTGCCTCAATGACTACCGACCAGTGGCCCTGACTTCAGTCGTAATGAAGTGCTTCGAGAGGTTGATCATGAAGCTCATCACCTCCATACTCCCAGAACGCCTTGATCCACTGCAATTCGCATACCGCTGCAACCGGTCCACATCAGACACCATTTCCCTGGCCCTACACTCATCCCTAGAGCATCTCGAAAACAAGGACTGCTACATTAGACTCCTATTTATTGACTACAGCTCTGCCTTCAACACCATAATCCCAGCCAAGCTCATATCAAGGCTCCAAAACCTAGGACTTGGCTCCCCACTCTGCAACTGGATCCTCGGTTTTCTGACCAACAGACCACAATCAGTAAGAATGAACAACAACACCTCCTCTACAATAGGGGCACAATTAGGGGCAGCACGGTAGCCTTGTGGATAGCACAATTGCTTCACAGCTCCAGGGTCCCAGGTTCGATTCCGGATTGGGTCACTGTCTGCGCGGAGTCTGCACATCCTCCCCGTGTGTGCGTGGGTTTCCTCCGGGTGCTCCGGTTTCCTCCCACAGTCCAAAGATGTGCAGGTTAGGTGGATTGGCCATGATAAATTGCCCTTAGTGTCCAAAATTGCCCTTAGTGTTGGGTGGTGTTGCTGGGTTATGGGGATAGGGTGGCGGTGTTGACCTTGGGCAGGGTGCTCTTTCCAAGAGCCGGTGCAGACTTGATGGGCTGAATGGCCTCCTTCTGCACTGTAAATTCTATGATAATCTATGATAGTCCTCAATACCGGCACCCCGCAAGGCTGCGTACTTAGCCCCCGACACTACTCCCTGTACACACACGACTGTGTGGCAAAACTTGGTTCCAACTCCATTTACAGGTTTGCTGATGATACGACTATAGTGGGCCGGATCTCGAATAATGACGAGTCCGAATACAGGAGGGAGATAGAAAACCTAGTGGAGTGGTGTAGCGACAACAATCTCTCCCTCATTGCCAGCAAAACTAAAGAGCAGGTAATTGACTTCAGGAAGCAAAGTACTGTACACACCCCTGTCAGCATCAACGGGGCCGAGGTGGAGATGGTTAGCAGCTTCAAATTCCTAGGGGTGCGCATCTCCAAAATTCTATCTTGGTCCACCCACGTCGACGCTACCACCAAGAAAGCACAACAGCGCCTAAAATTGTTCAGGAAACTAAGGAAATTCAGCATGTCCACATTAACCCTTACCAACTTTTACAGATGCACCATAGAAAGCATCCTATCGGGCTGCATCACAGCCTGGTATGGCAACTGCTCGGCCCACACTGCAAGAAACTTCAGAGAGTCGTGAACACCGCCCACTCCATCACACAAACCTGCCTCCTATCCATTGACTCCATCTACACCTCCCGCTGCCTGGGGAAAGCGGGCAGCATAATCAAAGATCCCTCCCACCCGGCTTACTCACTCTTCCAACTTCTTCCATCGGGCAGGAGATACAGGAGTCTGAGAACATGCACGAACAGACTCAAAAACAGCTTCTTCCCCACTGTCACCAGACTCCTAAATGACCCTCTTATGGACTGACCTCATTAACACTACACCCTGTATGCTTCATCCGATGCCAGTGCTTATGTAGTTACATTGTATATGTTGTCTTGCCCTATTATGTATTTTCTTTTATTCCCTTTTCTTCTCATGTACTTAATGATCTGTTGAGCTGCTCGCAGAAAAATACTTTTCACTGTACCTCGGTACACGTGACAATAAACAAATCCAATCCAATCCAATCCAACCTTGGACGCCACCACTCATTCTGCTAACATTGTGCTCCAGGATCTCCACTTCAGATGCCACCCTAGCACTGTTGGCTTCAGTGCCACGCATTGCCGGCACTTTCTACTATTTCCGTAGCCTATGAGACCCCTGCAATTGGCTATGGACCTGCTGGAGTGTTGCTGGCATCCGCCTCTGAATATCACGGCCAAGCCCTATCGACTGCATCAGCTGTGGGTAAACCTGGTCCAGAGGCTCAGCATCTGACTGGGACCCAGCTGGATCCTGGGATCCAGAAAACCTCCACCTGCTGACTTGCCTGGGTGTTCCTGCCTTCACCTGATGTGCATCAGCAACTGTCTCGTGCTCACCAAATGTGCCCCAAAAGCCTGACCACTACCCCTGCCCACCGAGGTGTGTGTCTCTGCGCTGGTGGAGGGTGGGGAGGCAGGGGGTTCTACCCCGGATTGGCTGGCGCCATTGGATGGAGATCCTGCGGGATAATGGACATGTCAGAGGGAGGGATAGGTCAATCTGCATGACAGTAACAACTCACGTGTGACAGATCGTCTGGGTGGAACCTAACCTCTGCACCATCTGCCAACTTCTGCATGACAGATTTGTCCTCAGCTATGCCCACAACTTCCAGGCCCCATTCCTCGTAGCCGGTGAGGACTCTAATGCCCAGCATCCCACCACCCATCTAGAACCCCTCCTGTCAGTCATGGGCCAACTTCTCCTGCTGAATGTGGGTGGATGGGGAATGGGGGATCAGGGGGGATAGGGGGTATGTGGTGGGGCATAAAGGGTGGGGTATATGCGTGTGGGAAATGGGGAAGATTAGAGGTGGTGAGTGCGGGCATTGGGGGGGATGGAGGGGTGGGGTAAATGGGTGGGGCGAATAGGGGGTTGGTGGGGAGGGTATGGGGGGCAGGCTTGAGCATCACTGCTGTGTTGGCCGGGGGATTGCTTGGTGCTGGACGGGGGCTGTGTCAGGTGCATGATCCTTGGGGAGGAGGGCAGTGCCAGGGGGCCAGTTCAAACCCACCCGTGCGGCCTCGTGGCTGTCGTTTATCTTCTTCTGGCACTGAGTGTCGATCCTCCTGGTGACGGCTGGTGTCGATCCTCCGAGGCAACACTGGCGGGGAGCTGCCAGGCATGTTCCCAGCCAATCAGCTGGCGGGACCATCATTTGTGTCATAAAGCCCATGGGGTCTTGTTAACTGGACCAATTAACGTTTGATACTGGTGACAGCCTCGTTGGGCCGAGCGACGGGAAGCTCGTTGCAATTCCCCCTTGCTACCACACTTAGAAACTTTTCTATTAAATTGCATCTAATGTGTTAATGCCGTTTTCCTTGTCTACAATTTTACTGGAGATGTTAACCCATTTTATTTTGGATTGATTAATGCCGCTGTTAATTTAAAGGGAGCGAATAATTGGATATGGACGTATTAAGTCCTGTGCCCTAATAATGTTGATAATAATTTTCTGACAATAGAGCTATGCAAGTAAAAAGCACTTATATACAAAAGATTTAACACAGTTGAAGGATTTTAACATCTTAATAACATTTCAAAGCTAATGTAAACTAATCTACTGGGGTGTTAGCTTTAGGATTATAGATCACAAGAAATAAGGCTGAACGACATGATTGTCCTATTTCTGTGCTCTAACACTCTATGATTCCATGATAATGGGTGCACAATTCTGTTCCAGATAGACTGCTAGCTCAAGGGCAATTGGGGGTCACACAGTTGCTCTGAAAATGCAAGCAGACATCACTTTTAGGTGAAGAAAAGGATAACAAAGTTATACCAAACTGGTAGAAATAAATCCCAGACGTTAGAATGCATTTCAGCAACTGGACATTTTAGCTAACTAACAAATAAATTAACAGGGCAATGGATAAATAAATCTGCCATAGATTTGGGGAAGATAAAATAAAAGCAATGGGCAATTATACTGGAATAATATGCAATAATGTAAGAACATAAGAACATAAGAAGTAGGATCAGGAGTAGGCCACCTGGCCCCTCGAGCCTGCTCCGCCATTCAATGAGATCATTGCTGATCTTTGTGGACTCAGCTCCACTCTCCGGCCCGTACACCATATCCCCGAATCCCTTTATTCTTTAGAAAGGTATCTATCTTTTTCTTAAAAACATTTAAAGAAGGAGCCTCAACTGCTTCACTGGGCAAGGAATTCCAGAGATTCACAACCCTTTGGGTGAAGAAGTTCCTCCTAAACTTGGTCCTAAATCTACTTCCCCTTATTTTGAGGCTATGCCCCCTAGTTCTGCTTTCCCCGACCAGTGGAAACAACCTGCCCGCATCTATCCTATCTATTCCCTTCATAATTTTATATGTTTCAATAAGATCCCCCCCGCATCCTTCTAAACTCCAATGAGTACAGTCCCAGTCTACTCAACCTCTCGTCATAATCTAATCCCCTCAACTCTGGGATCAACCTAGTGAATCTCCTCTGCACTCCCTCCAGTGCCAATATGTCCTTTCTCAGGTAAGGAGACCAAAACTGAACACAATACTCCAGATGTGGCCTCACCAACACCTTACACAATTGCAGCATAACCTCCCTAGTCTTGAACTACATCCCTCTAGCAATGAAAGACAAAAGTCGATTAGCCTTCTTAATCACCTGTTGCACCTGCACACCAACCTTTTGCGACTCGTGCACCAGCACACCCAGGTCCCTCTGCACAGCAGCATGTTTTAACATCTTACCGTTTAAATAATAATCCATTCTGCTGTTAATCCTCCCAAAATGGATAGCCTCACACTTGGCAACATTGAATTCCATCTGCCAGACCCTAGCACATTCACCTAACCTATCCAAATCCTTCTGCAGACTTCCGGTATCCTCTGCACTTTTTGCTTTACCACTCAGCTTAGTGTCGTCTGCAAACTTTGCCACATTGCACATTCTTTACAACTGCATAAAAATAATCATTTGATCGGGTGGAAGTGAGTCGAATAATTTTGCGTGTGCTAATAGTTTGCCAGGGGGTGGGGGTATGGAGCAGGTCACATTTTCCAGGAGGTACAAAACCAGAAAAAAACATCTGGTAAAGCCTCCAGATTCCATTGTTTAACTGCATGAAATTTAAAAGGATATTGAGATGTAATATGCATAATAGGCCTCTTACATTGATTCTGGCTCACACACCCTTCATAAAAGTGAAGAGTTAAAGCACCGATGTGCGAGGAATTCTGGCACCCACATTTTTGGGTGAGAATTAAATGGGACACTGTGTACGAACTGTGGACAGTGCGAGACCCCTGATACTGGGTCTCATACCTCATTAACATGGGTAACAAAGAAAGGTGGGAGGCTGGGCAGAATCCTCCATCATAGAGCAAATGAAGACTGGGGGCGGGATTCTCCAATCCCGCGGCAGAGTGTCCACGCCGTCGTAAACGTCGTTGTGTTTTACAACGGCGTGAACGGGCCGCCCCCACGACTAATTCTGGCCGCTACAGGGGGCCAGAATGGTGCTGGAGCGGTTTGCGCCGTCCAGCTGCAGATCCCGGCGCAAACTGTGTGCCGCGGGATCCGCGGATGCGCAGTTGCACCAGCGCCAATGAGGACATGCGCAGTGGCCTCCTTCAACCCGCCGGCCCCGACACAACATGGCGCCGAACTACAGGGGCCGACGCGTGGGAAAGGAGGCCCGCAGCCACAGAGGCCCACCCGCCGATCGGTGGGCCCCGATCGTGGGCTAGGCCACATCGGAGCCCCCCCCCCCCCCCTCCCGGGGTTGGACCCCCCCCCACAAAGGCCACCACCCGACCCTTACAAGCCGAGCATGGGCCGAGCGGCCGTAAGAAAAGAGCCGAGTCCTGCCAGCACCGTTCTAACCTGCTCTGGGCTGGTGGGACTCGGCTCTTTTCTTACGGCAGCTCGGCCCAATCGGGCCGGAGAATTGGCGGGCCGGCCACGTAGAGCGGCCCATGACCGGCACCGTGCCATATGGATTCCTGCGGAGAATCGCGTGCCGATGTCAGGGTGGCATGGCCCGTTTGCGGAGATTCTCTGGCTCGGCCCAGGGCTGGGTGAATCCCGCCCTGGGAGTGAGATGTGCTGGGGTGATTTGGGAGCAGTTGTAGTGATTGGGGGTTGCAAACTCAACATTAAAGTACATTGGAACCAAGGCAAATGACTGAAGTTTAATGGAACGGATTTCCAGAGTTCTTGAATACCTCATGTGGAGGTGCTAAATTGGGGGACGGTTACCTATAACAATAGTGGTGTAGAGATGCCGGCGTTGGACCGGGGTGGGCACAGTAAGAAGTCTTACAACACGAGGTTAAAGTCCAACAGGTTGATTTGGAATCGCTAGATTTTGGAGCGTCGCTGCTTCATCAGGTGACTCACCTGATGAAGAAGCAAACCTCCGAAAGCTAGTGATAACAATATTGGGCAGGACCTGAAAAATCTAGATTGGAGGCAGATACTTGAGGATAAATCAACAGCTGGCATGTGGGAGGCTTTCAAATGCCATTAGATAGGAATTCAGGACTGGCATGTTCCTGTGAGGAAGAAGGGTTAGTATGGCAAGTTTCTGGAACTTTGGATAATGAGGGTTATTGTGAGACTAGTCAAAAAGAAAAAGAAAGCATTTGTAAGGGCCACTCAAGGACAGGGGAGGGAATCTATGCGTGGAGTCACAGGAAATTGACGAGGTACTAAATGAGTACTTTGCATCAGCATTCACCAAAGAGAAGGACTTATTCTAAGGCACATTAAAAATTCAACAGCTTCCACAATTGTAGGTTCTAAGAAATGCTGCACCTAATTTATATCAATGTTAGTCCAATTACTTAAACCTATAATATGGTCTGAGTTTGGTGCTTGTTTCAGACTTCGGTTGTTTACACTCAGTTATTCTCTCCACATTCCCAAATGAAGGAATGTTCTATTCTGGTACGCGCTAGTAAAATGAGCAGGAAATTCAACAGTAAACGCACTTTGGCAAAGTGGCCGCAGGAATGGGCTTAATTTTTGTGTCATTTTCCCAATCATGGGCGTCATTCTCCGACCCCCCTCCGGGTTGGAGAATCACCGGGGGCTGCCGTGAATCCCGCCCCCGCCGGTTGCCGAAGTCTCCGGTACCGGATATTCGGCGGGGGCGGGAATTGGGCCGCGCCGGTTGGTGGGCCCCCCCGCTGGATTCTCCGGCCCGGATGGGCCGAAGTCCCGCCGATAAATTGCCTGTCCCACCGGCGTGGATTAAACCACCTTTTGAACGGCGGGACAAGGCGGCGTGGGCGGGCTTCGGGGTCCTGGGGGGGCGCGGGGCGATCTGACCCCGGGGGGTGCCCCCACGGTGGCCTGGCCCGCGATCAGGGCCCACTGATCCACGGGCGGGCCTGTGCTGTGGGGGCACTCTTTCCCTTCCGCCTCCGCCACGGTCTCCACCATGGCGGAGGCGGAAGAGACTCCCTCCACTGCGCATGCGCGGGAAACTGTCAGCAGCCGCTGACGCTCCCGCACATGCGCCGCCCCGATATGTCATTTCCGCGCCAGCTGGCGGGGCAACAAAGGCCGTTTCTGCCAGCTGGCGGGGCGGAAATCCCTCCGGCGTCGGCCTAGCCCCTCAATATTGGGGCTCGGCCCCCAAAGATGCGGAGCATTCCGCACCTTTGGGACGGCGCGATGCCCGTCTGATTGGCGCCGTTTTGGGCGCCAGTCGGCGGACATCGCGCCGTTTGGGGAGAATTTCGCCCCATGTTCACATGGGAAATTTCACGCCGCAGTACAAACACCATAGCATTTGCACCGAGGTAAACATTTTGTATCTCTACCCTTTCTCTAATTATTGCTAAGTTCTATTCAGGAAAACAATGGTGTCCTTTTATTTTCATGTAAATAATACTGGAAAATCGCTTCTCGGCCTTTTGGCTAAGATGAGCGTGAGGTCAGGTGTAATGTCTGGATCTGGTATGTCTCTCTTGTGGGGACCATGAATTGGATTCAATTTGAATTGGTTTTTGGAGCAGGCGAAGAGCTGGATTAGGGGTTTGCCCCTCTCCACACTCTGAGCTCTGGCTTTGTAACTCTGATAAAGTAATAAAGAAAATAACTAATTCTACAAAATGCAAGATAAAAAACACGAAGAATGCAACTCGCAGGTCTTGCTTCAACCTGCAATGAGATGTGACACTTGGTTTGTATGCCTTGTCATAGTCAAAATTCTTTGTTACCAAACCGATAATGATATGAAAGGTAATTTCCGAGTGGTAAGCTACTATAAACACGGTTATACATGCAACATCCTTCTGAGCATCAGTCAGAATGACTAGAAATTAATGTTCCTTGTTATTGAAGTAGTACAACAGGAAGATTTCCTCTATGATCCGTGTTGAACAAATTTGCATCCTTGTCCTTTGAAAATTAATTCATGTTCTTGTTATACTTAGCAGAGGTTAATCTCTCCCATTGTTTACTTTAGCCTGTGTTATATTGGTGTGAAGAAATCACAGATGAATTTAATGCAGCCTGTTGGACTGGATGCGGGGGTGGGGAAGCAGGGGTGGGGTGGGGGGTGTAAGGGGCATAGATTCGTATGTGAGGCCACATATCTGAGGGGGTTCAGTAGGAACCGAGGGCTGAAATATGCGGATAGCAGGGAGGCAGAGAAATGGCGATGTCTCACGGAAACAATAGGGACAGTAAATAACTGAGTCAATAATGTCATTTTGTCGAATTAGTATATCTCCGACTGGTATGGAATGCTGCCTTCCAAAGTTCAGGTGCCGCACATGGGGCTTGCAGCCTATCAGGTCCCCTCCATTCAAAGGCAGGACCAAAGCAAGCCATCAGACTCTGAGGGGAAAAGCAGCCATTGTAGAACTGCCTTCCATTGGAGTGGAGACTTTAGTCCAATGGGGAGAGGAGGCCTGCAGACCTGTGAAGGAGAGGCTCAGCTCTGAGGACTGAAAGGCAGAGCAGTGAAGGAGAGGCTCAGTTTTCAGGAGCAGAGGGACAACCGTTGGACAGTCCATCCAGGTGTAGCAGCCAGTCGAGTGGGTTTCGCCCAAAGAGGGGACCCATCCACCCAGTCCAGGAGTGGTGAAGGAGGGCTGCTGTTTAAAAGTAATACCAACATCCGTAATTCCATCAGGGATGCCGGGATTGCTGCTTTCCTGCCCAACTCCAACAACTGAGTGGATAGGCCCTGTGTTTTTATCTTTTTGATTGTTCGGCCATCGTATGATCATGCTCAGCCGGTCACTTCTGCCCCAGGGAGCAATCCTGCCCACTTCCTAGGCCCATACGAACATTAAATTCTGACCCACATTTTACGATTGAATGATATTGTTAGTTGAATGCAGTCAAAATAATACGAGTAACTCTCCTTTGCATATCGTGGGGCACTGATATTTACAGTGCTGGGCATATGGAGCAAGCGGGAGGAGTTGGACAGGAAACGGGGAAGTACAGGTTTGCCAAACATCCAACACCCTTTTCTCCAAGATTCTCATTCAACAGCCAACCTGGCGGACAGGCTGGCTCCCGGAAAGGTGAGAATCCAGCCAGAGCAGCAGCTTGCAAGCAGGGAGAGATTGCAGGCGGATGTATCGAGTGCTGTTCAGGGGGAGAGATTGCAATATGAGTGGGATAATGGTTATTGTGGAAAGATGGTGGATGGAGACAGAAGATTGTTGGGGTGTACAGCTGGAGGTTGGAGGCCATGTACCCATTAATACTTATTTTGGAATTCACGAATTACTTATTTAAGTGTGCAGTCGTTTTTAATATTTTGAAGCAGCTGTGCATGCATAGGAAGCAAAGGCATGACTTGTGAACTGGCCAGTTCACAAGCACAGTTCAGATAGATTATTGGTCAGGGGTAACTGGAGGGGTAATTGTGGTGGGGAGATGGATGATGGTTGGGAGAAAGAGTTGTCAGTCAGTGTGAGTGAGATGAGGGGTCGGGGAGTGTGGGACATCGTGGATGGTGGCGATGGTGTTGGATCACTGGAGAGGGTACAAGGGAGGTGGAGGTGGAATGAGTGAGTTGGAGGTGATGTGCGGGCATTGGAGATGGTGTGACAGGCTGGAGATGGTGTGAGGATTTGGAGAGAGTGTGAGGAGGTTAGAGATATGAGCAGGTACGTGGAGATGGTATGAGGGGGCTAGAGATGGTGTGAGGAGCTGGAGGTGGTGTGAGGAGCTGGAGATGGTGTGATGAGCTGGAGATGGTGTGAGGAGCTGGAGATGGTGTGAGGAGCTGGAGATGGTGTGAGGAGCTGGAGATGGTGTGAGGGACTGGAGAGAGTGTGAGGAGCTGGGGATGGTGTGAGGGGTTGGAGAGAGTGTGATGAGGTTAGAGATATGACCAGGGAGGTGGAGATGTTATGAGGGGGCTAGAGATGATGTGAGGGGCTGGAGATGGTGTGAGAGGCTGGAGATGGTGTGAGGGGCTAGGGGATGATGTGAGAGGATAGGAGATGGTTTGAGGGGCTGGGGATAGTGTGAGGAGCTGGAGATGGTGTGAGAGGCTGGAGATGGTGTGACAGGCTGGAGATGGTGTGAGGGGCTGGAGAGAGTGTGAGGTGGTTAGAGATATGAGCATGGAGGTGGAGATGGTATGAGAGGAGGAGATAGTGTGAGGAGCTGGTGTGAGAGGATAGGAGATGGTGTGCGGGACTGGCGATGGTGTGAGAGGATAGGAGATGGTGTGAGGAGCAGGTGTCAGAGGTTGAAGATGGTGTGAGTGGCTGGAGATGGTGTGAAGAGCTGGAGATGGTGTGAGGGACTGGAGATGGTGTGAGGAGCTGGAGAGAGTGTGAGGAGCTGGGGATGGTGTGAGAGGTTGGAGAGAGTTTGAGGAGGTTAGAGATATGAGCAGGGAGGTGGAGATGGTATGAGGGGGCTAGAGATGGTGTGAGGAGCTGGAGATGGTGTGAGAGGTTGGAGATGGTGTGACAGGCTGGACATGGTGTGAGAGGTTGGAGATGGTGTGACAGGCTGGAGATGGTGTGAGGGGCTGGAGAGAGTGTGAGGTGGTTAGAGATATGAGCATGGAGGTGGAGATGGTATGAGAGGAGGAGATAGTGTGAGGAGCTGGTGTGAGAGGATAGGAGATGGTGTGCGGGACTGGAGATGGTGTGAGAAGATAGGAGATGGTGTGAGGAGCAGGTGTGAGAGGTTGAAGATGGTGTGAGTGGCTGGAGATGGTGTAAGGAGCTGGAGATAGTGTGAGGAGCTGGTGTAAGCGGACAGGAGCAAGTGAAAGAGGATAGGAGATGGTGTGAGAGGCTGGAGATGGAATGAGGTGCTGGAGATGGTGTGAGGAGCTGGTGTAAGAGGATAGGAGATGGTGTGAGGAGCTGGAGATGGTGTGAGGAGCTGGAGATGGTGTGAGGAGCTGGAGATGGTGTGAGGAGCTGGAGATGGTGTGAGGAGCTGGAGATGGTGTGAGGAGCTGGAGATGGTGTGAGGAGCTGCTGTGAGAGCACTGGTGATGGTATGAGGAGCTGGAGATGGTGTGAGGAGCTGGAGATGGTGTGAGGAGCTGGAGATGGTGTGAGGAGCTGCTGTGAGAGCCCCGGTGATGGTGTGAGGGCTTGAGATGGTGTGAGGAGCTGGTGTAAGAGGATAGGAGCTGGTGTAAGGGGCTGATGTGAGAGGATAGGAGATGGTGTGAGGAGCTGAGATGGTGTGAGGGGCTGGAGATGGTGTGAGGAGCTGGAGATGGTGTGAGGAGCTGGAGATGGTGTGAGGAGCTGCTGTGAGAGCCCCGGTGATGGTGTGAAGAGCTGAAGATAGTGTGAGGAGCTGGAGATGGTGTGAGGAGCTGGAGATGGTGTGAGGAGCTGCTGTGAGAGCACTGGTGATGGTATGAGGGGCTTGAGATGGTGTGAGGAGCTGGAGATGGTGTGAGGAGCTGGTGTAAGAGGATAGGAGATGGTGTGAGGGGCGGATGTGAGAGGATAGGAGATGGTGTGAGGGCCTGGTTATAGTGTGAGGGGCTGGGGATAGTGTGAGGGGCTGGAGGTGGTGTGAAGGGGTTGGAAATGTGAGCAGGGAGGTGAAGATGATGTGAGAGGTTGAAGATGGTGTGAGCGGCTGGAGATATTCATCTTTATTAGTTCACAAGTAGGCTTCCATTAACACTGTAATCAAGTTACTGTGAAAATCCCCTGGTCGCTGTCATGATATTCAAACACACACATCATGATAGACACACCAACAGACAAATCAGAACACACAACACCACAACCAATGACAGAAAGATATAAAAGCACAGCCACGACCCCCGGTGGTCAGTATTAGCTGCAGAGGAGAACCAGGACACATCTATTGCCAAACACACTCAGGGAGACAGCACGTGCAGAGTATCCAGAACGAACTGTATTATAAGAGTTATAATAAAATAGAGTTGTACCACATACAACTGTGTTGGCTCATCTGTGCACCAGAGCACCCAACACCACATGGTACAGGAGTGGATCGATACCTGCCGGCATACCTCAGTGTACACAGACAACCAGCAGTGCCCAGGCAAAATGATGTACGAGCTCCCGGTTCCGCAGGCGCTCCAGTGCCACGGCGACCTCCGCGAAAACTGGCGGCGATTCCGGCAAATGTTCGAATTGTTCCTGGTGGCAGCTGAACTCAAAGACCTGGATGATAAGGAAAAAATTGAATTTCTCCTCACCATCGCCGGTGCAAGGGCAAGAGAAATATTCAGAAGGTTCAGGTTCTTCAGGAGGCAGCAAAGGTACGATTACCAGGCAGTCCTGGGCAAATTCTCCAAGTACTGTGAAGAAAACGCAATCCAATCGGCACATAAAGGTAAGAAAAGCTGCAGTACTCACCTCGTGGCTGGGATCCCGGAGCCCGAATTCCCAGAGGCCGAAATCCCGGGCCTGAGAAAAGGCTGGGTCGAGGTCGGCGGCCATCTTGCTAAAGGTATAACGCTAGCACAATTGCGCGAGAAGTGCGCAGAACCGGAAGTTTCGTTTGCGCATGCGCGAGATGCTGCGCATGCGCAGTCAAGAAAACGGCCATCGGTAAAGGAACAGCGATCTGAGCATGCGCAGTCGCTTCCTACGTGCTACATACCGAGCGTCAGGATGTCAGAGGCCCCAGACTGCACCAATTTAAAAGGGAAATGTCCCAAATCCAATTTAAAAGGGAAACGTCCCAAATCAAAAAAACAAAAATCTGTTAAAGCTGTAAAACAACCTTCCCTCACCTGGAATGACAGCACAGTGCCGCAAATTGACCCGGGAGATGAATTTGACCTCCGAAGAACCCTCCGACAAGCAGTTACCTACGCACAAGCCGATGATTCCGACCTTGAATACTTCGATGACGATCTTTACAGTGTTTCCGGACCTCGCGAGCCCAATGATAGCTCCGTGGTCCTATATGACTATGATTCGGACGAACCTTTCGTGTTGCACATTGGCGGCCCCCACATTGAATCCGACGCAGATGCGGATTCATTTTTCGGATTTGAGGATCTTCAATCCAGCAGATATGACGTTCCAACTTATCAGTACCGGATGATGCTGCAGCCTGACATTAACAGACAGGGAGCGGTGCAAGCACACGGAGAGTGCCCTGCTGCCACACAGAGCGTGGTCCACGTCCCGCTCAACGTTCCCGACTCTATGAAAGAAGACATGCAAGACTCCAGAGTGCAGTCCTCGCATGAACCAGAAGTGACTCCAGTGTCACAAGCTTCCACAGCAAGCTCGTGGACAGACTCCACAATTGCAGAAATGCAAGACTCCAGAGCGCAGTCCTTGCACGAACAAGAAGTGACTCCAGTGTCACAAGCCTCCACAGAGAGCTCGTGGACAGCCTCCACGATAGAAGCAACGCAAGACTCCAGAGCGCAGTCCTTGTACGAACAAGAAGTGACTCCAGTGTCACAAGCCTCCACAGAGAGCTCGTGGACAGCCTCCACGATAGAAGCAACGCAAGACTCCAGAGCGCAGTCCTTGCACGAACAAGAAGTGACTCCAGTGTCACAAGCCTCCACAGAGAGCTCGTGGACGGACTCCACGATGGAAGGAACGCAAGACTCCAGAGCGCAGTCCTTGCAGGAACAAGGCCATGAGGGTCTAGCAACCTCTCCTGACCAACCAGCGGCAGACGATGCAAGTCTGCCATGCTCACGTGAACAGCAAGAAGGCTATAACAGCCTACCATGCTCCACTACACAGCAGCATGAACATGACGGTCTCTCATGCTACAATGAAGGGCACAGCGCTGAAGACTGTTCAAGCCCAACTGAAGACAAGCCAAAGGAATCGCCTCGTCCAAGCCCGAAGAAAAAAGGTTTATGCGCTGACCTTCAGGATCATTATAGCCGAACAGAGATTAATAATGCTGCACGGCCACAGAAGGATGCTGAGGATTTGCTAACGAAATTAATTGAATGTTTAACTTGCAAGGAGCAGACTGAGAATTGCCAGTGTTTTAGTACGGATCGAAAAAATGGACAAGACATTGATCCTCAGGTAATGGAAATAACACAACCTGAATCATATCTACAGCAGGGACAAATGTCTCCCTTCAACACAACACCGCAAAATCCCAACTTCGGAGACCAGCAGTTAGTTAGTAATGACTCTTCAAACCTTGAGGGGAACATTAATTGCATTGAACCTATACACGCTCCACTGATTATTGAGCAGAACATTGGAGCAAGAATCCTGAGGACACCGACATCGAGTAGCCAGATAACGAATTTAAAACCCACAACAGTGTCAACTGAACCAAGTGTGCTTTCCACTAATGGTGAAGATGCAGATAAGGTCGACCCGATTATCCATTGTACCACACTAACCCCAGTGATTAAGCAGTTATGTATGGGGAGTATAAGGTGGGCAATTGAGAACAGTAAAAGAGAGACTGTGACCATGCCAGTCCCAGCAAAATCAGACCCAGAGACCATGAAGGCATGTACATTAGACAAAGATACACATGAGGCACCTGAGAAGAAAAGTGAAACGGAATGTTCTTTGGAAAATAGTACAATGTCGATAGAAACATTGGATCCTATATTCGAGACCATACCTATGGGAGAATTTGGGGGTAATAAACAAGGTTCTGCAATGTCTGGGGGAAGATTTAAAGTTCCAAAGAAGAAAAGCCCAAATGAAGGACAATGGCAAGACAATGACAGTCCACCGACATGGTGTGCACCACCAGATGAAAACTCTGACAATTTACCCAACCCTAGTGAACAGCAAGCTGCTAATGAGGATCTATCCACGGGATGTGAGACGAGTGACGACAGCATCCCACTTCCCATGCAAAAGGTGCAAGGTGACAGACCTCGCCTAGTGCGTACCGAGGCACTCGACGATCACGGTGGGACCACTGACGACTGCGGTGGCAGCGCACCGCTTCCACCCTCGATGGCTCGACCCTCTCCACTGGTTGGTGCATTCCTGCATGTTCCGACTCCAGAAGTGCAGCTTCAGGGAATCTCGGCTGCCTCCAGTGAACCTGTTGGGACTCCGGACGGGGGGCATCGACGGAAGGCAGACCGGACTCCAGATGGGGAGCAGCCAAGCGCCGACTCTGATTCGCGCACGCCAGACCTTGCTCCGGACGGGCGGTGTCGCGGCCTCGGTGATGACACGCTCAGGGTGACGGCGGATGCCACGGCGACAGGGAATGGATCGCGTGGCAGTCCCACTGGGTCGGCAGTGGCAACCAGCACCGGCGGTCCAAGATGGACACACCAATTCGCGCCATCGCCAGACGTTGATGCGAGCAACAATTCTCTCTCCAAGGCGACATGCTTCGACGTTTCTCTGCGGAGTCGCCCTTCCGGCACAGCAGGTGGCCGGAACCAGCGTACACGGTCTCGGCCAACTTCCACATCTGGCACAGTCATCGCCTTGCATGATATTAGTGATGGTGCTACTTCGATGGCAACGACCCATCGGCTACAAGATGCCGTCCACCACAAACATAAAAAGAAAAAGACTCCACCTTGTTCCTGGCATGCAGGGCGGATGGATTGGTGCGTAGGCGCAATCAGCGAGCTTTGCGCCGCCTTCCACGCTCGCAACTGAACCGTACGCACACGCTGGATCCTCCACTGGTTCCCAAGGATGACTTCGTGGAGATGCCACGGATCATGCCCCTTCCATCGCCACCAGAACCAAATCTCCACAGCTGAACCGGCTTGAGGACCAGCCCATTCTTGAGGCGGTCACCCATTAGACTGGACTTATAACGCTGTTCATACGTTCAAAAAGTCAAACACTTCTGTATTATAACCTGTTGTTGTTTATTGTTCCAGATATCGTCTGACCAGACCAATGTTCAAGTTTTTTTTTTCTCTCGCATCCAAGTTTTGTTATGGTACAACCTTGTTAGTGTGACACACCCGACATCGCCCCATGTAAATAGTTACGTCATATACACACGCTGTACATAACACACACACACACTCTTCGATGTACTCACGACACAATTATATTTATAACCACGTAGGCACATATCTTTGTAAAAAGGGGGGATGTCATGATATTCAAACACACACATCATGATAGACACACCAACAGACAAATCAGAACACACAACACCACAACCAATGACAGAAAGATATAAAAGCACAGACACGACCCCCGGTGGTCAGTATTAGCTGCAGAGGAGAACCAGGACACATCTATTGCCAAACACACTCAGGGAGACAGCACGTGCAGAGTATCCAGAACGAACTGTATTATAAGAGTTATAATAAAATAGAGTTGTACCACATACAACTGTGTTGGCTCATCTGTGCACCAGAGCACCCAACACCACAGTCGCCACATTCCAGTGCCTGTTCAGGTACACAGAGGGAGATTTCAAAATGTCCAATTCACCTAACAAGCACGTCTTTTGAGGCCTGTGGGAAGAAACCGGAACACCCGGAGGAAACCCACGCAGACACGAGGAGAACGTACAGACTCCGCACAGACAGTGACCCAAGCCGGGAATCGAACCCGGCTCCCTGGCGCTGTGAAAGAACAGGGCTAACCACTGTGCTACTGTGCTGGGTTGGAAATGGAAGGAGAGGGTTGAAGCTGTGAGTTTCGAGGTGGAGATGGTGTGTAGGGATGACATAAAGCAGACACAATGCAGGAGGTAAATTTGATTAACTATTTTTTGGCTGGAAGGAAACATTCCTGCTCATCCTGGCCATCAAGAAATGTTGCAAAGACAGTTATCTTAAAGATTCAGCCTTAATTAACTCCTTTTACCTTTTGGGTTTCCAGAGGGCCAGAAAACCTGGCCAGCAGGGGTTAAAATGAAAAACCTTTTTAAAAAGAAAGGCATGCACACTCCTTAAAAGATTTTAAGACAAATGTACCTTGCGAGAGTGGATTGGTCACTCACTCACTCCACTCAACATCCAAAATAGAGGTGGGTTTGCTTCCTGTTTCAGATTTTTAACCTTTCAACAAACCCAGTTCCAGTCACTTTCAGGGATTAAAATTATCCTCTGTATTTCTAAAGTCATGTTGATATCTTCATGGTGTCCCAAGAACTTCTGAAGTGATTACCACTGAAATATTGGCACAGTTGAAATAATTGCAGCAATCTGTGAAGGGGCAGATCCTAATAAATAGGATTGAGATGAAAGGCCATTTAATCTGTTTTGGTGGTGCAGGTTCAAGGAAAAGAGACCCGGAGATTTGGAGATTGCCTTTCTCTTCTTCTAATCATGACTTCTGGGGCGGGATTCTCCGACCCCCCGCCGGGTCGGAGAATCGCCAGGGAGTGGCATAAATCCCACCCCCGCCGGTTGCCGAATTCTGCGGCGCTGGGAATTTGGCAGGGGCGGGAATCGCGCCGCGCCGGTCGGCGGCCGTTAGCAGCGGCCCCCCCCCCGGCGATTCTCCAGCCCGCGATGGGCCGAGTGGCCGCCCGTAAATTTGAGTCGGTTCTTACCGGCGGGACCTGGCGGCGTGGGCGGCCTCCGGGGTCCTCGGAGGAGCGCGGGGGGGGTCTGGCCTCGGGAGCTACCCCACGGTGGCCTGGCCCGCGATCGGGGCCCACCGATCTGCGGGCGGGCCTGTGCCATGGGGGCACTCTATTCCTCCGCGTCGGCTGCTGTGGTCCTCCGCCATGGCCGACGTGGAGATGAACCCGCCTCCTGCGCATGCGCTGGGATGACGCCAGCACACGCTGGCACTCCCTCGCATGCGCCAACTCACGCCGGTCGGCGCAGGCCCTTCGGCGCTGGTTGGCGTGGCACCAAGCCCCTTCCCCACTGGCCGGCATGGCGCAAACCACTCTGGAGCCGGCCTAGCCCCTGAAGGTGCGGAGGATTCCGCACCTTTGGGGCGGCCCGACACCGGAGTGATTCACGCCACTCTTCGGTGCTGGCACCCCCTGCCCCGCCGGGTAGGGGAGAATCCCACACAGGGTCTTTTGCATCTCCTTAACCACATAAATAAGCCTCAGTTTAACATCTCATCTGGAAGACGCTGGGGCGAGGAGGGTTACTTTAATACCCTCATGTCATAAAGATTGGAATACGGTGAGTCTGATCTTATGACCACAAATCTATTATACCCAACACCATCACATCATGAAACTGCGTTTTTCCAGTTTCACCACAGCAGGTTTGAGAATTTCTGAATAACCAATTCAGGAAATGTGAATCTGTTACTCGAATATGATGTCCAATGCGCCGCACAAAACCGCACCGATCTCCTCAGAAGACAAACATGGGACCCAACCGACATAGTACCTTTCGTCGTTCAGTACTTCCCCGGAGCGAAGAAACTACGACGTCTTCATCGCAGCCTTCAACACATCATCGGTGAAGATGACCATCTTGCGAAGGTCATCCCCACACCCCCATTACTTGCCTTGAAACAACCACGCAACCTCAAACAAACCATTGGTTGCAGCAAACTACCCAGCCTTCAGAACAGCGACCACAATACCACACAACTCTGCCATGGCAATCTCTGCAAGATGTGCCAGATCATCGACATAGGTACCACCAGTACACGTGAGAACAACACCCACCAGGTACGCGGTACATACTCGTGCGACTCGGCCAATGTTGTCTACCTCATATGCTGCAGGAAAGGATGTCCCAAAGCATGGTACATTGGCGAGACCATGCAGACGCTGCGACAATGGATGAACGGACATCGCGTGACAATTTCCAGGCAGGAATGTTCCCTTCCAGTCGGGGTACACTTCAGCAGTCAAGGGCATTCAGCCTCTGATCTTCGGGTAAGCGTTCTCTTAGGCAGCACAGTAGCATGGTGGTTAGCACAATTGCTTCACAGCTCCAGGGTCCCAGGTTCGATTCCCGGCTTGGGTCACTGTCTGTGTGGAGTCTGCACATCCTCCCCGTGTGTGCGTGGGTTTCCTCCGGGTGCTCCGGTTTCCTCCCACAGTCCAAAGATGTGCAGGTTAGGTGGATTGGCCATGCTAAATTGCCCTTAGTGTCCAAAATTGCCCTTAGTATTGGGTGGGGTTACTGGGTTATGGGGATAGGGTGGAGGTGTGCTTGGGTAGGGTGCTCTTTCAAAGAGCCAGTGCAGACTCGATGGGCCGAATAGCCTCCTTCTGCACTGTAAATTCTAAGGTGGCCTTCAGGACGTGCGACAACGCAGAATCGTCGAGCAGAAACTTATAGCCAAGTTCTGCACGAGTACGACCTCAATCGGGGCGTTGGATTCATGTCGCATCACATTCACCCCCCACCGTCTGGCCTGGGCTTGCTAAATCCTACCAACTGTCCTGGCTTGAGACAATTCACACCTCTTTAACCTGTGATTATCCTTCTCTCCAGTTATTCCCTCTGGACCTGGAAAGACTTAATTACCTGCAAATGCTCGCATTCAAAGTATCGTCTTGCATCTTCGACTTTGTCTATATGTATGTTTCTGGAACCCACCTCTTCATTCACTTGAGGAAGGAGCAGTGCTCCGAAAGCTAGCGATTCGAAACAAACTCGTTGGACTTTAACCTGGTGTCATAAGACTTCTTACTGTGCTCGAATATGATAATGAAGCTTCAGATTTATTGCTGGTGACTGTGATGCTATGTATAAGCAATCATGTAAATAATAATGTACACGACCTCCAACCAGCAGGTGGCAGTAGTGAACTACCATGTGACTTTATACTTCGAGGAGATAATTGTGTTCATAGATAGTCTTACTTGCAGTCGCTCTAGGATAATTCATCATAGTTAGTCGTTTGTAATATATTTCTCATAGTTATTTGAACCATGCATTTCTTTAATAATAACCCCTTTAACTAGTCAAGAACTAGGCGTTCTCTTGAGCATAATAGCTACCAGCCAAGCACCAGAACGTAACAACGACCAGTTTTCTCAAGTTTTAAGGAATCCAGCAGCTGAAGCAAGGAGGAGCTCAATGATCAAGGAGCCATGTGCTTTCCCAGAACAGGTTGTGGACCAGGAGAGCAGGAGTACTTTCCCCCTATTCCTCAAACAAAACTTCTGCCTTGTGTCTGCTGACATTACCAACAATATCCACACAACACCCCCCCCCCCCCCCACAAGGATTTGTTGAACATTCCCAGTCTGCCTTGATCATTCTCTCTCTTCCTGCGACCAACTCTGAGCTCCTCTCAATCTTTGCTTCTCTCCCCTTCTTGCCCATGTGCTCCAAGTCACCCAGTACCCCACTCCATGAACCCCATGTTATCCCTTTCCATTTTCCAAGAACTCTCTTCAGTGGTCGGTGTGGCACCTGCCCATGCATGCAATTAAATATCAGTCCTGGGAAGGACTTGAATCCTCAACTTTATGACTCAGAAACGAGAATACTACCAACTAAGTCAAGCATTCAAAGCAATCAAATAATGGGTACAATTATATTTATGGGTAGAGCACGGAAGAATGGGCAAACCTGAATTTATTATGACAGAAGCAAGTAACATGGGGAGATGCAAATTAAGTGGTAAAACGGTTCAGCAGCACTACTTTCATTCTGCAGAGAGTAAAGCAAACAGCAATAACAATCAAATGTCTAAAACTAAACTATTGTGTCTTTATTTGTCTTGTAGGAATACATTTATGGTAAATGAAGCATACTCATTCACATATAGCGGACTTTCCTCATCATTGGCATGTGGAAGATTAAGGGCTGAATTCTCAGTTTAAGAGACTAAGTACTAACGCCGGGACTGAATCATGAGTGTTCTACTTTTATGATAGTGCCTCCAGTCCCAGAGTGATTTAGTTCATCCTAATGGGCTGTCACCGGTGCCACGTCGAACTAGTTCAATTCCAATGCATGCCAATGAGTGATACAATGGGGTTGGGATCGGCACTGGAGAGCCTGACAAGCAGGAGCTGCATATAAGCACTCCACTGTCCACACACCTTCACCCCAGCCAAGAAGATGGCACAGGTTGGGCAAGAAGGTACCTAGGGGAGTGGTCTGGGGAGGCAACCATATGACCCATGGTGCTAAGTTCACAGTGGGCAGTCAGCAGCATGTGCAACCGAAAGGCTACCTTGCAAGCTGCGGTCATGGTGGCCCATGCCTGTCCACCACAACACCATAGCCCATCTCCTGGCCGCACCCCGCTACTCCGCACCCGGCCCTGGCAGAAGCCCCCCCCCCCCCTCCACCACCCCCCAGTCAGCGGCACAACTATCAGCACACTATAACGAGGTTGGACACTTTTCAAACCTCCTCTTTCACCCTCAGCAGCCACGACACCTGTTTCCCGATTTTAAATGCCAGATGTGAACCTCACAGTCGGTAATTCCTCGTGGTGGAGGCGGAGCATTGTGGGGTGCCTGCAAATTGTCAGTTCGGGCCCATTAATGAAATGCCAATGGCAGTTACTGTACAATTTGCAAGCCCATGCCAGCATGCGGCGTGGAACGCAATCATGCCGCTGTTGAAGCACAGGAGCATGGCATTCCGTTGGGTGCCCAGCACCAGCCTTGATTTTCGGTTGACGTGCAATTCTCCACCCGATCGCATTTCCCAATTCTGCCGTCGCTGGACGGCAAATCCCTTCCTAAATCTTTCATGCTGGGTGTTATAAATGGTACCCTGTTCTCATTTACAAATCTTTCCAGGGTGTCAATGCAACAAATTAAATAAAGACAATGAAAATTATGTAAACTAACATCACAGCAGAAAGAGAAACAGAAAATGTTGGAAACGGGAGTTGCTTGAAGCCACTTGTGTTCCCTCAGTGAAACTGAGCAATTGCTAAATGCAGGTCACAGTGGATGCAGTGGTGAATAATGAGCCTAAATTAGTCAATAATTTGAGACTAAGCTAACGGTGACCACAGCACAAATTTGATATCAGGGGCGAAATTCTCGCCCAATGGCGCGATGTCTGCCGACTGGCGCCAAAAACGGCGCCAATCAGACGGGCATCGCGCGGCCCAAAGGTGCGGAATGCTCCGCATCTTTGGGGGCCGAGCCCCAACATTGAGGGGCTAGGCCGGCGCCGGAGGGATTTCCGCCCCGCCAGCTGGCGGAAATGGCGTTTGTTGCCCCGCCAGCTGGCGGAAATGGCGTTTGTTGCACCGCCAGCTGGCATGGAAATGCGGCGCATGCGCGGGAGCGTCAGCGGCCACCGACAGTTTCCCGCGCATGCGCTGTGGGGAGAGTCTCTTCCGCCTCCGCCATGGTGGAGGCCGTGGCGGAGGCGGAAGGGAAAGAGTGCCCCCACGGCACAGGCCCGCCCGCGGATCGGTGGGCCCCGATCGCGGGCCAGGCCACCGTGGGGGCACCCCCTGGGGTCAGATCACCCCGCGCCCCCCCCAGGACCCCAGAGCCCGCCCACGCCGTCTGGTCCCGCCAGTAAATACCAGCTTTGATTTACGCCGGCGGGACAGGCAATTTCTGGGCGGGACTTCGGCCCATTCGGGCCGGAGAATTGAGCGGGAGGGTCCGCCAACTGGCGCGGCCCGATTCCCGCCCCCCGCCCAATCTCCGGTACGGGAGACTTCGGCGGGGGAGGGGGCGGGATTCACGGCGGCCAACGGCCATTCTCCGACCCGGCGGGGTTCGGAGAATGACGCCCCAGGTTTGAAACGGAGAAGGGTGATTTACAAACCACAGTTTTAAATTTAGGTGAGGAGGAATTTGGAGAGAAGATACAGAAATTGAACACAGCAGACTGGGCTGAACAAAATGGCAAAACTGCAGAAAAACAACAGGAGGTCATCAAAGAAGTAAATTTACCCCTCATAAAATACCCTTGGCCAACAAAAGAAGAGAGATAGTATAAAAAAAACAAAAAACTCACGTGAATGCAAAGAATACAAATATAAAGAACAGCAAAGAGATACTAAAAATGTGAATGATAGCCGCAAAGAGTGACGATGAGAATTAACCTGCGAGGAATATCAAGGACAAAATGAAAGGATTTTACAAACATATCAAGAAAAAGGTTTGGCGGAAAGTTAGTTGTAAGTAATATTTTCATTGGAAATCAAGAAATTACAGACTTATTACAAACTTGCCCTGTAATAACCTTCACATAAGAGGATGGAAATAAAGCATCATAGATATGAGGAAAAATGAAAATAAATCAAGAAAAACCGACTTGATTTAATGTAAGTAAAAAAAAATGTAATGGAGAAAATAATGAGACAAAAGATTAATAAAGCTCAAGGAAAGGATGGTTTCCACCCTCGGGTTTAAACAGGAAATTATACATACTCTCATCGTGATCTTCCAAAACACTCTTGATTCTTAAATTAACTACTTAGATTGAATAATTGACAATTCCACACCACCATGTAAGACGGATAAAGGAAAATAAAATGAGGGAATTATAGGCAAAGGAATCTGACATCTGCCGCGGGGAAGTTAGCAGAAGATATTATTCAGACAGTAGCCAGGATTCTTCGATCCCTGTCTGCCCCGCTACCCCTGCTACCGGGAAGGGGGAATTTGGCACGCGGCCAGAACTCCCATTCGTGCAGCGGGATCAGCCAGTGGGAACGGACGGAGAACCCCAGCCAGTGGCTGGACACTGGGACAAAAGTGAACTGATACGAAAGGTAGCATGAATTTGTAAAAGGTGACTCATGTTTAACAAACCGAGTTGGATGTTTTGGGGAGGAAGCTACCATTGCACACAATTGTGGCGTCTATGGATGTTATTTATATAGACTGCCAGAAAGTGTTCACTAAGGCTTCACAGCTCTTGACAAGAATTAGACCTATTCACTTGGGTTGGGGCAATATGTAGGTGTGCGGTCAACTGAGAATGTACAGCATAGGGAGCAAATAGGCCATGCACAAGCAGTGTTCCCTTAAAGATGTGCTCATCAGTACCACACACCAATCATAAAGTGCCTGTGCACTGCAACAAGCCGATTATGCACAACAAATGGAGGTTAGAGGGAACATTGGTTGAGATGTGGCATGCTACGCTCCCCAATGATCTGAACTGGAGTCTTGGCTCTTTAGTTATATTTTTAAATGATGAGATGAAGGAGTATTGCCCATCAAGCCCACTCTGCCATTCAATAGGATCATGGCTGATCTTAGGCTTCACCTTCACTTCTCTGTCTCATCCCTTGGTTCTCTGAGAGACAGAGGCCTAGATTTTCAGTTTTGAGGTGGGTAGAGGAGCTTGGGAAATTCTCATTCGGCCCACCCACATTTGGAGGAACTGCCCAGCAAGGTGGGATCTTCATTGCTGGGGGAGAGTACGAGCTGATGTCTGGCCAGTTGGCCTGGGAAGAAGTATGGAGGCAGCCACAGGGGTTGCCAGGTGAGGAGGCACGCTGTTTAAAAGGCCCGTCTTGCTGCCGAAAGACTTAGTCACAGTGAAAGAAACACAAGGGCCCTCCATTCCTCACCTCTCATACCCCCTTGACCATCTAAACACTTCCCATTAATGCCTCCTCATGCCTCCCACCCACTCCGGATATCCCTCCACGTCCCCATGACAGGATCTCCCTTTCAAACACCCCCATGTCGCCTTATGTCCTTGAGCCAAGATCTGACCTTCCTCCCACCCATTTGTCCCCTTGTTCCCCTGATTCCAAACTCTCCCCTTCCATCCACCCTATATGCCCTCATGGCCCGAATACCAATCTTTCCCCTTCAGCCAATCCCTATTTCCACCAATGGTCCTATGTGCGGAGAGGAGAGACAGCCGGGACATTGAAAACAGCACGGGAGGAGAGACAGCCGGGACATTGAAAACAGAGCGAGAGGAGAGACAGTCGGGACATTGAAAACAGCGCCAGAGTAGAGACAATCGGGACATTGAAAACAGCGCGAGAGGAGAGACAGGCGGGACATTGAAAACAGCGCGAGAGGAGAGACAGCCGGGAGAGTGAAAACAGCACGAGAGGAGAGACAGCCGGGACATTGAAAACAGCGCGAGAGGAGAGACAGCCGGGGGAGTGAAAACAGCACGAGAGGAGAGACAGCCGGGAGAGTGAAAACAGCGCGAGAGGAGAGACAGCCGGGAGAGTGAAAACAGAGAGAGGAGAGACAGATGGGAGAGTGAAAACAGCGCGAGAGGAGAGACAGTTGGGACATTGAAAACAGCGCGAGAGGAGAGACAGTCGGGACATTAAAAACAGCGCAAGAGGAGAGACAGTCGGGGGAGTGAAAGCAGCGCGAGAGGAGAGACAGACAGGACATTGAAAACAGTGCGAGAGGAGAGACAGCCGGGACATTGAAAACAGCGCGAAGGAGAGACAGTTGGGACATTGAAAACAGCGCGAGAGGAGAGACAGTCGGGACATTAAAAACAGCGCAAGAGGAGAGACAGTTGGGGGAGTGAAAGCAGCGCGAGAGGAGAGACAGACGGGACATTGAAAACAGCGCGAGAGGAGAGACAGCCGGGACATTGAAAACAGCGCGAAGGAGAGACAGTTGGGACATTGAAAACAGCGCGAGAGGAGAGACAGCCGGGACATTGAAAACAGCGCGAGAGGAGAGACAATCGGGACATTGAAAACAGCGCGAGAGGAGAGACAGCCAGCCGGGAAAGTGAAAACAGCACGAGAGGAGAGACAGCCGGGACATTGAAAACAGCGCGAGAGGAGAGACAGCCGGGGGAGTGAAAACAGCGCGAGAGGAGAGACAGCCGGGGGAGTGAAAACAGCGCGAGAGGAGAGACAGCCGGGAGAGTGAAAACAGCGCGAGAGGAGAGACAGCCGGGGGAGTGAAAGCAGCGCGAGAGGAGAGACAGCCGGGAGAGTGAAAACAGCGCGAGAGGAGAGAAAGCCAGGGGAGTGAAAACAGCATGAGAGGAGAGACAGCCGGGACATTGAAAACAGCGCGAGAGGAGAGCCAGCCGGGAGAGTGAAAACAGCAGGAGAGGAGAGACAGCCGGGACATTGAAAACAGCGCGAGAGGAGAGCCAGCCGGGAGAGTGAAAACAGCAGGAGAGGAGAGACAGCCGGGACATTGAAAACAGCGCGAGAGGAGAGACAGCCGGGGGAGTGAAAACAGCGCGAGAGGAGAGACAGCCGGGACATTGAAAACAGCGCGAGAGGAGAGACAGCCGGGGGAGTGAAAACAGCGCGAGAGGAGAGACAGACGGGAGAGTGAAAACAGCGCGAGAGGAGAGACAGCCGGGACATTGAAAACAGCGCGAGAGGAGAGACAGTCGGGAGAGTGAAAACAGCGCGAGAGGAGAGACAGCCGGGGGAGTGAAAGCAGCGCGAGAGGAGAGCCAGCCGGGAGAGTGAAAACAGCAGGAGAGGAGAGACAGCCGGGACATTGAAAACAGCGCGAGAGGAGAGACAGCCGGGGGAGTGAAAACAGCGCGAGAGGAGAGACAGCCGGGACATTGAAAACAGCGCGAGAGGAGAGACAGCCGGGGGAGTGAAAACAGCGCGAGAGGAGAGACAGACGGGAGAGTGAAAACAGCGCGAGAGGAGAGACAGCCGGGACATTGAAAACAGCGCGAGAGAAGAGACAGTCGGGAGAGTGAAAACAGCACGAGAGGAGAGACAGTCGGGAGAGTGAAAACAGCGCGAGAGGAGAGACAGTCGGGAGAGTGAAAACAGCGCGAGAGGAGAGACAGCCGGGAGAGTGAAAACAGCGCGAGAGGAGAGACAGTTGGGACATTGAAAACAGCGCGAGAGGAGAGACAGTCGGGACATTAAAAACAGCGCAAGAGGAGAGAATGTCGGGGGAGTGAAAGCAGCGCGAGAGGAGAGACAGCCGGGACACTGAAAACAGAGCGAGAGGAGAGACAGTCGGGACATTGAAAACAGCGCGAGAGGAGAGACAATCGGGACATTGAAAACAGCGCGAGAGGAGAGACAGCCGGGAGAGTGAAAACAGCAGGAGAGGAGAGACAGCCGGGACATTGAAAACAGCGCGAGAGGAGAGACAGCCGGGACATTGAAAACAGCGCGAGAGGAGAGACAGCCGGGGGAGTGAAAACAGCGCGAGAGGAGAGACAGCCGGGACATTGAAAACAGCGCGAGAGGAGAGACAGCCGGGGGAGTGAAAACAGCGCGAGAGGAGAGACAGACGGGAGAGTGAAAACAGCGCGAGAGGAGAAACAGCCGGGACATTGAAAACAGCGCGAGAGGAGAGACAGTCGGGAGAGTGAAAACAGCACGAGAGGTGAGACAGTCGGGAGAGTGAAAACAGCGCGAGAGGAGAGACAGACGGGACATTGAAAACAGCGCGAAGGAGAGACAGACGGGACATTGAAAACAGCGCGAGAGGAGAGACAGACGGGACATTGAAAACAGCGCGAAGGAGAGACAGTTGGGACATTGAAAACAGCGCGAGAGGAGAGACAGCCGGGACATTGAAAACAGAGCGAGAGGAGAGACAGTCGGGACATTGAAAACAGCGCGAGAGGAGAGACAATCGGGACATTGAAAACAGCGCGAGAGGAGAGACAGTCGGGACATTGAAAACAGCGCGAGAGGAAAGACAGCCGGGAGAGTGAAAACAGCACGAGAGGAGAGACAGCCGGGACATTGAAAACAGCGCGAGAGGAGAGACAGCTGGGGGAGTGAAAACAGCACGAGAGGAGAGACAGCCGGGAGAGTGAAAACAGCGCGAGAGGAGAGACAGCCGGGAGAGTGAAAACAGAGAGAGGAGAGACAGACGGGAGAGTGAAAACAGCGCGAGAGGAGAGACAGTTGGGACATTGAAAACAGCGCGAGAGGAGAGACAGTCGGGACATTAAAAACAGCGCAAGAGGAGAGACAGTCGGGGGAGTGAAAGCAGCGCGAGAGGAGAGACAGACGGGACATTGAAAACAGCGCGAAGGAGAGACAGTTGGGACATTGAAAACAGCGCGAGAGGAGAGACAGTCGGGACATTAAGGCGAAGGAGAGACAGTCGGGGGAGTGAAAGCAGCGCGAGAGGAGAGACAGCCAGGAGAGTGAAAACAGCGCGAGAGGAGAGACAGTCGGGAGAGTGAAAACAGCGCAAGAGGAGAGACAGTTGGGACATTGAAAACAGCGCGAGAGGAGAGACAGACGGGACATTGAAAACAACGCAAGAGGAGAGACAGTCGGGGGAGTGAAATCAGCTCGAGAGGAGAGACAGCCGGGAGAGTGAAAACAGCAGGAGAGGATAGACAGCCGGGAGAGTGAAAACAGCGCGGGAGGAGAGACAGCCGGGAGAGTGAAAACAGCGCGGGAGGAGAGACAGCCGGGAGAGTGAAAACAGCGCGGGAGGAGAGACAGCCGGGAGAGTGAAAACAGCGCGAGACGAGAGACAGTTGGGACATTGAAAACAGCGCGAGAGGAGAGACAGCCGGGGGAGTGAAAACAGCGCGAGAGGAGAGACAGCCGGGACATTGAAAACAGCGCAAGAGGAGAGACAGCCGGGACATTGAAAACAGCGCGAGAGGAGAGACAGCCGGGAGAGTGAAAACAGCGCGAGAGGAGAGACAGTCGGGACATTAAAAAAACGCAAGAGGAGAGACAGTCGGGGGAGTGAACGCAGCGCGAGAGGAGAGACAGACGGGACATTGAAACAGCGCGAGAGGAGAGACAGCCGGAACATTGAAAACAGCGCGAAGGAGAGGCAGTTGGGACATTGAAAACAGCGCGAGAGGAGAGACAGTCGGGACATTGAAAACAACGCGAGAGGAGAGACAGCCGGGAGAGTGAAAACAGAGAGAGGAGAGACAGCCGGGACATTGAAAACAGCGCGAGAGGAGAGACAGCCGGGACATTGAAAACAGCGCGAGAGGAGAGACAGCCGGGAGAGTGAAAACAGCGCGAGAGGAGAGACAGCCGGGACATTGAAAACAGCGCGAAGGAGAGACAGTTGGGACATTGAAAACAGCGCGAGAGGAGAGACAGTCGGGACATTGAAAACAGTGCGGGAGGAGAGACAGTTGGGACATTGAAAACAGCGCGAGAGGAGAGACAGTCGGGACATTGAAAACAGCGCGAGAGGAGAGACAGCCGGGAGAGTGAAAACAGCGCGAGAGGATAGACAGCCGGGGGAGTGAAAACAGCGCGAGAGGAGAGACAGCCGGGAGAGTGAAAACAACGCGAGAGGAGAGACAGCCGGGAGAGTGAAAACAGAGAGAGGAGAGACAGCCGGGATATTGAAAACAGCGCGAGAGGAGAGACAGCCGGGACATTGAAAACAGCGCGAGAGGAGAGACAGCCGGGAGAGTGAAAACAGCGCGAGAGGAGAGACAGCCGGGACATTGAAAACAGCGCGAAGGAGAGACAGTTGGGACATTGAAAACAGCGCGAGAGGAGAGACAGTCGGGACATTGAAAACAGTGCGGGAGGAGAGACAGTCGGGAGAGTGAAAACAGCGCGAGAGGAGAGACAGCCGGGACATTGAAAACAGCGCGAGTGGAGAGACAGCAGGGGGAGTGAAAACAGCGCGAGAGGATAGACAGCCGGGGGAGTGAAAACAGCGCGAGAGGAGAGACAGCCGGGAGAGTGAAAACAGCGCGAGAGGAGAGACAGCCGGGACATTGAAAACAGCGCAAGAGGAGAGACTGCCGGGAGAGTGAAAACAGCACGAGAGGAGAGACAGCCGGAACATTGAAAATAGGGCGAGAGGAGAGACAGCCGGAACATTGAAAACAGCGCGAGAGGAGAGACAGTCGGGACATTGAAAACAGCGCAAGAGGAGAGACAGTCGGGGGAGTGAAAGCAGCGCGAGAGGAGAGACATCCGGGACATTGAAAACAGCGCGAGAGGAGAGACAGCCGGGGGAGTGAAAACAGCGCGAGAGGAGAGACAGACGGGAGAGTGAAAACAGCAGGAGAGGAGAGCCAGCCGGGAGAGTGAAAACAGCGCGAGAGGAGAGACAGCCGGGAGAGTGAAAACAGCACGAGAGGAGAGACAGCCGGGAGAGTGAAAACAGCGCGAGAGGAGAGACAGCCGGGAGAGTGAAAACAGAGAGAGGAGAGACTGCCGGGCGAGTGAAAACAGCGCGAGAGGATAGACAGCCGGGACATTGAAAACAGCGCGAGTGGAGAGTGAGCCGGGACATTGAAAACAGTGCGAGAGGAGAGACAGCCGGGAGAGTGAAAACAGCGCGAGAGGAGAGACAGCCGGGGGAGTGAAAACAGCGCGAGAGGATAGACAGCCGGGACATTGAAAACAGCGCGAGTGGAGAGTGAGCCGGGACATTGAAAACAGTGCGAGAGGAGAGACAGCCGGGAGAGTGAAAACAGCGCGAGAGGAGAGACAGTCTGGAGAGTGAAAACTGCACGAGAGGAGAGACAGCCGTGACATTGAAAACAGCGCGAGAGGAGAGACAGCCGGGGGAGTGAAAACAGCGCGAGAGGAGAGACAGCCGGGAGAGTGAAAACAGAGAGAGGAGAGACAGACGGGAGAGTGAAAACAGCGCGAGAGGAGAGACAGCAGGGACATTGAAAACAGGGCGAGAGGAGAGACAGCCAGGGGAGTGAAAACAGCGCGAGAGGAGAGACAGCCGGGAGAGTGAAAACAGCGCGAGAGGAGAAACAGTCGGGAGAGTGAAAACAGCGCGAGAGGAGAGACAGTCGGGACATTGAAAACAGCGCGAGAGGAGAGACAGCCGGGACATTGAAAACAGCGCGAGAGGAGAGACAGCCGGGGGAGTGAAAACAGCGCGAGAGGAGAGACAGACGGGACATTGAAAACAGCGCGAGAGGAGAGACAGCCGGGAGAGTGAAAACAGCGCGAGAGGAGAGACAGCCGGGAGAGTGAAAACAGCGCGAGAGGAGAGACAGCCGGGAGAGTGAAAACAGAGAGAGGAGAGACAGCCGGGAGAGTGAAAACAGAGAGAGGAGAGACAGACGGGAGAGTGAAAACAGCGCGAGAGGAGAGACAGTTGGGACATTGAAAACAGCGCGAGAGGAGGGACAGTCGGGACATTGAAAACAGCGCGAGAGGAGAGAAAGTCGGGGGAGTGAAAACAGCACGAGCGGAGAGACAGCAGGGACATTGGAAACAGGGCGAGAGGAGAGACAGACGGGAGATGCAGTGGTTGCTGGTTAAATGCTTTATTTTTACCTGTATTTAAGTTGGGCGGTTGCTAAACCCGAAACATTACACTTATAGTGTCCCCCACCCTTCCACCTCCTCTAACCTAAGGGGATGAGTGAATATCAGGTAAGCTCTTTCTTTCTTTTTCTTGTTTTTAACCGCAAGTTATCTCGGGGGGATGGCAGGGAAGGCAGTGCAATGTTCCTCCTGCAGAATGTTTGAGGGGAGGGACGCTGTCAGTGTCCCTGCTGATTTCACCTGTGTGAAGTGCACCCAACTCCAGTTCCTCAGAAACCACGTTAGGGAACTGGAGCTCGAGCTGGATGAACTTCGGATCATTCGGGAGGCAGAGATGGTCATAGATAGTAGCTTCAGGGATGTAGTTACTCCGAAGAATGAAGATAGATGGGTGACGGTGAGAGGGTCTGGGTGGAAGCAGTCAGCACAGGGATCCCCTGAGGTTGTTCCCCTTAGTAACAAGTATACCGCTTTGCATACTGGTGGGGCGGGGGGGGGAGACTTACCAGGGGTAAGCCACGGTGAACGGATCTCCAGCACTGAGTCCGTCCCTGTGGCTCAGAAGGAAAGGAGGGAGAGCAGGAGAGCAATAGTTATTGGGGCCTCGATAGTTAGAGGGACAGACAGACGGTTCTGTGGCAACGAAAGAGACTCACGGATGGTATGTTGCCTTCCGGGTGCCAGGATCCGTGATATCTCGGACCGTGTTTTCAGAATCCTTAAGCGGGAGGGGGAACAGTCACAAGTCGTGGTACACATCGGTACCAACGACATAGGTACGAGTAGGGACGGGGATTTAAGACAGGAATTTAGGGAGCTAGGGTGGAAAGTGGGAGCCAGGACAAACCATGTTGTCATCTCTGGTTTGTTGCCGGTGCCACGTGCTAGCGAGTTGAGGAACAGGAAGAGAGTGCAGATAAACACGTGGCTGCAGGGACGGTGTAGGAGGGAGGGTTTCAGTTACGTGGATAATTGGAGTACATTCTGGGGAAGGTTGGACCTGTACCTGAACCAGAAGGGCACCAATATCCTGGGAGGAAAAGTTGCTACAGCTCTTCGGGGGGGTTTAAACTGATTTGTCAGGGGGATGGAAAAACGAGCTGTAGTCCAGAAGCCAGTGTTGAGAGTAGTGAGGTACTGAGGAGAGTATCAAGGTTGCAGGAGTGTACCGCAGACAGAAAGGTGTGTTGAAGTGTGTCTACTTCAATGCAAGGAGCATCCGGAATAAGGTAGGTGAACTTAGAGCGTGGATTGGTACTTGGGACTACGATGTTGTGGCCATTACGGAGACATGGTTAGAACAGGGACAGGAATGGTTGTTGGAAGTTCCGGGGTATAGATGTTTCACTAAGAGTAGGGAAGGTGGTAAAAGAGGTGGAGGAGTAGCATTGTTAATCAAAGATAGTTTAACGGCTGCAGAAAGGCAGTTCAAGGGGGATCAGCCGACTGAGGTAATATGGGCTGAAGTTAGAAATAGGAAAGGAGCGGTCAGGTTGTTAGGAGTTTTCTATAGGCCCCCAAATAGTAATAGAGATGTGGAGGAAGAAATTGCAAAGCAGATTATGGATAGGTGTGGAGGTCTCAGTGTAGTTGTCATGAGTGACTTTAACTTTCCAAATATTGATTGGAACCTCTATAGGTCGAACAGTTCGGACGGGGCAGTTTTTGTACAGTGTGTGCAGGAGGGTTTCCTGAAACAATATGTGGGTAGGCTGACAAGAGGTGGGGCCACATTGGATTTGGTACTGAGTAATGAACCGGGCCAAGTGTTAGATTTGTTTGTGGGAGGGCACTTTGGAGATAATGACCACAATTCGGTGTCTTCCACTATTGCAATGGAGAGAGAAAGGGCCATACAGAAGGGCAAGGTTTATAATTGGGGGAGGGGTAATTATGATGCGATTAGGCAAGAATTAGGGAGCATAAGATGGGAACAGAAACTGTCAGGGAAAGGCACAAATGAAAAGTGGAGCTTGTTCAAGGAACAAATACTGCGTGTCCTTGATAGGAATGTCCCTGTCAGGCAGGGAGGAAATGGCCGTGTGAGGGAACCATGCTTCACAAAAGAGGTTGAATGTCTTGTCAAGAGGAAAAAGGAAGCATATGTAAGGATGAGAAAACAAGGTTCAGCTGGGTCGCTTGAGGGTTACAAGGTAGCAAGGAATGAGCTAAAAAAGGGCTTAGGAGAGCTAGGAGAGGGCATGAGAAGTCCTTGGCGGGTCGGATCAAGGAAAACCCCAAGGCTTTTTACTCTTATGTGAGAAATAAAAGAATGACCAGGGTGAGGTTAGGGCCGGTCAAGGACAGTAGTGGGAACTTGTGCATGGAGTCAGAAGAGATAGGAGAGGCGTTGAATGAATACTTTTCTTCAGTGTTCACCGAGGAGAGGGGCAATGTTTTTGAGGATGAGAGTGTGATACAGACGGGTAGGCTGGAGGAAGTCGATGTTCTGAGGGAAGATGTATTAACAATTTTGAAAAACCTGAGGATCGACAAGTCCCCTGGGATATATCCTAGGATTCTTTGGGAGGCAAGGGATGAGATTACAGAGCCTTTGGCTTTGATCTTTGGGTCCTCACTGTCCACGGGGATAGTGCCAGAGGACTGGAGAGTGGCGAATGTTGTTCCTCTGTTCAAGAAAGGGAATAGGAATGATCCTAGTAATTATAGGCCGGTTAGTCTTACTTCGGTGGTCGGTAAGATAATGCAAAGAGTCCTGAGGGATAGGATTAATGACCATTTGGAAAGATGCAGCTTAATCTGGGATAGTCAATACGGATTCGTGAAGGGCTCACAAATTTGATTGAATTCTTTGAGGAGGTAACTAAGTGTGTAGATGAAGGGAGAGCAGTTGATGTCGTATACATGGATTTCAGTAAGGCGTTTGATAAGGTTCCCCATGGTCGGCTCATGAAGAAAGTAAGGAGGTGTGGGATAGACGGAAATTTGGCCAATTGGATAAGTAACTGGCTGTCACATAGAAGACAGAGGGTGATGGTGGATGGAAAATTTTCAGACTGGAGACCAGTTACGAGCGATGTACCACAGGGATCAGTGCTGGGTCGTGCTATTTGTGATTTTTATAAATGACTTGGAGGAGGGGGCTGAAGGGTGGGTCAGTAAATTTGCTGATGACACCAAGATTGGTGGAGTAGTGGATGAGGTGGAGGGCTGTTGTAGGCTGCAAAGAGACATTGATAGGATGCAGAGCTGGCCCGAAAAATGGCAGATGGAGTTTAACCCTGATAAGTGCGAGGTGATTCATTTTGGTGGGATAAATTTGAATGCGGATTACAGGGTCAACGGCAGGGTTCTGAGGAATGTGGAGGAACAGAGAGATCTTGGGGTTCATGTCCACAGATCTCTGAAAGTTGCCACTCAAGTGGATAGAGCCGTGAAGAAGGCCTATAGTGTGTTAGCGTTTATTAACAGGGGGCTTGAGTTTAAGAGCCACGGGGTTTTGCTGCAACTGTACAGGACCCTGGTGTGGCCACATTTGGAGTATTATGTGCAGTTCTGGTCACCTCATTATAGGAAAGATGTGGAAGCATTGGAAAGGGTGCAAAGGAGATTTACCAGGAAGCTGCCTGGATTGGAGGGTTGGTCTTATGAGGAAAGGTTGAGGGAGCTAGGACTTTGCTCATTGGAGCGAAGGAGGATGAGAGGCGACTTAATAGAGGTTTATAAGATGATGAGGGGGATAGATAGAGTGGACGTTCAGAGACTATTTCCTCGGGTGGATGTAGCTGTTACAAGGGGGCATAACTATAAGGTTCGGGGTGGGAGATATAAGAGGGATGTCTGAGGTAGGTCCTTTACTCAGAGAGTGATTAGGGTGTGGAATGGACTGCCTGCTGTGATAGTGGAGTCGGACACTTTAGGAACATTCAAGCGGTTATTGGATAGGCACATGGAGCACACCAGAATGACAGGGAGTGGGATAGCTTGATCTTGGTTTCGGACAAAACTCGGCACAACATTGAGGGCCGAAGGGCCTGTTCTGTGCTGTACTGTTCTATGTTCTATGCCAAGTTCTACCCTTCCACCCACCCCTATATCCCCCTCATGCCCCCTATGTTAGGCTCTAGCACTTCCATTTTCATTGACCCACTGTACAATTTTATGCAATCAATGAACATCACAGTCTAAAGTGTGGTCTTAAAAAATATCTCCGGCCTAATGGCACGAGGGGTGTGGCCATCTAAAATGACCTCCCGCAAAGAGTGATGGGAAATGTGGTCAAGCTGGGACACAGGCAAGCTGCAATTTGCAAATATACAAGCTGCAGCCCAGACTTTATGCAGAAACTCACACCTGCAAAAGGACCATGAAAAGGCAATTAAAGGAACAATAGGACAATCCTATCCATCACATCATCTCCCAGATGAAGCGGCACCAGCCCGTGCTCGGAGCACTCCCAGGATTAGCCACTAAGTGCCCATCCCAAAAGTGATGTGGCAGCCCCTGATTGGATGTGACTGATCAGAGGGTGGAGCCCACAAAAGGGGCAGGGAAATCTCAAGCCAGTTAAAAGGCAGTGCAGGTCTACATTCTTTCTCTTTCTACTGGTCTTCTCCTACTGATCTTCGACTGCAGCACAATTATCAACACCAGCCAAGTTGAAGGGCCCGTGACATCCATCAAAGGATGAAAACAGAACATATGACACCTCCAAGAACTCCAGCCGCCAGACGTTGGGAACCAGATAAGGCCATATCTACTCTATATCTGCCGGTCACCTGGAAGTTAAGTTAAGGTTGTTTAAGTGTGTTAGTTATAGTCCAATGTGAATGAATGTGTGATTACTTAATTAATTAACCTTGTGTATAGTAAATAAATTCTTATTGAACTAAAATACTTGTGCGATTATTTTGCCACCATACCGGTTAAAACACACATTGTGGTTATAAAAGAACAACAGAGGCCTAAGAGGGTGTATGGGGATGTGTGACTTCGCATGGGGATATGAGTGGGACCTTTTAAACATACCTTTTAAAAGCACCTCTCATGCAAACGAGGGTCAATGGCTCCTCTATGGGCCAATATATTGATGGCCAAATAACTAATGTTGGAACATTCAAATACCAAAAATAATGCTGAGAGTATCTTTCTCAAGTGTAGCACAGTTGGACTCAGCACTAGTCAATATCCTGGAAGCAAATTCTTTTGGTTGCTCTTCGCCTGAATACATTATATGCGAGACAACTGCTCCAACCCCATAGGATAATGCGTCACAAGCAAGCTGCAGCTCCAGTCCTGGGTTATAATGTACTAATAACTCCAATTTCTGTAATGTTAGAGGGGACTGATCAACACATAACACTGGGTTGATAGTCGTTTTTGAAATCCCTGCATATTCGTACTGAACCATCCTTTTTTAAAACTGGGATGATTGGGGTCGCCCAATCGCTGGTGGTAACAAGCTCAATGACCCCTGTCTTCAGTAAGCTCTCGAGTTCTTCTTACACTTTAGATCAAATAGCATGGGGTACGGTACACACTTTCAAACACTTAGGCCCGCTGTCTGCCGTTATCTTGAGTTTCTCTTTGACCCCAGTCATGGATCCAAGTGACTCCTCTAATACCTTCGTGTAGTTTCTCAGAAACGTTTGAAGATCTTTCGTAGACTCCACAAGTTGGTTCACAACAGTCTAGTTTAGCTTAATCTTCCTCAACCATGATCTCCTAAACAATGCTGGAAGATTTCCTTGAACAATGTGAAGAGGCAAC
Source organism: Scyliorhinus torazame (assembly GCF_047496885.1). Classification (NCBI taxonomy): domain Eukaryota; kingdom Metazoa; phylum Chordata; class Chondrichthyes; order Carcharhiniformes; family Scyliorhinidae; genus Scyliorhinus; species Scyliorhinus torazame. Next base: position 43,499,049 of record NC_092721.1, read on the forward strand.
TCCATTTTCTGCTTGTTTACTTCCAAAGTCACCTTGATGAAGCCCTTCAGCAGCACAATAGCCTTGGTATATGTCATCAAGACCACATTGAATGGTTGCAGTGCCAGATACTTCAATTGCTGATGGTGTATAGATTCAGGTATAAGTGATACAGCAGTGCCCTTAATAGTGTTCCCATTTAATTTTGGATAGACCCAAAATCTTTGCTGGTCTCCATGCACTGCTAGGATGCTGAGCTCCTATTCCTTAAGCTGACTGGATACTTTGGTACTCAATGAGTCTTCAGTTGGATCACTTAACCGATAACTCGCCCTGTAGACGTTGCAGTCTTTTTCTTGGTACACTTTATGCTGATGAAGGTTGGCGTGACCAACATGCCTTGGCAATGTGACCAACTTTACCACAATTTTTGCATTTGTCCTCCTTGCTCCAACAATCTCCAGCCATATGACCTACTTGGTTGCAGCAATGACTTGGTAGGTTCTTGGTGGACCTGCTTCTCATAGACTCCATCTTATGGACTCGACTTTGAACTCCAGTCAGTGAAGCTTCTCCCGCAGCAAGATCCCATAGACACTATTGTGATTTCAGCAGCAGAGTTTAGGGTAAATGCATCTTCAGTCAATAATGTCCCTTGGATGGCTTCATTCTTGAAGCCACAAAAATCGTTCGGAAAGTGTCTCACCCAAAGACTGGCCAAATTTGCAGTGCTTTGCTAGCTTCCACAGTGATCCAATAAATTGTGAACTGTTTTCACCTTCCTCCAGTGCACGGCAGTGAAAGTGGAATCTTTCAGCTATTAATGGGGGGAGAAATGTTCTTGCAAGACAGTCATTAACTCATCATGTGACTTGTCTCCAGGTTTCGCTGGGTGTACAAAATTATGTAGCAACGTGAATGTTCTCCTCCCAGTTGAGCTGAGAAAGGTTACAGTGTGCAGGTCTGCTTGTGTCTGATTGACTTTAAGGAACGACTGGAACCTTTCCTCATAAAAGTTCAATGTCTCCTCCCCCTCATCAACCGCGCGCAATGCCGCCTTTTCTTCCCGCCATTTTTCGATTGCGTTTCCTGATCTGTGCTACTCAACCTTTAGCCTATCTTCCTTGCTGTTTACTTTCTCTCTTTTTAAAGCAAACATGCAGCGCACAAGCAGAGTAGTTGCTTCTGTGACCCGCTATCGATTCCTAGACAATCGGTTGCAGGTTCGAAGCCTCGTAGGTTCATACTCGCGCAGACTGTTTCAGTGCCTCGTGTGTGGCCTCCGCAGCTCTAACCACTGCAATGGTGAGTGTACTGAAAACTTTGATTCTCCATTTGAAGAAATCCCCCAGTAACTCGCAGTTTTACGCGGGCATTTTAAAAAAAAACTCTTTTACTTAGGCTAGCGGCTGTCGCAATCGATCGGATGAGTCGCTGACCAAAGGTCCCATTCAGGAGTAATGGCTGAGTGCACTTGTTCTCACAAAGGGTAGAGGAAATCTGGAACTTTCTCTACCAAAAAGCTATTCAGGCACAGCCAATAAAACATTTCAAAACTAAGGTTGCTGGATTTTTGTTGGGTAAGATGAAAAAGCAGAGTTAAGATTCCGACCAATCATGGTCGCAATGGATGGTGGAACAGGCTGGAGGAACTAAATGACCTTCTCCTGTTCCTGTGACCCGATGTTCACATTCAGATTCAGTTCTATTTCACACTAATTGTTTCTGGCAGACATTCTTGTTTGCCAGCTCTCAATGTGGAGAAGACAGCAAGCAGAAAAATGTGTTTGTGTGCAAAGTTCGGCCACATGGGATCTGGTCATGTGCTGTCTTACATTAATTTAGATTAGTTTGGGAACATGAAGTCCCATGTAACCAAAAGCTGCACCATAGGTAGATGATTATTCTCTCAGCAGGCTACCGATGTTCCCCAGAGTCTTCAGCTTTGAAGACAAATAATTTCAAGAGAGAGAAGTTTTAAGTTGGACATTTTGAGTGGAGCACATAGTAATGCAAAAACTCCAGGTCGGAGAATCCCCGGGGGGCGACGTGAATCCCGCCACTCCGACTCCGGCAGCCGTATTCTCCGGCGCCGGTTTTCGGGCGGTGATCACTCCACGCCTGTCGGCGGTCGTTGGCAGCGGCTCCCCTGGCAAATCTCCAGGCCCAGATGGGCCGAGCAGCCGGTTTCTGGCCAGTCCCGCCGCCGTGAATTGGACATGGTTCCACACGGCGGGACCTGGCAGGTAAGTTGGCTGGTGCGGTCCTCGGGGGGGGCGCGGGGGGATCCGACCCCGGTGGGAGGGCCCCCAAGGTGGTCTGACCCGTGATCCAGGCCCACCGATCTGCGGGCGGGCCTGTGCCGTGGGGGTACTTCTTCCTTCCGCGCCGGCCCCTGTAGGGCTCCGCCATGGCCGGCGCGGTGATGACACCCCCCTGCGAATGCACCAGAATACGCCGGCTGGTCTATCACACCGGCGGTGGAGAATTCCACAACTTCCGGTCGGCCCGACGCCGGAGTGGTTCTTGCAGTTTTTTACGGCAGCGTCGAGCCATCTCACTGATCTGGGAGAATCCCGCCTTTTATTTGTGTTGGCAGAATTGGTAAGGTTTTTAAAAAAATCTTCCCTTACTAAACTTCTTTAGCAGGACAGTTATTAACTCCTGGTTTATTTTTCAAAGAAAAAATTGATAAACATTGGAATGGAATTCTTACTATTTGTGGGAAGAGGGGTAGGTACAGGTAGAATTCTGTAAACTGTGGGACTGGAAATCTGCCTTCCAGTATTCACTAAATTGTCTTCTCCAATCAAACCCCTTCAGGCATGTGGAGAGGCTTTCCCTGGTGGAATAAATAAGGTTCCAATCAGGTCAAAGCACTAATCTGCCCCCACCACAACTGCTGGAGATCAAGGCCCTAGTCCCAATTGAGGGACGACCCTTGAGCTTGCTGGAGAGGATCAGGACCATTCCTGTGCAGAGGGCGAGGTTGGGGCCAAAGACACAAATGGAAACCCGCAGCAGATCCAGCCATTGCGCATGTGTCAGGTGACTGGTCTTTCTTCTACCAGTGTTCTCCTGTCCCGCTCTAATGCCACCTCCTTTCCATTGCAGGTCAATCAGCAGATTAGCACAGACCACCCTCGTGGCCCCTGGACACCACAGGCCCAAACAGTACTGAGGTAGACATTTCAGAGATCATAATTGAACAGGCGTTACAGCTATCACAGTCTCTGAGCACCTCACACCTGATAATCCGCAGCAGGCGGAGGCAGTTACATCCCAGGAACCCAGCACTCAAAGGGGTGCCGATGCCGAGGACTTCGCTGAGCCTCATGTTGATGCCGCGCCGCAATGTCCCAGAGCTGCTGGAGCTTCAAAGGCAGAGTTGTGACCATCAGGAAGAGATGACAGCATCCCTCCTTGGACTACGAGGCCGACTGGAGGAGTCCCATCACCTTGTGTCTGAGGAGTTGGTGCCGTCACTCCAACACATTGAGGCCAACACTGTGAGAGTGGTGTCCACAGTGGAGACCTTGGTCAGGCCGTGCTCTCCATGATGGGGAATGTTTGCTCCATTGGTTTTCTCATGCCTCCATGGCTGAGGATATTATCTCACTGGTGCAAGGCTTTAAATGCATGATGTAGGCATGACTGGAATCCACAGATTTCAGTACCAGTGGATGGCGAGGCTTCTGGATCTCATTCCAACTGTCCCTCTATCTTATTGAAGAGCCCAGGTGCCCCTGTTCACCTGAAGGGAAGAGGAGCAGCAGGAACGAAGCGCAGGGCCTTCCAACCAGGAGACCCTGAGGGTGTCCAACCCATCTGACATCACCCTCCCTGTGAGCGACACAGCTCCAGCCCAGCATACCGAGGGGGCAGCACTGCGCCGCCCATGCAGCCGAAAGCTGGCCAAGACCCTCAAGGTTTACCCCCCCCCCCCCGGGACACCCGCCAAGGTCATCTCAGGCAACAGGGTGTGGAAGCCAGCAACCTGCCTTAACCTCAGCTGTGAAACCTGGGCGTGCATATAGACGTTGCAGGATGGTGAGGAAGAGTAAATAACTATCGACACCTAGTGGGCACGGGTGAACCTAGGCACCATTAAAGAAGAGTCACCTATGTAATAACTAGCTGGCATTAAAATCATCCATAAAAAGTTGCCATGATGTCATGTCATGGTATCATGGTGCCATGGTCTGCTGGTCTGCAACTCCTCCAGCAAAATTGACACTTCATCCCTGTGCAGTGTGAAAATGGCAGCGCCATGTCTCTCCTAGCTCTCACACTGATGGCGCAGTAATGCCACATCGCTCCTGGTGCAGGGTCCCCAACCCCACCACCCTCCATGGAAGGTACACCCCCTGACACCATAGGCCTCTCATGTCTGCCTGTCTAGTTATGAGAATGCACTTGGCTGAAAATGTGTGAGAGCCTGTCCACCTCGCCAAGATGTGGATAAACATAACAGGACCCCTGACCTCGGAGGAAGCAGCAGCAGTTGAGATATCTCATTCTGCGTCCACAGGCCCTGAGATCGGCCCGTTCAGTGGCAGGTGACGTTTAGCTCTCTGTCAGGCAGGAGTCAGACATTTTGTGGAGGTTAAGATCAGCATCGCTCTGTTCTCACTGCAGGGCATCGTCATCCTGGTGCCATGTCCGCTCAGTTACTTTAGTGCCTTGCCCATGAATGGAGCGACCATGTTGATGACCTCCCGCAGGCCCCATCGTAGTGAAAAGACGTGAGACCCCATGTTGAGAGATGTCTTCACACCCTCGTCCTATCATCATCAAATGGAGGGTCAATGAGGACATCCTTAGGCCTGCACCCCATGGGGTCCCTGGCTATCTCCTCGTCCTCCGTGGGTTCTCCGTCGCCATCCTCTTTTAAATCGTCCTCCTTCGAGGAGATGTGGCACTATCCATCTCCTCCTAATGCAGATGCTCTCCCCGCAGTAGTGCCAGGTTGTGCAGAGCGCAGCAGACCACGGTGATGTGGCACACACTCTGTGGCTGCTTTGGAGGGCTCCCTCCAACGGTTCCACGCACTGAAACCGCTTCTTAAGGGGTCCAATTGCCTGTTTGGCCAGTGCACGGGTTGGCGCATCAGCCTCGAATCTCAGCAGATGTTTGTGGCCTTCGAATTAGTGTTACCAGCAGCCTCCTGAGTGGGTACCCTTTGTCCCGTTACCGCGGTCACAACATCTACCCCTATGTGAGTAACCTATGTGTAGGGTCAGAAGAAATTGGAACAGACTAGATAGTACAAGTAAACTTTTGTGCATGAGTGATCATTTTCTTTATGGACTACATTTATGGAGTAATATGCAAAGGATAGAGCATGTATTTTTTTTATTTATTAAGTAAAGGGGAATATTTGGATCAATACCTTTGCATACTGTGATATGCTAGACTCATGGGTCGGGATTCTCCGAGCCTGCGCCAGGTCGGAGAATCCCCGGGGGAGGTATGAATCCCGCCCCGCTGCCCCGACGCCGGCTTCCCTATTCTCCATCGCCATTTTTCGGGCACAAGCAGGATTCCCGCCACGCCGGTCGGGGGCCATTGACAGCGGCCCCCCCCGGCGATTCTCCAAGCCCCGATTGTCTGAGTGGCCGACAAGTTTTGCCCAGTCCCGCCGGCGTGGATTACTCACCTCACACACGGCGGGCAGGTAAGTGTGCGGGGGCATCCGACCCCAGGTGGGGCCCCCACGGGCCGCAATGGGGCCAACCGATCTGCATCTGCGGGCGGGCTGGTTCTGTGAGGGCCTCCTTTCCTCCATGCCGGGCCCCTGCAGGGCTCTGCCATATTGCCCGGGGGCCGGCGTGGAGAAGGGAACCCTCACGCATGCACGGAAATACGCCGGTAGTTCTGCACATGCGCGGGAATACACTGGCCATTCCGCGCATGCGCCAGCCCGCGCCGACCCTTTGGCGCCGGCTGGAGCTGCGGGAACCGCTCCGGCGTCAACCTAATCCCCTAGAAAGGGGAGAATTCCTCACCTTCGGGGGCCGTTGATGCCGGAGTGGTTGGCGCCGGTTTTCACACCGGCGTGGGGACATAGCCCCATTATTGGAGAATCCCGCCCAGGATGTCTAATGTCACTGTATATAAATAAAATTTTGAGCAGTAGTCATTTTACACATTACTGTGCGAGCCACTCGTCAAACATTGTGAAATTAAGGAACAGATCAGATTTAATAGATGTGTTAATCTGCTTTAAAAGAAATGGATCCTAACCTTCTTTAGAATAGAGATGCGAGCAAATTGATGTACTTTCAACATGAGCAATGAAATCTAGGCTCATAATCCTTACTACTGGCCTAACATATACACTCGATTAATAATTAATCTCATGTAAAAGTCAACTCCTGACCTTTGGCCAAAGAATCCTTAATTTTGCATACATCATGTATCGGTTGGCCCTGTTTTTTGTGGGACAGTAAACCAATATCCTTTTTCATATACAGTACCACACCAAAATAATGTAAACACAAGTTATACTACCCGTAATTATAATCTCCTGTTGTTAGCGTTAGGAGCACAGGGCTAAGTCGCTGGCTTTGAAAGCGGACCAAGGCAGTCCAGCAGCACGGTTCAATTCCCGTACCAGCCTCCCCGAACAGGCGCTGGAATGTGGCGACTAGGGGCTTTTCACAGTAACTTCATTTGAAGCCTACTTGTGACAATAAGCAATTTTAATTTCATTTCATTACAGTATTGCCGCCAATACTGCTATATTAGCTATAGTTTAATCACAATATGCACTGGTACTACGGTCCATAATATATCTTGCTAAGCTATTAGAGATACAAAATACAGTCAGTTCTGTATCTATTCCGAGATGGGACACCAGCAAAACAAACAGACACTAACATCAGTGGTTGGAAATACGTTTCTGCCAATCCTGTCCTCTAAAGCAGCCATCACTATTGGTAATTTTATTTTCCTGATAATATGGCCAAATTTACCAATTCATTTGCATTATGTACATTTTCCTCACATTGTCCTCTGCTCATATTCATTCCCTTTCAGTTTTTATGGAACAGATATGCCTGCCAAGTCCATGGGTGGGATTCTCTCAGCCCGGAGCCGGGCCGGAGAATCCCCGCGACCGGGCCACACCACAACGAGCGGAGAATCGGCGCCATTGGCGCTGGCGTATTTGGCACGGCGCCGATCGCGGGCCGCTCTACGCGGCCGGCCTGCCGATTCTCGGCCCGTGATAGGCCGAGCGGCCGTAGTTAAAACGCTGAGTCCCGCCGGCGCCGTCCACACCTGCTCGCAGCCGGCGGGAACTCTGCGTGGAAGGGTCGGGTGGCGGCCTGTGGGGTGGGAATGGGGCTCCGACCCGGGGGGGGGGGCCTCCAGTGCGGCCTGGCCCGCGATTGGGACCCACCGATCGGCTGGTCGGCCTCTCTGTCCACCGGCCTCTTTTCTTCTGCGCTGGCCCCTGTAGCCCTGCGCCATGTTGCGTCGGGGCCGGCGCATTGAACGAGGCCACAGCGCATGCGCGCATTGGCATGCGCGTTTCTGCCGGCGCCACTGCACAGGTGCGGATCCCGCGGCACCCAGTTCGTGCCGGGATCGGCAGCTGGAGCAGCGTGAACCGCTCCATCCCGTGCTGGCCCCCTTTAGGGGCCAGAATTACTCCTGGAAGCGGCCCATTCACACCATCGTAAAACGCGAAGGCGTTTACGATGGCGTGGACACTCTGCAAAGGGATTGGAGAATCCCGCACCATATTTTCTGACAACATGGCATCAAGATGGAACAGCAGATACACAGCACAGTTCAAACTTAAACTTTTTATTGAGCTATCAGAGTTGACAAACAATTGCGCAGCAGCGAGAGAATTGAAATATCAGAGTGGAATGTTCGAGATTAGAGGAAGCTCCCTGTACAGCTCAGCAGAATAAATGTGCAAACAGAGGAAACCCTTGCAAATGTCTGCAGTTCCAAATACGTCAATGAAAATCGCCAGAATGGAGTCTTAGCTTCTCAGGGATTTATCCGAATCTTTGCCTGAAACAAGCAAAATTATTTAGCATTGCAGATTTCAAAGCTAGCCCTGGGTGGTACACCAGACACTTTATCAATCGAGGCATAGGTCACAAGAGCAGGGAGGTCATGTTGGAGTTGTATAGAAATTTAGTGAGGCCACAGCTGGGGTACTGTGTGCAATTCTGGTCACCACATTATAGGGAGCACTGGAGGGGGTGCAGAGGGGATTCATCAGGATATTGCCTATGATGGAACGACATTATGAAGAGAAGTTGGATCGGCTTTGATGCACTATCAATTACGACGAGACGAGAGTAGAGAGTAATCGAGGCTTTATTAAGCAGAGATGTGTTGCCTCCTGCAGCTACTACTGAAATGGCATAGCCAGCAGGCAGGGATCTACCCCCGTACCTGTACTACAGACGCCTTACCATATTATCTCTAGTACACATATTATACAAACAGTGGCGACTACCATGGACTTGGGTTGTTGCGTCGGAGCAGAGAAGACTGAGGGGTGTCCTGATTGAGGTGTACAAGATTATGAGGGGCATGGACAGGGTGGATAGGGAGCAGCTGTTCCCCTTATTTGAAGGGTGAGTTACGAGTGGACAAAAGTTCACGTTGAGGGGCAAAAGGTTTAAGGAGGATTTGAGGAAAAACGTTTTTACCCCGAGAGTGGTGCCTGAGAGGGTGGTAGAGGAGGGTTGTCTCACATCCCTTAAAAAGTACCTGGATGAGCACTTGGTACGCCATAACATTCAAGGCTATGGGCCAAGCTCTGGCAAATGGGATTCGATAGGCAGGTCAGGTATTTTTCATGTGTCGGTGCAGACTCGATGGGCCGAAGGGCCTCTTCTGCACTGTATTATTCTGTGATTCTGTTTCGTGCCTGACAGGAGCCATATATAAATCAATTAAACTGGACCCTATTTTGTTGATCTCTTGATGATCCTCAACCCTTAAAGACACCATTATAGTGCCCTCCAAAATGTCTGAAGAGAAAGCTGCGCCACTGATTTTGTAAGAGGAAGATCGCCACAGCCAATTTCTTAGTGCAGCCCGCCCATATGACTCTGGGATTGCTTCATCTTCCCCCTTTAAAAGGATTATTCCTCACTTTACTCCTCAGAGAAACCCCCAGTTTCCTCACCCCAGCTGATCAGCAGGTTGCCTCGTGCCGCGGGTCGAACCTCTGTGCAATCATTGAGTGGCCGCTGTACTTTGGAAATTCAAAAGGCTTCCGCAGTTCTCCACCAGGAGGTAACCAAAAACATGGATGTTTGCTGCTGCCGTTTTTCTCGGAATGCCTTGTATCGAGTGACAGGGAATGAATTCATAAATTAGAGATTATAAATGGAGTGTGTTCAAGAATTAAAAGAAAAACAATATGACGGCTACAGACAATCCATTGCTTTTCTACTGAACCATTGTAACAGGGTGGGAGGCTAGTGTAAGCATTTCTCAGACAAACCCATTACTTTTATCTGCTGCTGACAGGGTAGTCATTACCATTAATGACTATAGCTATTTCTAGCTAACCACAATCTTCAGTGTTTTGACAGGGAGAGTAAGTCAAGTTGATGGCAATGTCGTTATAGGTATACACATCTAATAATGTACACGAGAAAATATTTGGCATTATTTACATAACTTAAAATGGTCACTCGTCTACTTCAAAAAATAAACCACTTGTTTTTTATCAAACAGATTAAAATGAACGTGATGAACAACTGCTGCTAACAGCAATACACTACATATGTAAATAAATATGGGTGCCTGTGGAACATGAACATAAATCAGCCTACTTAGTTTCCACTCAGAATGTGGGTGGGCTGTTAGTTGGATATGGGTGGATGTTTGCTTAATGAATCATTTATTGCATTTTACTTCGACACTGGGAGGGAAGCTTTCATAATTTGTTTCCGCGTGACAACACGTTAATTTTAATTCCTCACAGGCTTCAGGTGGTCAGTGGGTGGAGTGAGCACAGAAAAAGTTTTGAGGCTGCTGGCTGCTTCCAGTGAGCGCCTCAGCCACTGCACTATAGTGAACATTTAAAATGATCGTCAACCTGTTTGCAGCAATGAGGCGGTAAGGGCAAATACCCCATTTTAAAAGGGCCTCACCCATTTCCAATAGGTGGATTGGGGTAAAATTACGCAGGCAGTGAAGGTGAAAAGCTTACGCTCCGAGTGATACAGAGCGGAATCTTACCTTCTGTTTTCAAAGTGTCGGTCCTGGTGAGAAAACCGGTGAGAATCCTGCTGACGCTGAATGGCGGCAAAACTCGCCGAATATTCAGCTACCTTTTCTATTTGTTTTCCCGACGTGATTAACGTGTACTTACCTCGGATTCACTCGCCCCAGGAAAACTTAATCTCTGTAATCAGTGGGGTGCTCCTTTTAAATGCCTCCCCAGCACTTGCTCCAAGTCCAGTTGGGGGACGTCTACTGGAAAGACAGCATCAAGAAGGAGGAGCCCTTTCCAAACACCTAGATGGTGTGGAACTGAGGCATGATATCCTCTACCCATGCTCCCACATGTTGTGTTGGGTGCTCTGGATCCGTGGAACACATACAGGTCAGCAACACTTGAAATAGTGCAATGTTATTTTATTGAATCATTAACTGTTTAACATACTCTGACTGTGGGTTAACATGATACTCGCTTTATCTAAAGACCTTTGCCTTGTCCTAACCAGTCGGTGCATTCAGCACATGGTGAATGTCTGTGCTGCAGGATGTGAGCTCTGTCTTCCTAGCTAGCTGCAGCTTGAATGAGCGGCAACTCTGATGCCCCCTGTCTTTATAGTGCGTGTGCTCTAACTGGTGATTGGCTGCGGTGTTGTGTGTGTTGATTGGTCCCACTGTATGTCCGTTGGTGTGTGCCTGCACCATGATATACTGGTGTATATTATGACATCCCCCCTTTTATAAAAGAATGTACATGTGTGGCAATAAATAATGTATGGTGAGAATGTCCCTGACTGTGTGCAAAATATTTACAGGACTATGTACATGAGAACTAACCTATTTACATGGGAAGGTGCCTGGTGCAGAAAAACAGTATAAGAATAACGAGATGAACACTGTATACAAACCATGTAAACGATCAAACGGCAGAACAGAACAAATCAGAAAGTCCATAAGTCCACAAAGTTCACAAATTAAGTCTCTGAGGTGGGCGACGAATTCTGGTTGACCGCCTCAAGGGTGGGTCGGGAGCCGTCGGCTGAGGAGTGGGCTGGAGTGCCTCAGAGTGAGGAGGATGCAGAGTGACTGGGATCTCTGCATAGTCCATGGCAGGGTCAGCAGGAGGGCGAGGCAACAGTGGAGGATCACATAGTGAGTGTGGAACGAGACGGAGGGTGCGTCGATTGCGGCGCAGAATGAGCCATCCGGTAGACGAACCAGGAACGAGCGGGGGGCCACCTGCCGAAGTACCACAGCGGTTGCAGACCAGCCACCATCTGGATGCGGACATTGTCATCTGGAGCCAGAGCAGGGGGATCAGCTGCACGGGAGTCATAAGCTGTCTTTTGCTGCGCACGAGACAGCTGTATCCGGCGAAGTACCGGAACGTGGTCGAGGTCTGGGACATGAATGGACGGCACCGTCGCCCTCAGGGTGCGACTCATGAGCAGCTGGGCTGGCGACAGGCCAGTGGACAGTGGGACAGAGCGATAGGCCAGCATGGCGAGGTAGAAATCTGACCCAGCATCGGCAGCCTTGCAGAGGAGCCGTTTGCCTATGTGGAAGCCCTTCTCCGCTTTGCCGTTGGATTGGGGGCACAGGGGACTGGATGTCACATGTGCAAAATTGTACCGCCTGGCAAAGTTGGACCATTCCTGGCTTGCGAAGCAGGGGCCATTGTCCGACATAACCGTGAGTGGGATGCCTTATCGAGCAAAGGTGTCCTTCCAGGCACGGATGACTGCAGGCGATGTGATATCGTGCAACCGTATCACCTCCGGGTAATTTGAAAAGTAGTCCACGATCAGGACATAGTCTCTATCCAGCGCGTGGAACAGGTCGATGCCCACCTTGGTCCAAGGTGACGTGACCAACACATGGAGCTGCAGGGTCTCACGTGGTTGGGTCGGCTGGAAGCGCTGACAAGTGGGGCAGTTGAACACTGTGTTGGCGATGTCCTCATTAATACCGGGCCAGTACACCACCTCTCGGGCCCGTCGGCGGCACTTTTCCAAGCCAAGATGGCCCTCGTGTAGCTGTTCCAGGACGAGCTGGCGCATGCTATGCGGGATGACAATGCGGTCCAGTTTCAGAAGAACCCCGTCTACTACCGCCAGATCATCTCTGACATTATAGAACTGCGGGCATTGGCCCTTGAGCCACCCGACTGTTAGATGGCGCATGACACGCTGTAGCAAAGGGTCAGCCGCAGTCTTGCGGCGAATTTGGACGAGGCGTTCATCCGTGGCAGGTAGATTGGAGGCCAAGAAGGCAACATGGGCGTCAATCTGGCAGACGAATCCCGCTGGGTCACATGGAGTGTTGACTGCCCTGGAGAGAGCGTCAGCGATGATGAGGTCTTTGCCTGGGGTGTATACCAGCTGGAAGTCATATCGCGAGAGCTTGAGAAGAATACGCTGGAGGCGAGGCATCATGTCGTTCAAGTCTTTCTGTATTATATTGACCAGCGGTTGATGGTCGGTCTCGACGGTGAATTGACGACGTCCGTACACATAATCGAGAAACTTAACCACACCAGTCAGAAGGCCCAGGCACTCCTTTTCTATCTGCGCGTAGTGCTGTTCCGTGGGGGTCATGGCGCGTGGCGCATATGCAACGGGGGCCCATGATGAGGCCTCATTGCATCGCAGGAGCACTGCCTCAATGCCGGATTGGCTGGCATCGGTCAAAATTTTGTCTCTTTTGCTGGATCAAAGAAAGCTAAGACCGGGGCCTTGGTGAGTTTGGTTTTGAGTTCTCTCCATTCGCACTCGTGGGGAGGGAGCCATTGGAAGTCTGTCGTCTTCCTGACTAGGTTCCTGAGAGCCGTGGTATGAGAGGCGTGGTTAGGGATGAACTTCCCGAAAAAGTTGACCATGCCCAGAAATCGGAGGACCGCCTTCTTGTCCTCTGGCGTTTTCATGGCTGTGATAGCAGCCACCTTGTCCGCATCCGGCCGCACACCCAACTGGGAGAAGTGGTCCCCGAGGAACTTGAGTTCCGTCTGACCAAAAGAGCATTTGACCATGTTGAGGCATAGGCCCTGCTCACATATGCGTTTGAATACATGCTGGAGGCGACTGACATGCTCCTGCGGGGTGGTGGACCAAATGATTATGTCGTCGACATAGACGCGAACACCTACAATGCCTTCCATCATTTGTTCCATGATCCTATGGAACACTTCTGAAGCAGATATGATCCCAAACGGCATCCTGTTGTAACAATATCTGCCAAAGGAGGTATTGAATGTACACAGTTTCCTGCTGGATTTGTCGGCACTTGGGAACTGGAGAATGCTCCCTCATGATATTGCGATTTAGATCCTTGGGATCAATGCAAATTCTCAATTCGCCAGAAGGTTTTTTTGCACATACCATGGAACTGACCCAGTCGGTCGGTCCGTGACTTTGGAAATCACTCCTTGGTTCTGGCAGTCCTGCAGCTGCTGCTTGAGGCGGTCCTTAAGGGGTGCTGGGACTCTGAAAAGTGCGTGCACCACAGGAGTGGCATTCTGTTTCAATAAGATCTTGTAGGTATATGGGAGCGTGCCCATGCCTTCGAAGACGTCATGGTGCTGGTTGATGATGGCGTCGAGTTGCGCCCTGAAGTCAGTGTCCTGAAAGGCAGATGTGTCATCAAGAGAGAGAGAGAGTGAACTCTCTGAACTAGGTTCAACAGCTTGCATGCCTGCGCGCCAAGCAGGGAGGATCCCGATCTCTGTTGGGGAGAGGTCCAAGTCTGCATGTAGGGTCCCTATCTCTTGGGGAGGGTCCCAATCTCTGTGGGGGTCTCCCGAGTTCCTTGGGGGGATCCCAATTTCCATTGGTTGGATCCCAATCTCTGCTGGTGGCATCTCCATCTCTGTGGCTGGGATCCCAAACTTTGTGGAGATTGGTCTGGGGCGACCCAATTCCCTTGGGTAAGTCTCGATCTCTGTTTTTTTGGGGAGGGTCTCGATCGCCATTGGGGGCATCCTGATCTCCATGGGGAGGGGATCCCGATCTCCTTGGGAGGTCTGGATCTCCTTGGGAGGGACCCCAATTTCCAATGGTTTCCATAGTGATTGGAGTCTTGCTGGGGGAATGTATGTGTGGAGGAGGTGGTGTAGCCACCTAAAATGGCTGATTCCCTATTAATTTGGCCAAAACCCGATTTAAAATGGCTAACCGAAAAGGCTGATGGGAAAAGCAGCCAACAGGACACAAACGGACAGCTGCAGACAGAATAGCGTATTCGGCTCTGGGGAAGTCGGCCCAGATCGATACTCAAGACCATTAGCAGCACGTCAACACAGACATCTGCAGTTTAATCGGCTATCCCCGGGAACAATTGCAACATATTAGCAATTGAATGCTGGGCCTGACCTGTCGGCGCCTGCAGTGGCCGAAACAAAGACAGGTGAACGACCACCCCCCCGATCGATGAATCGCCCCGTTATTGGACATATCGAACCCAGTGATTGGGAACAAGTCCAATCACTTGGGACTCAGGGTCAAGGGCCGCCCCGAGAGGCGGGAAGCCCCTGGGCCCTATAAAGTGAGGGGCCAAGTTCAGATCTCTCTCTCTCTCCCTTCTCCTCCTGCTCGAGACCTTCGCAAGAACATCAACCAGAAACTGTAAGTTTGACTCCCGCGATCGCTACCCGATAAAGACTCCTAGCCATCGACCTGTATCAGCCTTTTTGAATCCCGTGGGCCAGATCCGATTCGATAAACCATTTGTTTCCCTGACCTGGTGGGCCCTTCCTAAAGTTAAGTATTGGCCAGTAGTGGTAGGTTTCTATATAGATAGTAGGATTATTGTGTAAGCATTACTTGTTGTATATAATAAATGACTGTTGATTTCAATCTTACTAAGTGGTGTGCTGACTTATTAATCATAACTCGAGCTTGAACCACGTGGCGGTATCAGAAAGATACCTGGCGACTCGTGAGCAAAGGTGACAGAATTAGAGCTAATAAAACTAAGGCTAAAAAGAGCAACAGTGGGGAGGTGGTGGGGAGGGGGGATCTTTACTGTAACTTTGGGATTGAAAGGTCACCCAGATCTCAGATTGTCGGCGATGTCTCCGTTTTTAGCCCCCCCTCACCCCCCCCACCCCCCACCCCCACCCACCCACCACCCCCCCCCCCCCCCCCCCCCCCACCCCCACCATCCCAGGCTGCAGTGTAATCTTCGCCAGCACTTTGAAATGACATCAGGTTAAAGTCCAACTGGTTTGTTTGAAACACTAGCCTTTCGGAGCACTGCTCCTTCCTCAGGTGAAGCCCCCCCCCAAGGAACTCGGGACACTCCCACAGAAATTGGGATCCTCCCCAAGAGATAGGGACCCTACATGCAGATCTGGACCTCTCCCCAACAGAGATCGGGACCCCCGACAGACAACGGGAACACACCCCAACCCCACACACAGAAGGGTAACCATTCCACACCCCCCCCCCCACATCCCACAAAGATTGGGTGACTCTCCCACCTCATATCGTGCAAGCATCTGAGTGCCCCTATCCACCACCACCTCCTTCACCTGAGGAAGGAGCAGTGCTCCGAAAGCTAGTGTTTGAAACAAACCTGTTCGACTTTAACCTGGTGTTGTAAGACTTCTGACTGTGCTCACCCCAGTCCAACGCCGGCATCGCCACATCTTTGAAATGACACACAGTGTTATTAAATCAGGTGTGAGAAGGCATCTTTGAATCCAAAGAGTTTCACATTGCCTTACTCGCCTGATCCAGCACTCTGTGCAATTTTGGGAAAATTCCAACCAACGTACTAATAAGTCCTGGTATTATTCTGATGAATCTGCTCTGTACCCCTTCCAAGGTCAATATATATTTCTTGATGTTCAGTGCTCAAAACCGAATGTAGCATTCCAAATGGGTCTGACCCGCAAGGCTATGGACAACCGAAGCATCACTTCCTCACTGATGAATTTCAACCCTCTTTAGATAAAGGCCAATGTTCTATAGCCTTTTTGATGGTTATTTATACCTGAGCAGTAGCTTTTAGTGATTTATATATACAGGCACCTAAGTCTTTTTGCTCTTCACTGCTCCCAGTCTCTCAGTATTATGAAATATGGAACTCTTCATGAATTTGTGAATTACAAACAGATCGAGTGTGCTTGCCAACGAGAACTCTACATGCCCATTGATACAAATTAGACTAATTCAGGTTTGTTCAGAAAAAAAAATAAAATTGCAAGAAAATTCAGATATGACTTGGATTTAAATTTTATCCAACAACTATCATCCCATATTTATAGATTGATTAATATTGCCACTCAAAATGCAGAAGAACATCACATAAACACATTAAACATTCATTTTCCGATGCCACATCAGTAATATAAGGCGTTTAGTGTATAAATGGGACAATAATTTTCTCACAATGCAATTTCAAAGCTGGAGGAATTACATTTGAATCACATTCATTCAGATCAGGAGCAGAGAGTGTCTTCTGTTCGTCAGAATGTTCAAATGAAAAGTAAAGGGAAAGGAAATATTAAAATGGACTAATCCAGCCAACTAATGGCTAAAAATCTAATCTCATTCTTGTCAAGTGAATGAAAATATTTAATGGATCAATAGAAGGGCGGCAAGGTAGCACAGTGGGTAGCATTGTTGCTTCATAGCTCTAGGGTCCCAGGTTCGATTCCTGGCTTGGGTCACTGTCTGTGCGGAGTCTACACTTTCTCCCCGTGTCTGCGTTGGGTTCCTTCGGGTGCTCCAGTTTCCTCCCACATGTCCCGAAAGACGTGCTGTTAGGTGAATTTGATATTCTGAATTCTCCCTCTGTGTACCCAAACAGGTACTGGAATGTGACGACTAGGGGCATTTCACAGTAACTTCATTGCAGTGTTAATGTAATGACAATAAAGATTAGTTTATTTTAAAAATTCCATTATGAAAGTAAAGCTCTCTAACGAACATGTCGAAATAATAATTTTAATTCGAAGGGAATGATTTGTTATGTGCTACGTGTAACACAAGCGGCTTCCTTGTTGTGCACTTGACAAAGGAAGGTTCAGACGTGGAGATAACTTCAACACGTTTATTAAACTATTTGCACTTCTATTACTCGGGTTCGACACTACTGCTAATCCTACTATAGCTACCCAGACTGACTAACCAGTTGCTGCAATCCATGTGGTGGGTGTAATATTGAATCAAACCAGTATCTCTACTCACTGACTGTCTCCACTGGAAAGAGCCAGATCATGTGTGTGGTGCCCTTTATATATGGGTTGGTGTAATGCCCTCCTGTGGTTGTGTCACCTCTGTGTGTATCGTGAATGTCCATTGGTCGTGTCCTATTGGTTGAGTGTGTGTGTGATGTCTCTGGTACTCCCTCTAGTGTCTAGCTAGCCTACATGTATTTACATTGATGCACATCACCACATTCCCCCTTTTTTATATGTTACATATTTTCTGTACACTTTGAGAAAATTGAACAAAGAACAGGTAGATAAGGTAAGGTATATACAAGTCATGGGAACAGTGATTGAACAATAAGTCCAAATCATTTGTGTGAGTCCATAAACCATCAATCATCATGGTCAAATGTCTCTCTTGGTTATGAACGCCATCAATGTCCCTGTGCCACAGGAACCAAGAAGTGGTCAAATCACTTCGCTGTCTGATTTGGAGTCCCTTTCTTTTTCAATGTTTGTGATGGTGCTGTCAGATGGCATCTTATAGCTGATAAGGTGTTGACGTTGAAGAGGTACCATCAACAGTATCATTCAAGGTTATGGATGTGCCATATGTTGAAGTTGGATAAGACTGTACATACTGGTTCTGACCACATGTTGTGCTGGAATGGTGATCCTGCTGAGAACCATTGAAGCTTGTCGAATTGGAAACAGAATTGCTGCTTGCATAAATACCTGGTGATGGTGTGAAACTAGAACCTTGCATCTGATAGGAATATGCCGTCTGGCCAGGCTGGGGTGCAGCAAATCCTGGGCTGTAACTAAGGGATCCAGTCTGTTGTGCAGATTGCGCTTGCGGTAGTTCTCCTTCGGTCTTGATTCCATTAGTGGGCAATCCGTAGTGCTGGCCTGTTTGAGAATATGCTGCATAGACTGCTGGCTGCTGCATGCCTGAATACTTGGTTTGTACTGTCATTGGCTGCACTGCTGGTGTGGAAAAAATGTGTGGATATTGCTGTGGTGAATATTGGTGTATTCCTCTTGGACTGTAGCCGCTGCATGTTATTACTGACCCAGTGTAATTGTTAAGTGATCCATCTCCTGTCATTGTGGCATCTGCTGTCACCCTGAGCGTGCCATCACTGAGGTTGCGGCACTCCCTGTCTGGAGTAAAGTCCGGCTTACGTGAATCAGAGTCGGTGTTTGGTTACTCCCCATCTGGGGTCTGGTCTGTTTTAACTGAGTCAGTGTTGGTTTGTTGATGCTCCCCGTCCGGAGTCTTAGCAGGTTCACTGGAGTCAGCTGAGATTTCTTGAAGCTGCACGTCTGGAGTCGGAACATGCAGGAATGCATTGACTTGTGGAGAGGTTCGAGCGAATGAGGGTGGAAGTATCATGGTGTCACCGGAGTCACCAGTGGTCTCACAGTGATCGCCGAGTGCCTCTGTACACACTAGCTAAGGTCTGTCACTTTGCACATCTTGCATGGGAAGTGGGATGCTGTTGTCACTCGTCTCACATACCATGGGTAGAGCCTCAGTGGCTGCTTGTTGTTGACTTGGGTTGGGTAAATTGTCAGAGTCTTCATCTGGTGGTACAAACTATGTGGGTGGACAGTCATTGTCTTGCTGTTGTCCTTCATTTGGGCTTGGACTGTCATCGTTGCTTTGTTCTTCACTGTAGCATGACAGACCGTCATGGTCGTCATGCTGTGCACTGGAGCGTGGTAGACTGCCATAGTCTTCTTGCTATTTACTTGAGCATGGCAGACTTGCATCGTCTGCCGCTAGTTGGTCAGAGGAGGTTGCTAGACCCTCATGGTCTTGTTCCTGCAAGGACTGCGCGTCGGAGTGTTGCGTTGCTTCTATCGTGGAGGCTGTCCAAGAGCTCGCTGCGGAGGCTTGTGACACTGGAGTCACTTCTTGTTCGTGCAAGGACTGCGCTTTGGAGTCTTGCGTTTCTGCAATTGTAGAGTCTGTCCACGAGCTCGCTGTGGAGGCTTGTGACACTGGAGTCATTTCTTGTTCATGCAAGGACTGCGGTGTGGAGTCTTGCGTGTCTTCTTTTGTAGAGTCGGGAACCCTGAGCGGTGCGTGGACCATGCTCTGTGTGGCAGCAGGCCGCTCTCTGTGGGCTTGTGCCGATCTCTGTCTCTTGGTTTCAGGCCGCAGCATAATCCTGCACTCACGAGTCAGGATGTCATATCTGCTGGGCTGACGATCCTCAAATCCGAAGAACTGGGCGTCGGGGTCGTCAATGTGCAACTCGCCTAGTTGCGGTTCGGATTTGGTACTGGGGTAGCCTCCCAAGTTGAAAGCTTTGTCTGAATCATAGTCTTCTAGGACCATATCATCACTGTTTGCGTCGGAGCTGGCATTGGGCTCGCGAGGTCCAGAGAAAATGTAAAGGTCAGTATCGAAGTATTCAAGGTCGGAATCCTCAGTTTGGGCGTAGGTAACTGCTTGTTGCAGGGTTTTTTGGAAGTTAATTTCATTTCCTGGTTCAATTTGAGGCATTGTGCTGTCATTCCAGGTGAAGGAAGGTTGTTTTATGGCTTTAAAAGATTTTTTCTTTGATTTGCCCCTTTAAATGGGCGTGGTCCAGGGCCTCTGACGCCATGACGCATGTGACATCATACGTTGGAAGCATTTGCGCATGCGCAAATCGCTGTTCCTGTACCGGGGGCCGTTTTCGTGATTGCGCATGCGTGGCGTCTCGCGCATGTGCAAACGGACCTTCCCGTTCTGTGCACTTCTCGCACAACTGCGCAAGTGTAGTCCCTTTAGAAAGATGGCCGTCGATCAAAATTGTTCTCTGCTCCGGGATCTCAGCCTCGTGGTGATTACTGGTGCTTCTCTTACCTTTTCTTGCAGGTTGGAGTGTGTTTTCTCCACAGTATTTGCCGAATTTGTCCAGGACTGCCTGGAAGTCGCTCTTGTTTTGCCCTTTGGAGAACTTGTATTTTTTAAAGATTTCTTCTGCTCTGGCACCGCCGATGGTGAGCCGAAGCTCTGTCTTTTCAGCATCTGCCACGTCTTGTAGGTCAGCTGCTACCAGGAAGATTTCAAACATTTGCCGGAATACCCGCCAGTTTTCGCGGAGATCGCCATGGTACTGGAGCTGCTGTGGAACCCGGATCTCCAACATCTTGCCTGGGTATCGTTGCTAGTTGTCACTGTACGCTGAGGTATGGCCGTATGGATTGAAACAGTTCATTCTGGTACCATGATTTGTTATGTTGTAGGTGTAACATAAGCGGCTTCCATGTGGTGAACTTGACAAAGGAAGGTTCAGACGTGGAGATAACTTCAACACGTTTATTAAACTATTTACACTTCTATTACTCGGGTTCGACACTACTGCTAATCCTACTATAGCTACCCAGACTGACTAACCAGTTGCTGCAATCCATGTGGTGGGTGTAATATTGAATCAACCCAGTATCTCTACTCACTGACTGTCTCCACTGGAAAGAGTAGATCATGTGTGTGGTGCCCTTTATATATGGGTTGGTGTAATGCCCTCCTGTGGTTGTGTCACCTCTGTGTGTATCGTGAATGTCCATTGGTCGTGTCCTGTCTAACTGATCTATTGGTTGAGGTTGTGTGTGTGATGTCTCTGGTGCTCCCTCTAGTGTCTAGCTAGCCTACATGTATTTACATTGATGCACATCACCACAGGGAATAATGATGCAATTCTCACATTGTATTCTGATGTGAGTGAACAGGAAATGGATTGAATATTCATATTGCCAGATGTCGACCCCATATTCTGATGTCCTTTCCACCAGATGGTAAAAGTAGCTGCTCTCAAATGGTGGCCAAATACAAAAGAGACTTTAATAATGCGATAACACCATTTTCCATGACATCCAATATTCAGTTTTGCGAAGTGAAAATGATTCAAAAGAAAGAGAAAACCATGGAACAAGTTGATTGTAGCCATCACTGATACAGCCAACATTTATTGTCCATACCTAGTTTCTCTGAAGGACAAGATGGTGAGCCACTTTCTTGAACCGCCACAGTAAGTATGGCATGGGTTCTCCCACAGTGCTGTTAATGGGGAGCTACAGGATTGAAAACAAAAGTGATGGTAAAGGAACTGCAATATAATTTCAAATCAGGACATTGGCTGGATTCCACATTCCCTGATGACGGCATTGGGTTTCCCAGTCAGCCAGAGAATGGAGTGCTGGCCGAAATACAGGATCGGTGCCGGCTGCCAAACCCATTACGCTGACCCGATCCCCCACCAGCGGTGAAAGTCAGCTGCACCCCCCTCGCTGACAGCACCATTCAAAACCGCGATTTGCATGCATTTTAATTTCGGGCTGAATTCTTTGGTACCCCAGCCTCTCGTTTCTCAGCGGTGTGCCATTCACTGACAGGATTCTTTCTTCCCACTACTTGTCAAGGGGATTTCCCATCTAATTCACCCCACGCTACCGGCAAAACCGGGGGCGGGGTTGCGCTGCTGGCGGGAACAGAGAATTCCAACGGCCAGAAAATTCCAGCCCTGATTTACAGGCTGGAAGCCTGATTCTCCATCCCACCATGATGCTCCATCCCTCACAGCCGGGATTCACGCTGGCATGCTTTGGTGCAAGTATTTACGAGCGGGGCCATTGAGGGGGAGCAAGGGGCAAAATAAAACCTTTGAAAGTTTTTGGGCTTGCTGAGGTGTGTAAACTTGGACCTCAGGGAGTAGCAGGGAATGACTTGTTGGCAGGTGTGTGGACTGGGGTGTCCCCCTCGGGATTGGGATGCCCATTGCCTGAGACTCCCAATGCTGCAATAGAATCACTCAAACCCAACCCACCCTCTAGCAGCAACTTACAGGTTCTTTGACAAAGGTCATCCAGACCCGAAACATTAGCTGCCTTCTCTCGACGCAGATGCTGTCAGACCTGCTGAGATTATTAAGTATTTTCTGTTTTTGTTATTTCCAAGTTCTTGGCTGTTCAGAGTACTGACTGCTCACAAAAACCCTGCAAATGCTCTGAGCGCAAGTGTTTTCTCTGTGCTTTGTCGTGTGAATGAATATACTATTGAAAATGTCGAAGGGCCTGCAGATACACCAATGGATAATAGTGAAAAGAAAAAAAGGGTGCATTTATGCTTATCTATAACACAGAAAGTCACGTTATTGCAAAAACTTGCCCATGGTCTACGTATGAGGCGTCTAACAGCGAAGAATGGTGTTGGAACAACCACCATCTACGATCTGAAGTAACAGAAGGACAGACTGTTAAAGTTCTATGCTGAAAGTGACAAGAAGCTAATGCTAAATAGAAAATCATTGCATAAGGTTAAAAATGAAAATCTTGTTCATGCATTGGAAGAGTGGATTTGTCAGCATCGGAGTGAACATATGTCGCTTAACGGTATGCTTATCACGAAACAAGCATGACAAACTTAGAATTGAAGGTAACTGTGAATGTTCAGCAGGCTGGTTGCATAACATTTAAGAAAAGACACGGTATTATATTTTTAAAGATTTGTGGTGATAAAGCTTCTGCGGATCACGAAGCAGCAGAGAATTTCATTGATGGGTTTGCCAAGATCATCATGATGGAAATCTACCACCAGAACACATTTACAATGCTGATGAAACATATTTGTTCTGGCGTTATTGTCCAAGGAAGATTCTGGCTACAGCTAATGAGAAGGCCCTTCAGGTGTTAAGGATGCCAAGGAAAGAATGACAGGATGTTCTAATGCAGCAGGCGTGCACGAGTGTAAACTTGGTGCGATAGGCAAGAGCATGCATCCTCTCCGATTTAAAGGAGTGAATACCTGACCAGTCCATTATTACACAAACAAGAGAGCATGGATCACCAAGGACATCTTTTCTGATTGGTTTCACAAACATTTTGTACCAGCAGCTCATGCCTGCTGCAGGGAAGCTGGACCTAATGACGACTGCAAGATTTTGTTTTCCTTGACAACTGTTCTACGCATCCCCCAGCTGAACGTCTCATCAAGAATAATGTTTATGCCATCTACATTCCCCCAAATGTGACTTCATTAATTCAACCATGTGATCAAGGTATCCTTAGATCAATGAAGAATATATATCTAAAGATTGCTTCTTGAACAGCATGTTGGCAGCAGTGAGCAGTGTGGAAGGTCTCCAATTGGAATTTACCGTGAAGGATGCCATCTATGCCACTACTAACATATGGAACAAGACACTCTTGTGCATGCCTGGCACAACCAGTGGCCTACGACTATGTTCAACGATGATGATGAACAAAGTGATGAGTTTCAAGGATTCCGTGTGACAGGAGGGAAAAAAATGATAGCGGATCACCTTACATATGAAAAAGGAACACCCTCGGATGTCATCAATAAGCTGGAGGAAATCGATATTAAAGAAGTTCTCAACAATTATTATGAGGCTCCAGTTGTTCATTCAATGGCTGATAATGAAATAGCTGAAATGGTTCTGAATCATGGTGATCGTGATGATAACATTGAAGATGAAGATGACAACAAAGAACAAAGAACAGAGAAAGGTACAGCACAGGAACAGGCTCTTCGGCCCTCCAAGCCTACGCCGACCATGCTGCCCGTCTAAACTAAAATCTTCCACACTTCCGGGGTCCGTATCCCGCTATTCCCATCCTATTGATGTATTTTTCAAGATGCCCCGAAACGTCACTATCGTCCCTGCTTCCACCACTTCCTCCGGCAGCGAGTCCCAGGCACCCACTACCCTCTGTGTGAAAAACGTACCGCATGCAGCTCCTCTAAACCTTGCCCCTCGCACCTTAAACGTATGCCCCCTAGTAATTGACCCCTCTACCCTGGGAAAAAGTCTCTGACTATCCACTCAGTCTATGCCCCTCATAATTTTGTAGACCTGTATCTGGTCTCCCCTCAACCTCCTTCGTTCCAGTGAGAACAAACCAAGTTTATTCAACCTCTCCTCATAGCTAATGCACTCCATACCAGGCAACATCCTGGTAAATCTCTTCTGCACCCTCTCTAAAGCCTCCACATCCTTCTGGTAGTGTGGCGACCAGAATTGAACAATATACTCCTAGTGTGGCCTAACTAAGTTTCCATACCGTTGCAAAATGACTTGCCAATTTTTATACTCAATGTCCCGGCCAATGAAGGCAAGCATGCAGTATGCCTTCTTGACTACTTTCTCCACCTGTGTTGCCCCTTTCAGTGACCTGTGGACCTGTACACCTCGATCTCTCTGACTGTCAATACTCCTGAGGGTTCTACCATTCACTGTATATTCCCTACCTGCATTAGACCTTCCAAAATGCATTACCTCACATTTGTCCAGATTAAACTCTGTCTGCCCAAGTCTCCGAACGATCTAAATCCTGCTGTATCCTCTGATAGTCCTCATCGCTATCCACAATTCCACCAATCTTTGTGTCGTTCGCAAACTTACTAATCAGACCAGTTACATTTTCCTCCAAATCATTTATATATACTAATGGCAACAACATCATAGTTACAAGTACTAATCCAAGCTCAAAGTTCATCTGCCTTATCCGTAATACTTCTTGCATTACAACATATGCACTTCAGGCAGGGGAGCAATAGGTCAGAAGGTGAGAGCATTGAGGGAAAACTAGGGAATAGGGACAGTATGGTTCTGAGGCAGAGCAGACAGGGTGAAGTTGCTGAACACAGCGGGTCTGGTGGCCTGAAGTACTTGGACTAGTACTTGGAACTATGATGTTGTTGCCATTACAGAGACCTGGTTGAGGGAAGCTAAACGTTCCAGGATTTAGATGTTTCAGGCGGGATAGAGGGGGGTGTAAAAGGGGTGGCGGAGTTGCGCTACTGGTTAGGGAGGATATCACAGCTGTACTACGGGAGGACACCTCAGAGGGCAGTGAAGCTATATGGGTAGAGATCAGGAATAAGAAGGGTGCAGTCACAATGTTGGGGGTTTGCTACAGGCCTACCAACAGCCAGCGGGAGATAGAGGAGCAGACAGGTAGATAGATTTTGGAAAAGAGTAAAAACAACAGGGTTGTGGTGACGGGAGACGTC
Source organism: Scyliorhinus torazame (assembly GCF_047496885.1). Taxonomy (NCBI): domain Eukaryota; kingdom Metazoa; phylum Chordata; class Chondrichthyes; order Carcharhiniformes; family Scyliorhinidae; genus Scyliorhinus; species Scyliorhinus torazame. The sequence continues at coordinate 43,524,413 of NC_092721.1, forward strand.
AACTTCCCCAATATTGACGGGGACTCACTTAGTGCCGGGGCTTAGACGGGGCAGAGTTTGTAAGGAGCATCCAGGAGGGCTTCTTAAAAAAATATGTAGACAGTCCAACTAGGGAAGGGGCGGTACTGGACCTGGTATTGGGGAATGAGCCTGGCCAGTTTCAGTAGAGGAGCATTTTGGGAACAGTGACCACAATTCAGTAAGTTTTAAAGTGCTGGTGGACAAGGATATGAGTGGTCCTAGATTGGGGGAAGGCTAATTATAACAATATTAGGTGGGAACTGAAGAACATAGATTGGGGGCGGATGTTTTAAATCAACATCTGACATTTGGGAGGCTTTCAAGTGTCGGTTGAAAGGAATTCAGGACCGGCATGTTCCTATGAGGAAGAAGGACAAATACGGCAATTTTCGGGAACCTTGGATAATGAGGGATATTGTAGGCTTCGTCAAAAAGAAAAGGGAGGCATTTGTCAGAGCTAAAATGCTGGGAACAGACGAAGCCTGTGTGGAATATAAGGAAAGTAGGAAGGAACATAAGCAAGGAGTCAGGAGGGCTAAAAGGGGTCACGAAACGTCATTGGCAAATAGGGTTAAGGAAAATCCCAAGGCTTTTTACATGTACATAAAAAGCAAGAGGGTAGCCAGGGAAAGGGTTGGCCCACTGAAGGATAATCAAGGGAATATGTGTGGAGCCAGAGGAAATGGGCGAGGTACTAAATGAATACCTTGCATCAGTTCTCACCAAAGAGAAGGAGTTGGTAGATGTTGAGTCTGGAGAAGGGTGTGTAGATAGCCTGGGTCACATTGAGATCCAAAAAGACGAGGTGTTGGGCATCTTGAAAAATATTAAGGTAGATAAGTCCCCAGGGCTGACGGGATCTACCCCAGAATACGGGAGGAGGCCAGAGAGGAAATTGCTGAGACCTTGACAGACATCTTTGGATCCTCACTGTCTTCAGGTGATGTCCCGGAGGACTGCAGAATAGCCAATCTTGTTCCTCTGTTTAAGAAGGGTAGCAAGGATAATCTACGGAACTACAGGCCGGTGAGCCTTACGTCAGTGGTAGGGAAATTACTGGAGAGAATTCTTAGAGACAGGATCTACTCCCATTTGGAAGCAAATGGACGTATTAGTGAGAGGCAGCATGGTTTTGTGAAGGGGAGGCTGTGTCTCACTAACTTGATAGAGTTTTTCGAGGAGGTCACAAAGATTATTGATGCAGGTAGGGCAGTGGATGTTGTCTACATGGACTTCAGTAAGGCCTTTGATAAGGTCCCTCGTGGTAGACTAGTACAAAAGATGAAGTCACACGGGATCAGGGATGAGCTGGCAAGGTGGATACAGAACTGGCTAGGTCATAGAAGGCAGAGAGTAGCAATGGAAGGGTGCTTTTCTAATTGGAGGGCTGTGACTAGTGGTGTTCTGCAGGGATCAGTGCTGGAACCTTTGCTGTCTGTAGTATATATAAATGATTTGGAGGAAAATGTAACTGGTCTAATTAGTAAGTTTGCAGACGACACAAAGGTTGGTGGAATTGCGGATAGCGATGAGGACTGTCAGAGGATACAGCAGGATTTAGATTGTTTGGAGACTTGGGCGGAGAGATGGCAGATGGAGTTTAATCCAGACAAATGTGAGGTAATGCATTTTGGAAGGTCTAATGCAGGTAGGGAATATACAGTGAATGGTAGAACCCTCAAGAGTATTGAAAGTCAGAGAGATCTAGGTGTACAGGTCCACAGGTCACTGAAAGGGGCAACACAGGTGGAGAAGGTAGTCAAGAAGTCATACGGCATGCTTGCCTTCATTGGCCGGGGCATTGAGTATAAGAATTGGCAAGTCATGTTGCAGCTGCATAGAACCTTAGTTAGGCCACACTTGGAGTACATTATTCAATTCTGGTCGCCACATTACCAGAAGGATGTGGAGGCTTTAGAGAGGGTGCAGAAGAGATTTATCAGAATGTTGCCTGATATAGAGGGCATTAGCTATGAGGAACGGTTGAATAAACTCGGTTTGTTCTCACTGAACGATTGAGATTGAGGTCTGCAAAATTATGAGGGGCATAGACAGAGTGGATAGTCAGAGGTTTTTCCCCAGGGTAGAGGAGTCAATTACTTGTGTGTATAGGTTTAAGGTGCGAGGGGCAAGGTTTAGAGTAGATGTACGAGGCAAGTTTTTTACACAGAGGGTAGTGGGTGCCTGGAACTCGCTACCGGAGGAGGTGGTGGAAGCAGGAATGATAGTGACATTTAAGGGGCACCTTGACAAATACATGAAATAGATGGGAACAGAGGGATACGGACCCAGGAAGTGTAGAAGTTTGTAGTTTAGTCGGGCAGCATGGTCGGCACGGGCTTGGAGGGCCGAAGGGCCTGTTCCTGTGCTGTACGTTTCTTTGTTCTTTGTTCTTTTTTATGAACAGCAAAGGTCCCAGCAAGGATCCCTGCAGAACACCACGAGACACAGCCCTCTAATCAGGAAAGCACCCTTCCATTACTACTCTCTGCCTTCTACGACCTAGCCAGTTCTGTATCCATCTTGCCAACTCACCTCTGATCCTGTGTGACTTCACCTTTTGTACCAGTCTGCCATGAAGGACCTTGTCAATGGCCTTACTGAAGCCCGTATAGACAACATCCACTGGCCTACCTGCATCAATCGTCTTTGTGGCCTCTTCGAAAAACTCTATCAAGTTAGTGAGACACGACCTCCCCTTCACAAAACCGTGCTGCCTCTCCTAATACGACCACTTGCTTCCAAATGGGAGTAGATCCTGTCTCTAAGAATTCTCTCCAGTAATTTCCCTGTCACTGACGTAAGGCTCACCGGCCTGTAGTTCCCTGGATTATCCTTGCTGCCCTTTTTAAACAAAGGAACAATATTGGCTATTCTCCAGTCCTCTGGGACATCACCTGATGACATTGTTAACACAACAAAAACAGTGCACATGGACGTCATGGTGAAAATGTGTGATGGACTTATTGAAGGACTGGACAGCATGCATTCATAACGGAACAAGAATCGTGTCAGTTTATAAAATCAAAGAGAGACTGCCACGACAATTGTTTAAGAAAGCCATCCAGCACAGTACATCCTCATCATTTTGCATGAAATCTGAATTTAATCCCCGTGTAAATTAATTGAAATTGTGATGGTTCAATGAACATCTTATTATTTAATGATTAAAAATATTGCATAAAACTACCTGCACGGTCTGTGTATCTATAAGCTGCAAATGAAATATAAATGAATTTTGTACTTCGACTTGGCTCCCTGCTGGATGAGCTACCGCATTCTATCATTTTCAGGTATTCCAACATTCAAAAAATTCTGCAATCTGAAACACTTTCGGCCCCAAACATTTCGAATAAGGGATGCTCAACCTCTGCTAGGAAATTAGGAATAGCTAAGGTCCGCTGCCACTGCACCCCTTCCCTGCTTGTCCTGAAGCCACTCTAGGACCCCAAGGTGGATTGATATTAAAACATACGGGGGAAATAGTGTACAACAACACAAACGACAAATTGGTGCCAGTCGTGGTGGACCTAGCTGGGACACAGCTACCATCCTGGTGTCACTCTCCATCTGACCCCTAGGCTACTGGGTAAAAAGACAGGGACAGACAATGGCAAGAATAGACCCAGGTCAAAGGGACACAAGAGGAGGGAGATCCTGAATGACCTAGTGACTGCATACGGTGCAGGGGTATCCACAATGAACACGCTTGACTTGGCTGATCTGGACAACAAGCTCAGATTTGGCCCGACAAGTTAAACAGGCCTTGGAAAGTTGAAATGAGAACATTCAGCAGGACGCTGAGGGAGGTTTGGATAGGAACAAGGCCAGCAGCTTCATGGTTACTGTGCGAGAAGGGCACGATCAAGCTATCAATCAGATTGTCAATCGGAGGGTGAAGGATGATGCTAGGCAATAAAACCAAACCCTGCACAATATCTATGGGCAGTGGATGGTCAAGTAGCTGAGAGAGAACCTCAGCCAGGTCAGGAGAGGGAAGGTTCCGTCCTGGATCAGTGACGAGCAGATTGAGCACCTGCCCTAGGGTAAAAAGTCACCCCAATGTCACTAACTGCCAATTGCGACAACTGACCAGTGTCTGGTTTAACGCTACTGGTTTAATGGACCAGTTGAACCAGGAACATTCCTCGTCACAATGGATGAATCGGCACTCGACACCAGCATCCCCCATGACGACGGCATTGCTGCAACAGCCTCAGTACTCAACACCACCAAATGACAATCTCCAGACCCAATTCTGCAACTCATCCACTTCATTCTGGATCACAACGTCTTCACCTTCGGCAACAAGTTCTTCATCCAGATGCACGGAACAGCCATGGGGACCAAATTCACTCCTCAATTTGCCAGCATCTTCATGCACAAGTTTTACCAAGACCTCCTCACCGCACGGGACCTTCAACTGACGTTATACACCAGATACATCAATGACGTTTTTTTCCTTTGGACCCACGGCGAAGAATCACTGAAACGACTACACAATGACATCAATAAGTTCCATCCCACCATCAGACTAACCATTGACTACTCTCCAAAATCGGTTGCATTCTTGGACACACTCATCTCCATCAAGGACGGTCACCTCAGCACTTTGCTTTACTGCAAGCCCACAGATAACCTGACGATGCTCCACTTCTCCAGCTTCCACCCTAAACACATTAAAGAAGTCATCCCCTGTGGACAAGCCTTGCGTATACACAGGATCTTCTCAGACGAGGAGGAGCGTAACGGAGATCTACAGACACTGAAAGATGCTTTCGTACGAATGGGATATGGCGCTCGACTCATCGATCGACAGTTCCAAAGTGCCACAGCAAAAAACCGCACCGATCTCCTCAGAAGACAAACATGGGACACAACCGACAGAGTACCCTTCGTCGTCCAGTAATTTGCCGGAGCGGAAAAACGACAACATCTTCTTCGCAGCCTTCAACACATCATCGATGAAGATGAACATCTTGCCAAGGCTATCCCCATAACCCTGCTACTTGCCTTCAAACAACCGCGCAACCTCAAACAAACCATTGTTTGCAGCAAACTACCCAGCCTTCAGAACAGCGACCACAACACCACACAACCCTGCCGTGGCAAACTCTGCAAGATGTGCCAGATCATCAACATGGGTACCACCATTACACGTGAGAACACCACCCACCAGGTATGCGGTACATACTTGTGCGACTCGGACAACATTGCCTACCTCATACGCTGCAGGAAAGGATGTCCCGAAGCGTGGTACATTGGCGAAACCAATGCAGACGCTGCGACATTGGATGAATGGACATCGCGCGTCAATCGCCAAGCAGCAATGTTCCCTTCCAGTCGGGGAACACTTCAGCAGTCAAGGGCATTCAGCCTCTGATCTCTGGGTAAGCGTTCTCCAAGGTGGCCTTCAGGACGCGCGACAACGCAAAATCGCCGAGCAGAAACCTATAGCCAAGTTCCGCACACATGAGTGCGGCCTCAACCGGGACCTTGGATTCATGTCGCATTACATTCACCCCCCACCATCTGGCCTCGGCTTGCAAAATCCTACCAACTGTCCTGGCTTGAGACAATTCACACCTCTTTAACCTGGGATTACCCCTATCTCTGGATCTGTAAAGACTTAATTACCTGCAAATGCTCGCATTCAAAGCATTGCCTTGCATCTTTGACTTTGTCTATTTTTATGTTTCTGGAACATACGTCTTCATTCACCTGAGAAAGGAGCAGTGCTCCGAAAGCTAGTGTTTGAAACAAACCTGTTGGACTTTAACCTGGTGTTGCAAGACTTCTCACCCCAGTCCAACGCCGGCATCTCCACATCATGGTTTAACGATGGTGGTAGAGGAAACCCGAGGGGCAGCACTAGGGATGGTGTTAGGGAACGCCGCGATTTTAAATAACAAAGTCGGGTTGAGAGTATTTGAAGATAAAAATACAGGAATCATATAAGAGGGGATGTGGATGGGAAATGATGGGACACTACAGTGTGTGGTCGAGCAAGAAGGGAGGCTCATAGCACCAGTCCGGACAAATGCGAGCACACAGACATAGCAGTTGTGCGTCCATATGGATATATTTGCCCCGTGTGGAATCAGGACAAGTACTGATGTAAATTGTATGCTAGAAATTTGTAACCTGGAAAGCGATGTCACCCTGGTAGCCTACAGGGAGAAGGGAGAATACTGTATCACAACCTTGCCAGGACAATAACAGTATGGGGTGTCAACCAACACAACTTTCTGCATCAGGCCACACATCCCCGCTCGGATTGGTTTGATTCAGTTGTTAGATACAGACAGGAGAGAGAAACTAGCGAGGAGCTCCGCAGACTCTGGAGAAGTATTTTGAAAAATTTGATACTGGGATAACACTGAGAAATCACAACAAATTCGGACACACAAGACCTTCATCAAAGCAGTGCAACAAACGGGGGAAATCAAAATAAATATTTGTGAGATTCGAGTGGCGGGAGGATTTCTGAGATTGGGGCTCCAGCATACAAATACATCCATGTCACATCTGACCTTAGTAGGCATCCTGCTCATGCCTATCTACTTAACCATCCTCATACTACAACTCGTTCGATGGAAGAAGGAACTAATGTGGGACATGGATGTAGAAACTGTGATCCAGCGTCATGAAGGATCATATTAAGAACTCTATGTGAACATTTTCTTTTGTTTATGTGTTTGTTGCCTGATGTATTTATTACTTTTGTATTTAGTTGTGCCTTCAACCATTGTATTTTGTATATGAACAGTTTAATTTAATACTTTACTTATGATTCCATAAAATGTATGTATGTTGGGTTAGGGAATAGGATTATTCACCAAAGATTCTAATACTTGCCCATTCTGATAGTTTGGCTGGAGTTGTGTGATCCAGTTTGCTGATGCTAGTGGATCAAGAGGAGGGACTGTGATAAAATGGACATCAGTTTGAATTTTGGCCCGAATATAAAATTGGACAGTCTAAATTAAAAATTGGACTTTTAAATCAAATCAGAGTTAGCCCTAGGACTGGCCCGATGGGAATTCAAACTTGGCCAAGTCCGAATACACTGAACTCAGACAAACTGTCAGGACATGTCTGGACCTGCCCTGTCAATCACCCATCAGGAGATAATCAGTCCTATTCATATGGGTCGATTGTGTTGGGTTGCCCAGATAAAGCTAGACATTCTGGCTCCCAGGTTTCCCATCATTATCATATATGGAGAGGGGTTACATGCAAACAGTACACCTAGGAATGGACACCTGGGGTTGAGTTCCTGGTGTCTTACAGAGTTGCAATTGGTAGCACCATTTTGTATTTAGACCCCCACCCCGAGACCTCATTGACTGAGGGTCAGAGAACTTTCTGGCAAGGGGAGAAGAGGGGTATACAGGTCGACTACCAGGATCCTCCCCAGCAAAGACTCAGCATAGAGGTAACAGAGAAGGTTCGAAGGCAGACAAGAGACGATAGGAAGCAACATGTGAGACCCACCTTCATGGATGAAAAACTCTGAGGAAATTGAGATTTAGCGAATCGGACCTGCAGCTCAACTGAGTCCATCGGTGCGGGGAGTATTGAGAATCTTAGGACTGTTATTAGTTGGGATAGTTTAAGAGGGGTAACTGTTTTTACTGTTTAATAAATAAATTTGGTTGAATTATGTCGTGTTGTGTTCTCTGCTCCATAGACGAACCAACACGGTTGCGCATGGTGCAACTCAGTTTTATTACTAACAATATTTACAATGATAAACTGGTTACTGTGGTTCGTTCATTACCCTTGAATCTGTGGACCGAACCCTAACACTATCTTGGAGAAGTACTCAGCACATGGTGAATATCTGAGTTGCTTGCTGTGAGCTCTGTGCCCTGAGCTGTCTCCTGCTGGAATCGACGGGAAGTGTCGCGTTCCCTGTTTTATAGTGTGTATGCTCTTGCCTGTGGTGTTGTGTGTGTATTGATTGGTCCATTGATCTGTCCATCAGTATGTATGTATGTTTGCACCATGATGTTTCCCTGAATATCATGACAAATTATACACTTGTGCTGTACTTTGATTGCGTCACTAATAAATACACCTGGGTAAAATATTTGATTAATAAACTGGTCCATGTGTCTGACGTTCTACAGACAACTTTAGTCTCCAGAATGGAAAATCCATCTTGTAGGGGAATATGCAGGTGGTGGTGTTCCCAAGCATTTACTGCCCTTGTTCTTCTGGGGATAGAGGTCGCTGATGTGTTGGGTGTTCTGGATCCGTGGAACACATACAGGCCACCAACACTTAAAATAGTGCAACACTATTTTATTAAGTTAGAAACTGTTGAACATACTTTTACTGTGGGTTAACATGATGTTAGATTAAACTAAAGACCTATGCCTGTCCGAAACCGTCTATGCACTCAGCACATGGTGAAGATCTGTGCTGTAAGCTGTAAGCTCTGTCCTTGTAGGAAGCTGCATCCCAAATGAGCAGGAAATCTGATGCCCCCTGTCTTTATAGTGAGTGTGCTCTAACTGGTGATTGGCTGCGGTGTTGTGTGTGTTGATTGGTCTTGCTGTGTGTCCATCAGTGTGTGTGTCTGCACCATGATATGCTGGTGTATATCATGACATCCCCCCTTTTATAAAAGAATGTATCTGTGTGGCAATAAATAATGTATGGTGATGATGTTCCTAACTCCGTGTGGGGTGCAACGACATATTTACAGGACTCCGTACATGAGAACTAAGCTATTTACATGGGAAGGTGCCTAGTGCAGAGAAGCAGTATGCAACAAGAATAACGAGATCAACACTATATACAAACCAGGGAAACGATCAAACCAAGTAACTAAACAATTCAGAGAGTCTATAAGTCCGCAAAGTTCATAAATTAAGTTTCTGAGGTGGGCTACGAATTCTGGTTGACCGTAAGGGTGGCACACCACTCATCGTCTGGATCAATACTGTATGCCAATAGAGGCTGGATTCTTTGCTTCGGGGACACCCTGTTTTTTGTAACAATACCGATTCAAAAAGGTGTCTTCGGGTTCTCGGTGTCAATATCGGCTAGTAGGTCCGCATCGGACTCGGTGACCGTGGGTTGAATGGCCCGGACATTCCTGCGAGTCTGGTCGGAGCGATACGAATTGGCAGGCCGAGCTGATCTGCATAAAGCAGCATAGTGTCCAAGTTTGCCACATCTCAGGCATTGTCGGGATTTGGCAGGGCATTGCCGCTTTAAGTGGGCGGAGCCACAGTTGCCGCACGTTGTAGCGTCAGTACGTTCGCTGCGCCACCGCGCATGCTGGTGTATATCATGACAGTCACGGGCTTCGAATGTACTGTCAAAGAAGCTTGGCAAGTTGCTGGAGTCAACCTTGCATATGGCACACATTGGGCAGCAGTTCTGAAGGGAGTGAATGTTTAAGGTGCTGGACTGAGTTCTGATCGTGTGGGATACTGTATCTTGGATTGTGTCGAGCTTTTTGAATGTTGCTGGAGCTGTACTTATCCAGGCAAGTGGAGATTATTCCATCACACTCTTAGACTTGTGCCTTTTCGATGACAAGGTTTTGGACTGGATATTACATACTTGTTGCTGAATACATAGGGCGGGATTCTCCGGTGGCTGAAGCCGAAATCTGGGTATGCGATCGGTCGGAGGATAGCTTCCGACGGCTAATCACGGCAGGCACCAGTTTGATGCCAAATACGATGCTCCATCTCCTCAAACACAGCGTCAATGCGAAACACACCGCGTGTACTTTAAACACCGTTTGCGTATCATTATTGGGCCACCCTCGATTCTCCGCCTCTGATGGGCCGAGTTCCCATGTGTGCTCTCACAGATCGTCAACCTGACGTGATGGCTGCTGAGAGAGAGAGGGCAGACAGACAGTGTCCAACACCGCCATACTTCGCGACAGTCATGCCGCAGGCCAGGTATGGGGGGAGTACTGTGGGGTGGTCAGGAGGTGGGCTGTGAGGCCAGGGTGGACAGGGCAACACCATTATGGCAGATGGCAAGGCAGCCATGCGGCTGGGCATGCCGCTGACAGCCCACTTTAAACCTGGTGCCCTGGGTCGTATAGGTGACTCCCCTGGGCCACCTCCCTGCTTGCCCTCTGGGCCCCAGCTGACCCATCAGCTGCATGGGTGCTCCAGCACAAATTGTCCCATCATTTTGGTTTTGATAAGTCTGTGTGTGTGGGATGTGTATGTTTATGCACGGCTGCAGCTTGTCAGCCCTGCGAGTGTCGATCACGGACCCGGCGAATCACATACTGTTTTTCATGGGAATCGATGGTGTTCCGCACGGCACTGGTGCTAGCCTCTCACCGGCAGCGGAATCGGTGCAGCTGCGACACCGATTTTCCTGTCATCAAAGTCCATGGATTCTCTGTTAGTATCAACACTTAGTCGCAGAAATGGAGAATCCAGCCCATAGTCTCAGATCTGGGGCGCAATTCTCCAGAAACGGCGCGATGTCCGCCGACTGGCGCCCAAAACGGCGCAAATCAGACGGGCATCGCGCCGCCCCAAAGGTGCGGAATGCTCCGCATCTTTGGGGGCTGAGCCCCAACATTGAGGGGCTAGGTCGGCGCCGGACGAATTTCCGCCCCGCCAGCTGGCGGAAAAGGCCTTTGGTGCCCCGCCAGCTGGCGCGGAAATGACATTCTCGGGCGGCGCATGCGCGGGAGCGTCAGTGGCCGCTGACAGCTTCCCACGCATGCGCAGAGGAGGGAGTCTCTTCTGCCTCCGCCATGGTGGAGACCGTGGCGGAAGCGGAAGGGAAAGAGTGCCCCCACGGCACAGGCCCGCCCGCGGATCGGTGGGCCCCGATCGCGGGCCAGGCCACCGTGGGGGCACACCCCGGGGCCAGATTGCCCCGCGCCCCCCCCAGGACCCCGGAGCCCGCCCGCGTCGCCTTGTCCCGCCGGTAAGGTAGGTGGTTTAATTTACGCCGGTGGGACAGGCATTTTAGCAGCGGGTCTTCGGCCATCCGGGCCGGAGAATCGAGCGGGGGGGGGGCCGCCAACCGGCGCGGCGCGATTCCTGCCCCCTCCGAATCTCTGGTGCCGGAGACTTCGGCAACCGGCGGGGGCGGGATTCACGCCAGCCCCCGGCGATTCTCCGACCCGGCGGGGGGTCGGAGAATCTCGCCCCTGTTCTTGTAGCTAGCATATTTAAGTAATTGGGTCCAATTACCTTTTTGTTCAATAGTGCTGATGGTGGGGGATTCAGCATGCCAATGCCATTGGACATCAAAGGGAAGTGGTTAGAGTCTGTCTTGATGAATATGGTAATTGTGTGGTGTAAATGTAACTTGCCACTTACCTGCCCAAGCCTGAATGCCGTCCAGCTCTCCGTGCATGTGAGCACAGAATGCTTCAGCACCTGAAGAGTTAAACAGGAAACCGAACTCTCAGCAATCCCCACCTCTGAAATTCTATCATCGCTTATCCATATGCTTCTCAGTCTTTCGCATTTCCTGCAGTCAAATCTCACCAGAAACAATTGGAAGACGGCGTGGGGCTGCCCCACAATGGGAAATCCCATTGACCGGCCGGCGTAACGGAGCATCCTGCCGGAGGAGTGAGGCAACAATGCGACACAGCGGGACGGAGCATCCTGCCACATGTTTCTCAGTCCACGACGTGAGGTGACAGCTCCAAAAACATTGGTGACATGTAACACCAACAGCTCTCAACACCCCTACTTAAACATCCTTCTCTCCTCCTCTCCCCAACCCTCACTTCCCAAGATCCCTTTTTATACCTTAAAAACGTTGAAAGCCTGCCTTAGACAATTATTGGAAAATAGACATTCTGTAACTTGTCAATGATGCTTTTTAGCTAATTCCAATTGTTAGACGTGATTTCCGGCCTCCTTGCACCATGTTTCCCGTCAGTGGGAGTCTGCTCGCCGTTGGGCAGTGGAGAGATCTTTTGACCCCACCGCTATCAATGGGATTTCCCATTGATTCCACCCATTGCCATCAGGAAACACATGGCAGGGATTCACTGTCAACGGGCTAAAAGATTCCAACGGCATAAAGAGCCGGAAGACCTCACAAGTTGTCTCAATTTGAAGGTAGTGTTCTTCAGCAATATGTTCTTAAGCACTTAATGCAAAATTGATGGAAGCCATTTTAATAAAAAACAATGCTTTCTCTTGAACTTTATCTCATATCTTAATGTAGGCTGTGTGTTTGTCAATAATTGGTTTGCATCGCAGCCTGTCATTTCAAGTTGAGACATCTTGAACAGGAATCTGTCCATTCCCTCCAATCAAGCTTAACAAGTCATGTTACCTTTTTTCGTCTGTCAGCCTTGTTACGACACCCTGTGTTAGGGCATGGTGTATTCCAGCCCCCCCTTGACCCGGAGTCGCAATACAATTGACTTAACCAATAATGCCATGAAAAGTACCCAAACGTCTTTGGCCCCTGGCTGCCCAATAATTACAGTCACCGGGGGCGGGATTCTCCCCTACCCGGCGGGGCGGGGATCCCGGCATGATGGAGTGGTGGGAACCGCACCTTTAGGGGCCAAACCCTTACCTTGAGGGGCTAGGCCCGCGCCGGAGCGGTTTCCGCTCCACCGGCTGGCGGGAAAGGCCTTTGGCCAGCCGGGGCCGAAAGGTCTTCGCTGGGCGGTGCGGGTTCGCACATGCGCGGGAGCGTCAGCGTCTGCTGACGTCATCCCCACGCATGCGCAGGGGAGGGGGTCTCTTCCGCCTCCGCCATAGTGAAAACCATGGTGAAGGCGGAAGAAAATGAGTGCCCCCACACCACAGGCCCGCCTGCGGATCGGTTGGCCCTGATCGCGGGCCAGGCCACCGTGGGGGCACCCCATGGGGCCAGATCACCCTGCGCCCCCCCCCCCCCAGGACCCCGGAGCCCGTCCGCGCCACCTTATCCCACCGTTCAAAAGGTGGTATAATCCACGCTGGCGGGACAGGCATTCCAGCAGCGGGACTTCGGCCCATCGCGGGCCAGAAGAATCAGCAGGGGTGGGTCCGCCGTCCGGCACGGCGTGATTCCCGCCCCCGCCGAATCTCTGGTGGCAGAGACTTCGGGACACGGCGGGGGCGGGATTCACGCCGGGGTGGGGGGGGGGGGGGTCGGAGAATCCCACCCCAGGTTTCTAAATTTAAACTCAATTAGGTTTTATTTATAATAAGAACTATAATGAAATACAACTGGTTAACTATCATCTAATTCCTAATCCCCCACTTTAACTTGCCCCCACTCTCTACACACACAAACGACAAACGAACATAGAGGGGAAAAGAAGGTTGAAAATAATAAGTACAGAAGTACAGTAGCTCACAGAAGTCCTGGAGATAGGGAGAGAGTGAAGAGAGAGAGAGCAGGTACTCACAGCTCCTTGTTCCTTGAGCATTCAGGACCCAATTCTGCTTTTCCAAGTTTCTAGATATCATCCCGTTCAGGCAGGATCGAATCACCACCTGTTACCGGGTAGAATACAGCCTTTCAGTCAATTCATTGCCCTCCAGCCAACCAATTGAACTGAATCCCACCCAATCTTTTGGGTTCCACAAAGTCTGAGTTCTGTAGCTCGTAATCTAGCACCATATATACTGGGCGGGATTCTCCACTCCCACGCCGAAGTGGCCGCGCCGTCGTGAACGCCGTTGAGGTTCACGACGGCATGGAACGGCCCTGGTCCCGACCGATTCAGGCCTTGACAGTGGGCCAATATTCGGGCCGCGTCATCTACACACGCCAGGCCTTGTCGCCCGCGTAAAAGCGGCGCTGCATAGATGACGCAGCCGGCGCTGCATAACGGGCGCCATCCACACATACGCGGGTTGGCCGGCGCCAACCCGCGCATGCGTGGTTGCCGTACTCTCTAAGTCCACCCCGCAAGAAGATGGGGGACGGATCTTGCGGGGCCGCGGAAGGAAGGAGGTATTCCTTCAGACACCCCACATTCCAGGTGAAGCCCGGTGCAGGATACCCCTCGTCCCCCCCGCAGGCCGCCCCCCCCAGCGTTCACGCACCGCTCACGACTGCAGCGACCAGGTGTGGATGGCGCCGGGGGGAACCCGCCGTTTTGGCCTGGCCGCTCAGCCCATCCGGGCCTCAGAATAGCGGGGGTGCCGGAGAATCGCCATTTTGGGTGTCTCCGGTGATTCTCCAGCCTGCGGCCTGCGAAACTCGACCGGGCCGTTCCCGCCGCTTGGGAGAATTGCGGGAGGGCATCGGACCGGCGTCCCCGGAAATTTTGGCGGCCCAGGCGATTCTCTCAACCGGCGTGGGAGTGGAGAATCGCGCCCACTGTGTTTCAACTTTTTGAATTCCTCATTCTCTCTGCTGCTTGACTTAAAGATACATGGTCATTTCAAAAATACATGGATTCAAATGATAACGGCAAAAAAAGAGGAGAAATAAGGGTATCATCAGGAAGGATCCTTACAGCCTGAAAAGTGCACATATTTCTTATTCCCACAGCATTTTAATAATCAAGTGTTAATAATATATTCATAACTATAAAAGTTATGTTCCAAATTAAAGTTTCACCATTTCTAACATATTCTATTTATGAATTACTTGTATGTTAATTGTCTCACAATTAAGACTGTCTATTTATCTAATCTGGCTGTTTTCCAATAATAGTGGTTTAGCTTTTATTAAAATGGCCTCCATCAATTTTGCACAAAATGTTTAAGAACATATTAATTCAAACAACCAAATGATAGTCACAATGAACCAGAGATTTGAAACTAACAACACAGGGCCACTCAGCTCCTACCTTTATCACTGCCTTAATCCAAAAAGGCTGAACTCAAGATGTGAGAATGACTGACCTTGACATCAAAGCTGCATTTGACTGAGTGTGGTTCAAAGAGCCCTAGCAAACTTGGAGTCAACGGAAATCAGGAGGAAAACTCTACGTTCGTTGGAGTCATGCCTAGCACAATGAAAGAATGTCGCACTTGTTGACTGAGTTGTCTCAGTCGCAGGATATCACAGCAGGAGCTGCTCAGGGTAGTGTCCTAGGCCCAACCAGCTTCAGTTGTTTCATCAATTACCTTCCTTCGATCATAAAGTCAGAAAGGGGGATGTTCGTGGATGTTAGCACTGTTTTCAGCACCGTTCATTACTCCTCAGATACTGAAGCAGTCTGTGTCTGCATGCAGTAAGACCTGGACAACGTCTAGGCTTGGGCTAATAAGTGGCAAATAACATGAGTGCCACACGGGTGCCAGGCAATTTCTACCTCCAACAAAAGAGAATCTAACCATCTCCCCTTCATATTCAATGGAATTACCGTAATTGAATCCCCCAACATCTTGTGGGTTACAATTGACCATGTGCTGAACTGGGTCAGGCATATAAACTCTCTGACTACAAGAGCACGTCAGTGGATGTGAATTTTGTGGAGAATAAATCACCTCTTGACTCTTCAAAGCCTGTCCACCATCTACAAGGCACAGGTCAGGAGTGTGATCCAACTATCCATTTGCCTGGATGAATACTGCTCCAAAAGCTCTCAAGAAGTTCTACACCATCCAAGAAAAAGCAGCCCGTTTGATTGGCATTTCATCCACCACCTTCAACATTCAGTCCCTCCATTACTGACACACAGTGACTGCAGTGTGCACCATATACAAGGTAATTGCAGCAACTGGCCAAGGCTCCTTCAACAGTACCTTCCAAACCTGTGACCCCTGCCGCTTAGAAAGATAAGGACAGAATATGCATGGAAACACCATCTTAACTTGCAACTATATCATCATTCATTCACTGTCACTCCAATCCTGGAAACTCCGCTGTAACGGTACTGGGGGTTTATGTATACCATATGGACTGCAGAAGTTCTAGGCTGCTCACCACCACCTTCCAAATGGTAAGAAGGGATGAGCAATAGATGTTCCCCTAGTCGGTAATGACCCACATCCTATGACTGAATGAAAAACAACTTGCACAAAAAGGCATTGGAGTAGAAGAGGTTGGTTTTGAAGAGATTCTTAAAAGGGGGAAGAGATGAAGAGAAGCGGAGAGGTTCAGGGAAGGAAATTGGGAAAAATGTTATAAATCAAGGCCAGCATGAATTGTCCATCCTTAGTTGTCTTTGAGAAGGTGGTTAACTACCTTCTTGAGTTGCATAGTAGAGAGCTGAATCAGCGCAACTGTGGAACCTCCATATTTTGACATTGGTATAAATAGAAACAGGGCAACCGATTCCAATGAGTTTGGGTAGGAGTTGCACTTTTAATGAATGCCAATTCTTGGCATGACAGAAAAACTGATTTAAGACTTTACATTGCCACCTAACTATATATTTCTCACACTGCTGGAAAAAAAATGGTCCTCACAATTTGTTGCCATCGCACTGCAGTGTACTTTAAGTAGAAATGCAAGAAGGTATTGAGGGTCACATTGACAGGGAGATCATTGTAATAGACATAAATTTACAATGTCCATCATTGTTCTAGCTGCTGAGGGAGAACCTGGGTCATCATTCCTGTTCCCTTTATAAAAGTTATTGAATGCCAATAATTCCCAAAGCAGCATCCAATTTCCCAACTACAAATGGCATGCCCCCACTGAATAGCATTCCTGATGTTGGCGAACGGGTTCAACAAGTTTAATTTGCATGATCTGAGAAATGTCAGTGTCCTCAGGGAATCACACAGAGTTTCATCTCATTGTTACTGCCTTCAGGGTTTTACCAAAGCAGAGGTTCTCGACAATTGTTTCACAAAATGTTAGCTTACTGGAAGGTGAAAATAGCCTCTATGGATTTTCTTTTAAATGCTTAATAATAGGGCCAGGGCTCCACTGTATAATAATCTTTGCAATGCTTTTGCCACATTTCACAGGTTCATTAAGCAGCCACTGAGGGGTGAGGAACAAATTAACTGGAATCCCATTGGTTGGCTGTCATTGGCTCTGCAGCATCTGAGCATCAGATAAGATTTGCAAACGATGTTTGACAGAAGTTGATGTGTTTGCTTAACCTTCCAGTCATGAAAATGTCATTTCTTTGAAAAGGATGAAAATACTTCATCACATGGCTAAGCTAAAGCTGCTTGTACCCAGACATACAAATGTTTTTGAGTCATCTTGGCAAGCAGCAGATTTATTCACTTGTGCATTTGACTTGCAGTTTAGTTCTCTGGGACAACTATACTGTTGAAAATATTTGACAAAGAGTCATCGGACTCAAAGCGTTAGCTCTTTTCGCTCCCCACAGATGCTGCCAGACTTGCTGAGATTTTCCATCATTTTCTCTTTCGTTGTTGAAAATATTTCATACATTGAACCATCGGAAAGTTACAGATCAGAAAGAGGCCATGGATCCACACTGGCTTCAGGTGATGTCCCGGAGGACTGGAGGGTAGCCAATGTTGTTCCTTTGTTTAAGAAGGGTAGCATGGATAATCCAAGGAACTCCAGGCCGGTGAGCCTTACGTCAGTGGTAGGGAAATTACTGGAGAGAATTCTTCGAGACAGGATCTACTCCCATTCGAAAGCAAATGGACGTATTAGTGAGAGGCAGCACGGTTTTGTGAAGGGGAGGTCGTGTCTCACTAACTTGATAGAGTTTTTCGAAGAGGTCACAAAGCTGATTGATGCAGGTAGGCCAGTGGATGTTGTCTATATGGACTTCACTAAGGACTTTGACATGGTCCCTCATGGCAGACTGGTACAAAAGGTAAAGTCACACGGGATCAGGGGTGAGCTGGCAAGGTGGATACAGAACTGGCTAGGTCATAGAAGGCAGAAAGTAGCAATGGAAGGATGCTTTTCTGGTTGGAGGACTGTGACTAGTGGTGTTCCGCAGGGATCAGTGCTGGGACCTTTGCTGTTTGTAGTACAGAAAATGATTTGGAGGAAAATGTAACTGGTCTGATTAGTAAGTTTGCAGACGACACAAAGGTTGGTGGCATTGCGGATAGCGATGAGGACTGTCAGAAGATACAGCAGGATTTAGATAATTTGGAGACTTGGGCGGAGAGATGGCAGATGGAGTTTAATCCGGACAAATGTGAGGTAATGCATTTTGGAAGGTCTAATGCAGGTAGGGAATATACAGTGAATGGTAGAACCCTCAAGAGTATTGACAGTCAGAGATATCTAGGTGTACAGGTCCACAGGTCACTGAAAGGGGCAACACAGGTGGAGAAGGTAGTCAATAAGGCATACGGCATGCTTGTCTTCATTGGCCGGGGCATTGAGTGTAAGAATTGGCAAGTCATGTTGCAGCTGTATAGAACCTTAGTTAGGCCACACTTGGAGTATATTGTTCAATTCTGGTCGCCACACTACCAGAAGCATGTGGAGGCTTTAGAGAGGGTGCAGAAGAGATTTACCAGAATGTTGCCTGGTATGGAGGGCATTAGCTATGAGGAGCGGTTGGATAAACTTGGTTTGTTCTCACTGGAACGATGGAGGTTGAGGGGCGACCTGATAGAGGTCTACAAAATTATGAGGGGCATAGACAGAGTGGATAGTCAGAGGCTTTTCCCCAGGGTATAGGGGTCAATTACTAGGGCGCATAGGTTTAAGGTGCGAGGGGCAAGGTTTAGAGTAGATGCAAGAGGCAAGTTTTTTACACAGAGGGTATTGGGTGCTTGGAACTCTCGACCGGAGGAGGTGATGGAAGCAGGGATGATAGTGACATTTAAGGGGCATCTTGATTATTACATGAATAGGATGGGAATGGAGGGATACGGACCCAGGAAGTGTAGAAGATTGTAGTTTAGTCGGGCAGTATGGTCGGCATGGGCTTGGAGGGCCGAAGGGCCTGTTCCGGTGCTGTACTTTTCTTTGTTCTTTGTTTGTTTGGACCCAAGACTGAGTTTTTGGGATGCCAGTGGAAACTGCTTTCCATTAACAAAAACATCCATCAACTATTCCCCTTTGTTTCCTGTCACTGAGCCAATTTTTAATCCAACTCAACCACCTTCCCCTCTATCTCATGGGATTTCACTTTTCTGACCAGCCTGCCATGTGGGACGTTGTGAAATACCTCACGGAAATCCATGTAGACACCATCCACTGCACTACCCCTGTCAATCCTCCTTGTTACTTCCTCAAAAAATTTGGTTGAGACACAATATTCTCCTAACAAAAACATCCTGACTATTCCTGATCAACTGCTGCCTCTCTAAGTGACAGTTTATGCTGTCTCCCAGAATTGATCCCAATAATTTTCCCACCATTGAAGTCAGACTGACGAGACTATAATGTTCTGGTCTATCCGTCACACCCATTTTAAATAACAGTACAATGTTTTCAGACTTCCAATCTTCTGGTGCCTCACCTTTATCTCGTGTGAATTTGAGAATGATCCTTAGAGCATCCAGCTGTTTCCTCCCTGCATTCCTTTAACAGCCTGAGATACAATCCATCTGGCCTGGGGATTTATCCACATTTAAGGATGTCAGCCCCTCCAGTACTTCCTCTTTCACTATGCTTATTGCATCTAATATTTCACACTCCTCTTCTTTAACTGGTATGTCTGCATCATCCCTCTCCTTGGTCAAGTCAGAGGCAGAGCACTTCTGCATCAATGCATAAGTTGTCATGTGCATCTCTGATAGGCCCCACTTACCCTTCCTTTAGTTATTTCCTTGCTCTTAATGTATTGGTAATAAATATTGTTGTTTTCTTTGAGTTTACCTGAAAATATTTTTTCATATCCTCTCTTTGCTTTCCTAATTTCCTGTTTTAGTTTGTCCTGTCATTTCTGTGTTCCTCTAGGTGTTCTACAGTTATAAGTATTTTACGAATGTCAAAAGCTTATTTTTCTCTTTTATCTTATTGAGCACAGATCATAGAATTTAAAATGCAGAAGGAGGCCATTCGGCCCCTTGGCCCTTGGAAAGAGCACCCTCATTGCACTCCTGCCTCAACCCTATCCCCGTAATCCAGGAACCCCACCTAACCTTTTGGACACTAAGGGACAATTTAGCATGGCCAATCCACCTAACCTGTACATCTTTGGACTGTGGGAGGAAACAGGAGCACCCGGAGGAAACCTACGCAGACATGGGGAGAAAGTGCAAACTCCACACAGACAGTCACCCGAGGCAGCAATTGAACCCGGGTCCCTGGAGCTGTGAGGCAGCAGTGCTAACCACCTTGCCACCGTGCATACTTACCCTGCATATCTCTGGCTAATCATGAGGGTCTAGATTTGACAGTCCTGACCTTTTTCTTTGTGGGGACATGTCTGCACTGTGCCCATAGAATCATGCCTTTGAATGCCTCCCACTGCTTTGACACAGTTTTCCCTTCTAGCATCTGTATCCAGTCCGAATTCGCCTGTTCACCTCTCAGTTTTGCAAAATTTGCATTCCCCCAAGTTAGAACTTTTACCCCGGTAATATCTTCATCCTTTTCCATCATCACGCTAAATCTCACCGTATGAGATCTCACCACGTGCCCAGTTTCACCTCCGAAGACTAAATCTAGAATTGTGCACCCTTTTGTTGGGCTTGTTCCATTGAAAAGGTTTTCTTGACTGCAATTCAAGAATTTAGCATCCTCTGTGCCCTTCACACTGTTTGTGTCCCAACTGATATCAGGGTAGTTTAAGTCTTTGACGATTAATGCCCTATTGATTTTGGACTCACAAATCAGTCTACGATTTTGCTCATCGAATTGTCTTCCACTATTTGGGGGGGGTCTATATTACAGTCCTGGCCATGTGACTGCCCTTTTTTCATTTCTGAGCTCAGCTCATATAGCCTCATTAAATTTTCATTTAGTACATCATCCCTCTTCGCAGCTGTTATTAATTCCTTCATGCTGCACCCACATCTTTTTTATCCCCCTCCTTGTCCTGCCTGAAAACTCCATAACCAAGGACATATAATTGCCATTTTTGCTCCTTTTTCAGCTATTCTCCTATTTCTGTTACAAAGATTATGCTGCCATGCGTCCATCTGTGTCCTCATCTCATGTGCTTTATTTGCAATGCTCCTTGCGGTTACATTGATGCCTTTTGATACTGCAAAATTTCTCTGCTGTCTACTCTCAAGGTGAATGAAACTAGCCCTGTTTTTAATTTGGTTGGATTTTGTGTGGATGAGTAGTAGGTGTGAGTTCGAAATTGATCTACCACTCCGAAAATGAGGCCTAAGGTGTTTTAAATCTTGGGCTGATACATTTAAAATCCACTCACCAACATCGAACCCATTCCAGGTGGGGAATGGTGGAACATCACATGGTTTGAAGCCACTTACTGACATCAGGTAGTTGGCTGTGATTGGCCGATGGTGACATCATGCAGGGCGGGGCAGATGAGACCATTGGGACATCACATGCAAATGTGATTGAAAATCCACAAGTGTGGCTGCATATCTTTGTTTTCTGTTCAATTCAGCAACTTAAAAATGGGAATAGTCAGTTCCCTCCAATCCCGGGTGAAGAAGTCACCTTGGTGGTTCGAAATGTCCTGCTTCCATCAGGCAAACCACCTGGTTTTAAATTGCCCCAGTATATCAAGTTAAAAGTTTAACATGCTGTGATAAGTAAATAGGATGATTTTGCAATGCAAGTGTTACAAAGTAATAATGCTAATATAATAATAACTGCACATTTTATTGGCATTATCTCAATCCTGTTATGTTGATGTCTTCGAATATGGTCCAGATTATATTGTACCATATATTTTATGCAAATGCAATAGCAATTTCTTCCAACACACCATATTTTATGCTGTGGTTCGGTAAGTCAGTGTTAATGGGAAATTCTTCTGATGGTATCGTTTGATTTAACAAGCAGTGATAATGTACTGGGTGAGCTATCAATTAGTGATAGAATCCATACAATCCCGACAGTGCAGAAGGAGGCCATTCGGCTCATAGAGTCTACACCGACCCACAAGAAAGAGCACTCAACCTAGGCCCACTCCCTCGCCTTGTCCGCATAACCCGTGCATTGATCATGGCCAGTCCAACTAAGCTGCACATCCTTCACATAATCTGAACATTTTTGGATTGTTGGAGAAGGAAACAGGAACACCCAGAGGAAATTCCACGCAGTCACCCAAAGCGGGAATCGAACTCGGGTGCCTGACGCTGTGAGGCAGCGGTGATAACCAAGGGATTATCCAATTCAAAGATGCACACATTATTCGAGAGGTAGAATTGAGGGAGAAAATATCAATACTGCGCAGGAACAATGGAAATTTGGAAGGTGGAACCGGAAACGTGCACCACTTCCACTTTCTTGCTTTTTCCCATTTCCCACAGGAATAAACTTCAAATTTTAAGTGCCAGCACTGTGCAAGGGAAACACATACAAAGGTAACACATCATCACCTTCTGAGGGGCAACTAAGCATGGGCAATAAATGCTGGCTGAACCAGCGATCCCCACTGTCATAATATACACCAGTATATCATGGTGCAGACACACACACACACTGATGGACATGCAGTGGGACCAATTAGCATACACAACACTGCAGCCAATCACCAGTGAGAGCACACGCACTATAAAGACAGGGGACAGGAGAGTTCCCGCTCATTCTAGTAGCAGCCAGCTCGGAGCACAGAGCTCACAGCCTGCAACACAGACATTCACCATGTGCTGAGTGCACCACCTGGTTCGGACAAGGCAAGGGTCAACAGTTAAAGCTGGTATTGCATTCACCCACAGTTCAAGTATGTTAATATAGTTAACCTTATAATAAAACAGGGTTGCACCACTTCCAGTGTTGGTGACCTGTTTGTGATCCAGAACACCCAGCACATCATGGTACAAGGAGTGGTTGCATACTAGCACTTCTGAGACCCACCTGCAACTAATCAGCATTCCGGCATCCTGAAGTATGGAGAACATCAACCCGCCACCGCCGCTCCGCATCGCCGGCAATTTCGGGCTCAAGTGGAAGATTTTTAAACAGCGCTTCCAGCTCTTCCTCAAAAGCCACGGACAGGGAGAACGCCTCGGACAACAGGAAGATTGCTCTGCTCCTCTCCACGGCCGGGCAACATGCCATCCACATCCACATGAAGCTCCCTCACATTCGCAGACGGCGAGGACAAGACAAAGTACAAGACGGTTCTCCTCAAATTCGATACCCACTTCAGCATAGAGGTTAATGAAAGCTTTGAAAGATACCTGTTCCAGCAGCGCTTGCAGGGTAAGGACGAGCCTTTCCAATCCTTTTTAACACACATCCGCATCCTTGTGCAGTCCTGCGGCTACGGGCCCACCTCCAACTCCATGATACGCGTCCAGATCGTATTTGGTGTTCTGTCGGGCCCCCTGCATCAGCAGCTCCTCAAAACTAAGCAACTCACCCTAGCGACTGCCATCGAGACCTGTGTCCTGCATAAAAATGCCACCAGCCGGTACTCCCACATACAGGCGGCTGAAATGGCGCGGCAAGGTCCCCACGAGGCGGAACGGGTCCAAACAACTGAACACCTCCAAGGCTGGAGCCTGGATGAGGGCGGCCATTTTGCGCACTTTTCGCAACCTCCTGCGCTGGTACGTGCCAAACGAGGTGACGATGACGTGGAGGAATGTGATGCGTAGGCGCGCACCACGCAGGATCGCACCGCGCAAGCGCGCTGGCGCAACTAGCGTACTGATGTCACGACGTGCGGCAACTGTGGCTCCGCCATATAAGGCGGTAATGTCCAGCAAAATCGCGACAATGCCTACGATGTGGCAGCGTTGGCCACTATGCTGCCTTCTGTCGAGCAGCTCAGCCTTCCAATTCGCATCACTTCAGCCAGCCTCGCAGGAACGTTCGGGCAATTCAACCCACGTTCACCGAGTCCGATTCTGACTTCCTGCAGATCAGTGACACCGAGGACCCGAGGGAGCCTTTTCGAGTCGCTGTTATAACAAAGAACAGGTTGTCCCCGAATCAAAACCACCAGCCGCTGTCAGTGTACAGCATTGATCCAGACGACGAGTGGTGTGCCACCCTGATGGTCAACCGATCCCAGATACGATTCCGCCTGGACACTGGTGCTTCCGCTAATCTCCTAGCGTGGTCAGACTTTCAGACCCTTGGGGCTAAAGCAACCATTCTTCCGTCGACCTGCCAACTAGTGGACTACAATGGCAACGTCATTCCTGCTACCGGTTCATGCCAATTCGAAGTGACGCACAACTCGCGAAAAGCCATCCTTCCCTTCGAGATCGTGGGCTCCTCGAAGGACTATCTGCTAGGCGCACAGGCGTGCAAACTCCTAAAACGTGTTCAACGAGTACACTCTCTTTCTCCAGAGGACACATCTGCCTTCCAGGATGCGGACTTCAGGGCGCAACTCAATGCCATCATCGACCAGCACCGCAACGTTTTCGAAGGCATGGGCACGCTTCCATACACTTACAAAATCCTGCTCAAACAAGCCTGTGGTTCATGCACCTCGCAGAGTCCTAGCACCCCTCAAGGACCGCCTCAAGCAGCAGCTGCAGGTCCTCCAGGACCAAGGAGTACTCTCCAGAGTGACGGAACCAACTGACTGGGTCAGTTCCATGGTGTGCGTAAAGAAGCCTTCCGGCGAGCTCCGGATCTGCATTGAGCCAAAGGATCTGAATCGTAACATAATGAGGGAGCATTACCCTATCCCCAAGCGCGAGGAGATCATGTGCGAGATGGCTCGGGCCAACATCTTCACCAAACTTGACGCCTCGAAAGGATTAAGGCAAATTCAACTAGACAGGTCCAGCAGAAAGCTGTGTACCATTTGGTCCACCACCCCGCAGGAGCATATCAGTCGCCTCCAGCGCATTTTCAAACGAATACGGGACCAAGGCCTTCGCCTCAACAGAGCCAAATGTTCCTTCGACAAGATGGAACTCAAGTTCCTAGGAGACCACATCTCCCGGTGAACGACCTTGTCAGAGCAGCCAGGGTGAGCCTGCCCCCCTGCCCAATATCCATATCCCCCATATCTCACCTCCTCCATATCCGCCATATCCCCCCTCCACCATATCCCCCATATCCCCCCTCCCCCATATCCCCCCTCCCCCATATCCCCCATATCCCCCCTCCCCCATATCCCACCTCCCCCATATCCCCCTCTTCCATATCCCCCATATCCCCCTCCCCATATCCCCCTCCCCCATATCCGCCTTCCCCCATTTCCCCAAGTGAATCCAGCCCTAACCTTAACCTCTGCAATACACGCGCAACCGATGGCGTGGCATTCATATACCTGTCTAACACTGTTGCCTTTTACCCCTGCCACCGCCCCCCACAGGAGAAGCACGCACACAACACCAGGGAGCATGTGAGGATTGGAGGAGGCCTCGCTGATGGGAGGCCACTGACCGAACACGAGGAAAGGGCCCTGGAACTGGCTGGCGGACCTGAGGACCGGGAGGTTGCTGATGCAGAGTTCGGGTGCGTACTAGCAAGTGAGCCACCGACAGCCCGTCTCCATATCCCCCCTCCCCTATATCCCCCTCCCCATATCACCTGATCACTGCCTGCGTGTCTAACCATGCATGCTTCATTGTGTATCGCAGGAGCAAACGTCGAGGCACCCATCCCCGCAGATGCAGACCGCCCGCATGATGCCCCTCGGAGGCCACGGGAGACGGAGAGACTCGGACCCTCCGGCATGCGAAGCCCGCAGGATGCCCCTCGCACACCACGGGAGACGGAGAGACCCGGACCCTCCAGCATGCGACGCCCGCAGGATGTCCGTTGGAGACGGAGAGACCTGGAGCAACAGGGAGACGATGCCCCCGTCTCGTGCGGGTGCGATGGCGCAGGCGTGTCCCACCCAGCGATGAGAGGGGCAGCCACAGACCCCAGTCACAGTCGAGCCAGAACACCAGTCCCCAGGACACCACTACCCAGGACACCACTACCCAGGACACCACTACCCAGGACACCCCTACCCGGGACAGCACTACCCAGGAAAATGAAATACCGGACAGTGACACAGAGTGGATGGGTGGAGACGAACCCCCACCCCAAAGTGCCATGGACTCAGAGTGGGACGAAGAGCACGACACAACACCACTGCTGTCACCAACACCCTCCACCATCGCAGAAACACTCACCTCGGTTGGGCACTTCAGTGATGAGGCGTCTGGTACACTCACTGGTGTGCACAACACAGCCGTCCCGGTACAGCAGGTGGAGGTAGGAGCAGCAGAGGGGCCGGGCGGTCGGAGGGCAGCCCAGCCCAAGCGAACATCTGCCGCCCAGATGGATCCCGGGTTCCTGGAGTTACCACACCCACACATAGATCCGATGCAACCACCGAACCGGAGACGAGCGAAGAGGGTGACGGTCGGCTTTCGGTGGCTACAGTCGCAGGTGGAGGAGTCCACCCGCGTCCAGGAGCTGGGAGTGGTGCCAGTCATGCGTGCCACCCAGGCCGACACCGCACGGGTGGCGGCCGCGGGGGAGGCAATGGGTGCGACGGTGTCAGACATGGGAACGGTTTGCGAGGCCTGGGGCTTTCCGTGCAGGCGGCGTCTGTGGCCCAGGACATGGCTGCCCTCTCACAGGAGGCCATGAGCCAGTGCCAGCGCCAGATGGCAGAGGCGCTCAACACCATAGCCCAGTCTCAGCAGTCCATGGCCAGTCTCTGCAGGCCATCGCTGAGGGCATCGGCACCATTGGCAATGTGCGAGCCAGCGTCGCACAGTCACAGACAGGGTTTGCCAACCCCCTGAGCTCCATGGCTGCAAACCTGTAGACCCCTGTCGATACCAGCACGGGCCTCCAGGACTGGCAGCGCCAGATGTCGGGGGGGCGTCGGATAGCCAGTCCGTTCGCATCCCCCACCCATGTAGAGGCCTGGGGGTCATCAGGCACCCCGAGGGAGGAGGAGGTGCTGTGGTCCGTCCCGGGTCCCCCTGTAGGGGAGGTCCCGGAACACCGCGACACCTCGGACTCCCCCCCTTCCGTCCCAGGTGCATCGGGTGGGCAACGGGCAGGACAGGCTGGCAGCTCACCATCCCAGTCGCCCGGGCCGCAGCCTGGCCCATCTAGGCCAGGACGCCCCAGGAAACGGCCGCCAAAGGGATCCCGTGTCAGAGGGCAGGAATCACAGGAGTCCACCTCCAGTTCTGCTGTACCGTCTGGGGAATCACGTAGACGTAGTCAAAGGGCCCGTAAGGCCAAACAATTAGACACTGAGTAAGTTGGCACGGGTGCAGGGCACAGATGATTTTTAGGGGCTAGGGCACGTGCATGAACTCCTTTGGTTATTAAAGTCAATGTTCCACCGACAGAAGCTGCCTTTATTCTCTGTCCAAAGCGTGCGGGGGTGTCATGTACGTTGAGCGCAAGTGTGTGTGTGTGACGGGTGGTCTTACCTCAGCCCCAGGTGAGTCTGCCCCCTTCCCCCTGGGCCGCCATCACAACCCCCCGGGCAGAGGACGGGACCGTGCGCTGCAGTGTCACAGCCACATGCAGGGATGGTCCGGGTGGATGGTGGTACTGTGGCCATGGGTCAGACATAGTCCAATGCTGTGGAGCCAGGAGCGCACCGCAGGGCGGGTTGTCATCATCCTCCATGGCCTGCAATAGACACGCGTCCACCGGCAACTGTGTGAGCCCGGCCCGTTGTGCCGCAGGTGGATCTGCAATGGGGGGGTTGTGTGCATGCGGGTGGGGTGGGTGGGGTTGGGGAGGGGGGTGAGGGTGCTGGGTGGGTGGATGGGTGTGGGGTGTGGGTGGTCAGCTGTTGCCATGGTGTGCGGTCTGTGGCCATACTACCCGATTCCCACGCCCATCTAGTCAGTGAAGCGGGCGGCTATCAGTCTGTCCCGTGCCCGCTGGGCCAGCCGGTAACGGTGGACAGCCACCCACCTGTGTCTATCCCGTCTGCCCTGACCATTGCCCCCATCCCCGTCATCTGGGGAGGACTGCGCCTCTTCCTGCTGCTCCTCCACTCCGCCCTCCTCTGCCTGCGGCACATCGCCCCTCTGCTGGGCTATGTTGTGCAGGACGCAGCACACCACAATCATGCGGCCGACCCTATCTGACCGATACTGGAGGGCGCCCCCAGAGAGGTCCAGGCACCTGAAATGCATCTTCAGCACGCCAAAGCACCTCTCTATCACTCCCCTTGTCGCTACATGGGCATCATTGTAGCGGTTCTCCGCCTCATTGCGTGGCCTCCGTACAGGCGTTATCAGCCACGATCGCAATGGGTAGCCCCTGTCGCCCAGCAACCAGCCCCTCAGCCAGGGATGGCGTCCCTCGTACATGCCGGTGATGTATGATTGCGACAACACGTATGAGCCGTGTACACTGCCCAGGTAACGGGCGCAGACGTGCAGGATCATCATGCGGTGGTCGCAGACCACCTGTATGTTCATCGAATAGGTCCCCTTCCTATTGGTGAACACGGCCCTGTTATCTGCAGGTGGCCGCACGGCGACGTGCATCCCATCAATCGCGCCCTGGACCATGGGGAACCCGGCCACGGCAGAGAAGCCCACAGCCCGGGCATCTTGGCTGGCCCGGTCCACAGGGAAGCGGATGTAGCGGTGCGCCATGGCATATAGGGCGTCTGTCACTGCCCGGATGCAACGATGTCTGCGATATGCCGGACAGGTCCCCACTAGGTGCCTGGAATGACCCCGTTGCATAAAAGTTCAGGGCCACCGTAACCTTGATGGACACGGGGAGAGGGTGTCCCCCACCAGTGCCACGCGGTGACAGGTGTGCCAGCAGGTGGCAGATGTGTGCCACGGTTTCCCGCCTCATCCGGAGTCTCCTCCTGCATTCCCAGTCCGGGAGGTCCTGGTATGACTGCCGGGGCCGGTACACACGGGTGCCTCCGTTGCCGTGGGGCCGCGACGACCTCCTCCCCCTCCTCGTCCTGTCGGTCAGGTGTCCCTCCAGCCTGGGCGGCTGCCGCCTGCCCCTCTGCGGCAGCCTGCGCCGCCTCTCTGGCACGCTCCTCCTCCTCCTCATCCAGGGCAACATAGACATTAGCTGGATGATCGGAAAACATGATGGCCTGGTGGGGGGGAGGGGAACGACGACATATCATCATTGCCCATATCCCCTCCTCCCCCCAGCCAGGTGGCATGGACCGCATGGGTCCAACTGTTGGAGGCTGGCACCTGGCCAGGTGGACCACCTCACTTACCCTCACTCCACCCCTCCCTGGCATGGACCCCCCAATCCTCCTCCCCGGCACGGACACCCCCATCCCCCCTCCCCGGCACGGACCCCCCCATCCTCCCTCCCCGGCACGGACCCCATCCTCCTCCCCGACACGGACCCCCCCCATCCTCCCTCCCCGGCACGGACCCCCCCATCCCCCCTCCCCCGCATGGACCCCCCCATCCTCCTCCCCGGCACGGACCCCCCCATCCTCCTCCCCGGCACGGACCCCCCCATCCTCCTCCCCGGCACGGACCCCCCAATCCCCCTCCCCGGCACGGACCCCCCCATCCTCCTCCCCGGCACGGACCCCATCCTCCTCCCCGGCACAGAACCCCCCATTCCCCCTCCCCGGCACGGACCCCATCCTCCTCCCTGGCACGGACCCCCCCATCCCCCCTCCCTGGCACGGACCCCATCCTCCTCCCCGGCACGGACCCCCCCATCCTCCCTCCCCGGCACGGACCCCATCCTCCTCCCCGGCACGGACCCCCCCATCCTCCTCCCCGGCACGGACCCCATCCTCCTCCCTGGCACGGCCCCGGAGCCCAGCCCACTCTAACCACCCACCCACCCCCGCCGCACACACACACATACAACCCTGCACACACCTCTCCCCCACACATTCAGACTGAGGCCACGCCATCGTCCGTCCAGTGGCCAACCCCCCAGGCCATCACCCACCTCCACGCTGGTCGGCGTAAACCTTGAGCACAGGTTGACGCCGATTGAAAGGTTTGATTTACGCCGACGTGACCCGTCATCACGTCGACGGGACTTCGGCCCATCCGGACGGGAGAATATCGACAGGCCCAAAATCGATTGCCTTGCGCCCACCCGTGACATTCTCCGACGTCAGCGGCGCTATTGACGCCCCGCTGACTTTTCTCCCTTCGGAGACTTCGGCGGGGGCGGAATTCACGGCGGCCAACGGCCATTCTCCGACCTGCTGGGGGGTCGGAGAATGACGCCCATGATGTCGATCAGACAAAACAGGAATCTGGGGGATACTTTTAACACCCACAAACAGGTGGATTTGGCAATGAGCAAAAAGTTAAAATGTTGAAAATATTAAAGAGGAACTGAACCCACACATCTCAGCTTCTAAGACACGGATGAGTAATCTGCTTTCACGAGGTAGGTCCGTCACTGAAACATGTTAAGGAGGCTGTGTGGCTTTATGTTTACAGTAAGAAGTCTCACAATACCAGGTTAAAGTCCAACAGATTTGTTTTGAATCACTAGCTTCCGGAGCGCAGCTTCTTCCTCAGGTTTATATTTCCAAGTTTTCTACAGATGTGATTCAGCAGCCTCGTCACACCCGACTTGGTGACGAGACAAGGCCTCTCGCAAGATTCATGATGGTCGGAATGTCTCTCGAGATGCTGCTTTTGCTGGGCAAGATCCAGATCAGCATACTGAAATGAGCCATTAGGATCATTTTAGTATGCATTCGACATTTTCTCCCAGTGCCCTGGATTCACAGACCGCACCTGAGAGACCTCGCCAGAGCACCGTTTAGCACTGGGCCACACAAGTGTGGGCCAGTCATAACGGCACATGGGAAGGTCTCCCATTCCATTGGAGACTTCATGGTAGATGGGCACTGGGCAGGGTGGCACCCTGGCACTCCTGCTGGCACATTGGCACTGCCAGCCTGGCAACTTGGTAATGCCAGCATGTCACATTGGCACTGGCAATCAGGCACCCTGG
Organism: Scyliorhinus torazame; assembly: GCF_047496885.1. Lineage (NCBI taxonomy): Eukaryota > Metazoa > Chordata > Chondrichthyes > Carcharhiniformes > Scyliorhinidae > Scyliorhinus > Scyliorhinus torazame. Next base: position 43,555,232 of record NC_092721.1, read on the forward strand.
CAGTGTCACCCTGGCACTGCCATAATCATAATCTTTATTATTGTCACAAGTAGGCTTACATTAACACCGCAATGAAGTTACTGTGAAAATCCCTGCGTCGCCAAACTCCGGCACCTGTTCCTCTACACTGAGGGAGAATTCAGAATGTCCAATTCACCTAACAGCACGTCTATTGGGACTTATGGGAGGAAACTGGAGCACCCGGAGGAACCCACGCAGACACGGGGGAAACGTGCAGACCCCGCATGGCCGGGAATCGAACCTGTGAAGCAACAGTGCTAGCCACTGTGCTACCATGTCGCCCATGGTAATCATGTGGCACTGTCAGGCTGAAAGGGGCACTGCCAAACTGGCATTGGCAAGGGGCTCGGGTGCGAGGTTACCTATGCCAGGGATTGGGACTGGGGGGTGGGGGGGGGGAGAGAGGGAGGGGGCTTGCCCATAAGAGGTGAGGTGAGGGGGTGCTCGAGCACTCCGGAAGAGGTAAGTTGGGTGACGTGGGTGGGTCCGAGGCCGTGGTGGGTTCGCTGAGGCGGGTCAAAAGATCGGGGTTGCCTTTAAAAATGGATTTGGATCCATCAGGTAAGTGCATTCAGTGAACTGTTGATGGGTTCTGCCCCCAACAATGACCAAATCCACCTACTTCTATGTTATGTCCTAGTGCCACAGGATTCCTCCACCTGACAGCCAGCTGTGACCATCTAACCTGTTTGAAAATGCCATGTATGCAATGATGATAGAATTGCATGCCGTTCAGTAAAATCTGACCAGAACACAATCCCTGTCTACTCAGTGGAAGTAAACCATATTGAATATTGTGCTCTGTCCACATACCTTCTATCCAAGACCATTTCAAAGATACTTCAAGGTTAATGGCTATCTGTCCACTTCCATCAGGTGAGAGGTGGACAAAGTGAGCTCACCACCTACATACTGAAGGTAGTCAAGTCCGTAGTCATTTTCATGGTCGAATTTCATTTAATAGAATAATAGACTTTACAGTGCAGAAGGAGGCCATTCGGCCCATCGGGTCTGCACCGGCTCTTGAAAAGAGCACCCTACCCAAGGTCCACACCTCCACCCTATCCCCATAACATAGTAACCCCACCCAACACTAAGGGCAATTTTGGACACTCTGGGCAATTTAGCATGGCCAATCCACCTAACCTGCACATCTTTGGACTGTGGGAGGAAACCGGAGCACCCAGAGGAAACCCACGCACACAGGGGGAGAATGTGCAGACTCCGCACAGACAGTGACCCAAGCCGGGAATCGAACCTGGGACCCTGGAGCTGTGAAGCAATTGTGCTATCCACAATGCTACCATGCTGTCCTATTTAGATATACTCAGCAAACTGCTAGTGCAACATGAGCGGTAGCAGTAAGTTTAAAGATGTAATTGATACTAGGCATGGGTTGTGAAAGTTCTTTCGTTTGTAGTTTCTGATTTTTGTGGGACAAGATGCAACATTAAACCTCCTCCTAGACCCACTGAAGTCATTTAAAAACGTACATATGGCATTTTTGAAGAGTCTCCAGCAGTCCCTTTAAAGGATCCTTTGGTTCGACTGTTCAGCACCAAGTATCAATGGTGCAGTTCATTCTTCACCCATTTATTCATCAAAATCAAAGTGTAGATTTATTGACATGATTGGACCTTAACATCTATAAGGCACTCCCCTGTATCAGCAGGAGCCTGGGCTGCCCATTTCAAGCCCATTACCAAGAGCGTCTGCAGCGGCAATGAAGCAGCAAATGCTGAAAAAAAACATCCAGCCTTTTAAATTGTCAAACATTTGCTTTAAACAAATCGGCTTTAAACTTTTTCTCTGGCACAGATCTCCTCTGGTGACAGGTTTTCCTTGTGTGATGCTTATCCCAATGTTTCATGCTCCCCCTTTAAGTTTGCGGGCTCTCTCCTTTCGAGGACTTAAGGTTTTTGTTTGAAATTACTTCTAAGTGAGGTTTTTCTGGCCCATGTCCAAGCTGGACTGATGCCCCCGATATCATGTGTAGTCAAGACTCCAAGCATTAACTATTGATTAACACTATACTTTACCCACGTTTAATGATCCAGACATCTTTGATGGTTCGCCATGGTGCATCCTGCCACTTCTTCAGATCACCGAAGAGATGTTGAAGGTTCCCTGGCTAGACTGAGGTACTAATTAATGATGCAGACAAAATGTCACATTTTTTCCTTCATCTTTCTGATTCGGAGAGATTAATTAGCTGATAAAGGAAAAAAAAAATGCCTGATACTCTTGGCCTGGGTCCGTCGTTTTAATGTTGTGCGCAGCTATTGTTTTTCAAAAACATTTGCTGACAATATTAACAGGCTTCCTCAGATTGCTGTCATGACTGCTGAATGACAGTGCTGGATACCTGAGGGAAATGAATGATCACGCTGCGTAAAAAATATATTTAATCATTATACACCCAAAAAAAATACTATATAAATAAACTGACAAACACAGCAATCAGGTGGCACCCAGATTCTCACACATTGCCAAAGGTCTGGGGACCTCAACAGAAAAACACATCACACAGGTGATTCATTGTGTTCCCGTTGGGGCTCCACCATCATCAAGTCAATCTCATGTTTTCAAATGAATCCTCCTTATTCCTGGAGATAAGTAATGTATCCTTCAAGCGATGATGAAGGAGGCTGCGACTTGACCTTCACCGGGCTACATTTTTTCTGGACCTGCCAGCTGAAGCATTCGATAATATGAAATAAGAAACTGACAGTATGAAATTCAAGTGAAAAAGCATTTATCTATGTTGCCCATCAGCCTTTGCACCCTGCCCGCCTCAAAGATAAATCGAAAAGGAAGCAGAGTGTGCATTCCAGCCTGCAGGTTGCACTGAAAATTGTCACAGTAAACATTTTCTAGCACATCCAGAGATAGACAGATTTCCAATTCGATCTTCCACTTAACATTTATTTTCTGTCAACGGGTTCACACAATAACTAGTGATCCTAAAACTTCTGCATGACTGCACCATCTTCTTAAGCAATGAGCTGGAGCATTATAAATAGCTGCACTTTTAGATAGTACAGAATATCACAAAACAGGCATTTCTTCTTTCTCGGAGGAGGCACATTGACTGTTTTAAATGTATTTTAAAAACATATAAGAACCAACAGAAAACTGGTGCAAAATCATTACCGCTCCTCATTGAATAACCATAATTATTTCTACTAAGGCAGTGTGGTGTTCTTTGTGTTGCTTATTTAAGGATGGTTGGCATAGTGCTCACAAAGACCACAAAATAGCTTGAACTTAAACAAAGCTATAAATTTATTCACTTGGATTCAACACGTATGTCATGATATGCAGACACACACATGATGGTATACAGACAAGTAGCTAATGGACACAGAGAACAGGACATGACCAATAAGCAGGCAGGACACTCAGGGGTGGAGTCTGACTATAAAAGACACGAGGCACTCACACTCCGCTACTTTCCACTGATGAACATCCAGAGAGTCAGTCAAGGGTGTTGTTACAATCTCACACCCCCACCACGTTGCTAAGAGCTAGTCTGGTTCAGTCAGACAGAGTAACCACACTTAAGTTAGTAGAGAGTCAAACTCACAGAGAACTGTGCTAACTGTGCTAAAAGTTCAATAAACCTGATTGAACGAACTTCAAGATCTGGAGTATCTTTTTGATCTATGCTGCATCCAGTTGGAGCCAGTGTTATACCAGTGTACCTAACACGACAAAGTACTCCTACAGAATACACAGTTGATTAATAACATTTAAACTGCACTCATCTACAGCTAATCTTACTACTGATATAAACTATGATCTGCTCTCACTTACACTATCTGTACTTCTGACTCTCTCTTGCTAGCTCTTGCACACACCCTCCCACAAGGCTTAGCGTCGCTGCCTTATATAGTTGCAACTGTAGCTCCCTCTAGTAGCTACTCTAGACACTTCATAAACCCTTGCAGTTCTTACAGTTACGATAATACTACAGGCAGCACCACTTTAGCAGGATGTTCTTGATCTGAGTTACGCAACATTATGCCAGAATTGATGCTAGTTCCATCCAGGTATTGACTATGACAGCTTATGCAGAATATTCCTGAGAATCTAGCCCAGACATACAGTGGAATGCAAAAAGCAATGTAAAATAAGAGGAAATCATTGGGGAACAGTCAGGGTCCAAAGAAAGTCTAAAATACCGACTGGGTACCAGTAGCAGAGTGATTATTTTTTCAGACTATTAATTCAGAGACTTAGGAAGAACGGCCTAGAGACATGCATCCAAATCCCACCATGGTGGTTGGGGAATTTAAATTCGACCAATGAAATAAATCTGGAATAATATCCAGCATCTGTAATAATGATCATAAAACTACCGGGTTAATGTGAAAACCCATTGGATTCCTTAATGTCATTTAGTGAAGGAAATTGGTTGCCTTTAATTGATCTAGCCTATATATGACTCTCAACCCCAAACAATATGATTGACTCATAACTTCTCTCTGAAATGACCTAGCAAGTTGCACCTAATCATACAAAAAAGCCTACCAAACAGTACTACCACCATAACTAGACCACAAGGATGGCAGAGGATTAGAATCATGGCTTGCAACCATCTTCTGAGGGGAAATTAGGGATGGGTAATAAATGTTTTTCCAGTGATTCCCACATCTCATGAACGAACAAGAAAATATCAGCGTGCATGTGCCTTGTTTATGTCCCTCAATATCTTACTCGTGTTATGAAAATTGATGTTTGAAGCCACTGAACCATCATTTATGCATATTAAGCACAGCATTTTAAGTATTTGTGAAAGTGTTTCTCTTTCTCGTTAACAGGTTCTGGTGTCGTCTCAAAAAGTATGGAAAATATAATGCTGGTCTCAATATGGTTAATTTTTTTGAACCCACTGTTACACGTGGAAAATATGATTTTAGATGCTGCTGTAAAAAAACCTTTGATCACAAACTTATCCCAATTCAGAACTAGTTTAGATGCAGAAAATACACATTCCCCGGTCTTTTGGTTGAGAATGAGGATATGCGAAGTGGGGTTCGACAGACATACCTCAAAAGGTGGGCATAGATCAAGGAGATTTGCATCTTGCAATGTTTTGGTGTAAAATCAGCACAAAATAGTTATGCGCAAATTTCCTTGAAAAAATAAAAACTCGGCTCTTTCTCCATGGTTACACATGATTTTTGAAATCACTTTTTCATTTATTCATTGGCAGGGCCAGCAACTTTTGCCTATCCCGATTGCTTTTGAGAAGGTGTCGGCGAACCATCTTTTTGGACCACTGTAGTCCATGTGGTATGGATACGAATTAAAAATTATGGCCTTGGCATTGACTAGTTCACAGAATTATATCTAAGGGTGCGGCTCACCCGAAAACTCTCTATGTACGGCTTCGGAAAATTTAGCAGGGTGTTTCGCGGCTGCAGCACCAAGAAATGTTTTATTGTTCAACGGTACTTTGCCTTTTCTTTTGCCTCAGGGAGTTTCTCTCCGCCAAGGCCGTACTTCGAGAGGCTCGCCAGCAGGAAACGCTTCTCGCAGATCGGGGCACCATTTTGTCCGATCTACCACCCATCCCTTTCAGGCCCCTAGTTTTCGATCCCCCCTCTCACCCCTCTCCCCCCACCAACCATCGGAGGGAAAGCCCCCCACACTCGCCTCCCTCCCATAAGTGGGCGCAGCCAATCTGGCACCATGGCCGTGCCCCTGCCAGCTTGGCAGGGTTCCCAGGTGGGACTGCCACGATGCCAGACCAGCAGTGCCAAGGTGTCTGGGTGCCAGGGTGAGCACTGGGGTATCACCCTGCCCTGTCCCTGATCACCTGGGGGTCTCTGATGATCTGGGAGACCCCCTGGGTGCCGTTCCAACTTAATTTGTGTGGGCCAGTATTAAACAGTGCCCTGGCAAGGTCTCACATGCTCGACCATCGAGTACTGGGCACCGGGAGAATCCGGCGAATGTTTATTTAAATGAGCCATACAGCTCATTGAAATAAGCCGATCCGGTTCACACCCAGAGAGGGTGAGATCCAGATCGCGACATCTCACGAGGTTCATGCTGACACCAAGTCGGGTGCTTCTAGGTCGCTGAATAGCACCCTATATCAGCAATACATTCCTTCCCTGCCACACTCAGTTTCCAGATGTCTAACAATCGTAGAAGTGCCTCCCTGTAAAATTGAAATGTTGAATAGCCTTCAATATGCCTTGCTGTCTACAAACCCACTCAAGCGCTAAGCTCTCAATGTCTTGTTAAGTTAGCCAAGGATCATGTTTCTATAGAAGGAATAATTAGTGAAATGAGATAATCTACAATTGAAAAGTTATTCAACATAGTTAAAATAATAAATGATTATACAAAGAAATTGATAGCAGAAATTGATAATCTGATTAGCATGTTTCTTTCAATAATGCAGAATTATAAGAAAATAGTTTCCATTCATTTTTGTAGCATTCATAAATTCATAAAATATAGGAGCAGAATTAGGCCTTTTGGCCCAATGAGTCGACTCCACCATTCGATCATGGCTGATTTCATACTGGCCTTAACTCCAATGTCCTGCCCGTTGTCCATAACCCTTCAACCCATTACCAATTAAAAACCTGTCTAACTGCTCCTTAAATTTACCCACTGTCCCAGCATCCACTGCACTCTGGGGTAGCGAGTTCCACAGATTCACAACCCTTTGGGAGAAGTAGTTTCTCCTCAACTCTGTTTTAAATTTGCTACCTCTTATCCTAAAATTATGACCTCTCGTTCTAGAATGCTCCACGAGAGGAAGCATCCATTCCACATCTACTTTACCCATAACTTATATCATCTTGTATACCTCAATGTGATCTCCACGCATTCTTCTAAACTCCAGAGAGTATGGGCCTAAACTGTTCAATCTCTCTTCATACGACACACCCCTCATCTCTGGAATCAACTGAGTGAACTAATTCAACTAAAATATCTGGGTGTAGCGATACCATGGTTGTGTTGTAATTCACCGACTGACCATTAGGAGTCTCATTAGTATATAAATGAATGTTAGAGTCAGGTGACCTCAGACTGAGGAGGGAGCAGGGAGAGAGATCGTGGTTTGTGCATGTTCACACTGTTAATTCATTCATTGTTTTCTATATATTTGACCCACAGTTAATGTCAATAAATCGTTTGTAGCTTTAGCTACAAGCATTCTTGTAATATAAATCTGACAAGAACATTACACTGGGATTCTATTGTGAACAGTGCAATCACTTTCATACTACACAATTAAATATCCTGTAGCAATGTTCACGGTGACTGGAAGTTTAGAATTTTGCAAATTGCAAAGTGGTTTTGAGTACACCATGAAGGAAGATTCAGCAAGGCCATGCACAATGGTTAGTAGAATGATAGCGATTGATTTCAGGTCTGGCTGCAGCATGGATTTTAACCTGCTCCAAGTTAACTTAAAAACAACATAAAATATGCTGATACTTTTTCACCAGTAAATTAGTTTTAACATCTAGAAATGTGAAAAGTTTCTTTACCACTTTGTGCTCAAGTCTTAAATTTTCAGAAAACATCGCATTCATATTATCGATTATCTTCACATTCGGTTCTGCCTCCTTGCACTGTAACTACAGTTAAGTTATCTAAAACTATGTTCAAAAATCCAATAAAATACATTTATGAAAAAAAAAGTTATCTAAAACTTGCACAGATTAAGTCCTGATCATAAGGAGCATGAAGTCTGCTTGCAGGACTAACTGCTGATGGCGGCACGGTAGCACAGTTTGTAGCACTGTTGTTTCACAGCGCCAGGATCCCAGGTTCGATTCCTGGCTTGGGTCACTATGTGTGTGGAGTCTGCACGTTCTCCCCGTGTCTGCGCGGGTTTCCTCCGGGTGCACCGGTTTCTTCCCAAAAGTCCCGAAAGACATGCTTGTTAGGTGAATTGAATATTCTGAATTTTCCCTCTGTGTACCCGAACAGGCGCCGGAATGTGGCTACTAGAGGCCTTTCACAGTAACTTCATTGCAGTGTTAATGTAAGTCTACTTGTGGCAATAAAGATTATTAAAAGATTACTGGATGATTGAAGATATTTTTAGAAGACGTAGATTCAACTGGAACATTTCGACAGGGCAGGGTGTTTCTCGACGGTTGTGTTGGCAAGATCGTGGCCCGTATTTAACGGCTCTTTGTGCCAGAAATGAGCCCCCATGAGTTTCTCAGCATTACTGGCTAACTTGCCGTCTGATTCACCAGACTCGCACCTCAGCATCTCGCCACTAGCAAGAGGGAGCTGCTTTTCAACACTCCCTCATCACATCACTCCCAGTCAACTTACATTGCAGCGGGTAGACCTGTTCCTCGCTTTGGGGATGCCGACCTGACCAAGCTTCTTGAAGCTGTGGCTGTAGAGCGGCACATCCTGTTCCCCCAAGGGGGTCGAAGGACCAGCAGCAAGGTTGGCAATGCCGCCTGGGAGGCAGTGTTAGCACCTGTCAGTACGGGCAACTTGACAAGGAGGAAGAGTTTCCAATGTCATAAGAAGACCAACGATCTCCACCGAGATGCAAGTGTACCACCTCTCCCCTGGCATCAGTTCCACCTGCCACCGCTCAAATTCCCAACACCCCCCTGCCCCACCGTTCACTGGCTGTCAGCTCGCACTCTCCCCACATCTGATCTTCGTGCTTCTTCCTCAGAACACACTGGCACCCAGTGGCACAACCTCCTCATGTCCAGGTGCAGTGTCTACACATGTCACCTGCTATAGATCCACCGACCCATCAAGCGTTCAGCTCCCATTGCCCTCTCTTTGCCCCTATAGAGGAAGAGAGCCCACAAGAAGCAGGAAAGGTCCAATGAGGGGGGTGGAGTCCCAGAGATCTTGAGTCCTCACCCCCTATGAGGAAGGGAACCTGGAGATCGCAAGGTTCACCAAGGAGAGAACAATCTCGAGAGCGAGGTTGGCTTGTGTCACAGTAGTGAAGATCCACTGCCCCTTCACTCAGCTGACCTGCCTCAAGTGAGTTGATCATGTCAGATAAAATAATCCTTTCCTCTCAATGACCACACGTTCATTTTCTCACAGGATTTCCAGCTGATAAGGCCGGTCCATCCGGAGTCCTTTAGCCCCCTTCCACGCAAGAAACCACCTCGGAGGAGAGTTGTGAGGAGACCACGATTGAGGCATCACAGCTATCACTTCCACCTTTTACCAATGCAGAGACACACACCTCGATGGGTGACGTTAGTGAACAGGCTTCTGGGACACAATCTTGTGAGCACCACACAGTTACAGTTGCTGATATGCATCAGGTGGAGGCAGGAACATCCGAGGGAGACAGCAGGCGGAGGTCTGTTGGATCACAGGACTCATCTAGGTCCCACTTAGATACCAAGCTTCTGGACCAAGTTCTCCCAGAGATGATGCAGATAATAGGCCAGAGCTGTGGCATTCTGAGGGGATGTCAGGTACATTCCAACGAGTGCATAGCCGATTGGAGGAGTTCCAAAAGCTTCAGTCGCAGGAGATGTTGGCAACCATGTGTGGCACCAAGGTCAACACTGCTGGGGTGGCAACCACAGTGAAAATATTGGACCATGACGTTCACATCTTGAGTGATGGTGCCCAAGGCATGATTCAGTCTGTGACGACGATGGCTGAGGACCTCTTCCATCGGGCAAAAGATACAAAAGTCTGAGAGCACTCACTAACAGGTTAAAAACAGCTTCTTCCCCGCTGTTACCAGACTCCTGAATGACCCTCTGATGGATTGAACTGATCTCTCTATTGGATTTGTTTATTGTCACGTGTACCGAGTTACAGTGAAAAGTATTTTTCTGCGAGCAGCTCAAGCAGATCATTAAGTACATAAAAGAAAAGAAAAGAAAAAGAAAATACACAACAGGGCAACACAAAGTCCACAACGTAAATACATAGACACTGGCATCGGGTGAAGCATACAAGGGTGTAGTATTAATCACGTCAGTCCATAAGAGGGTCGTTTAGGAGTCTGGTAAGAGCGGGGAAGAAGCTGTTTTTGAATCTGTTTGTGCGTGTACTCAGGCATTTGTATCTCCTGCCCGATGGAAGACGTTGGAAGAGTGAGTAAACCGGGTGGGAGGGGTCTTTGATTATGCTGCCCACTTTCCCCAGGCATCTTCTCTACTGTCGATGCACTATACTCTGTATGCTTCGCCCAAGATCCATGCTGATGTGTTGGGTGTTCTGGATCACAAACAGGTCACCAATACTGGAAGTGGTGCAACTCTATTTTATTATAAGATTAACTATATTAACATACTTGAACTGTGGGTAAATGCAATACCAGCTTTAACTGTTGACCCTTGCCTAGTCCTAACCAGGTGATGCACTCAGCACATGGTGAATGTCTGTGTTGCAGGCTGTGAGCTCTGTGCTCCGAGCTGGCTGCTACTAGAATGAGCGGGAGCTCTCCTGTCCCCTGTCTTTATAGTGCGTGTGCTCTCACTGGTGATTGGCTGCGGTGTTGTGTATGCTGATTGGTCCCACTGCATGTCCATCAGTGTGTGTGTGTATGTCTGAACCATGATATACTGGTGTATATTATGACACATGCCTATGTATTTACATTGTGTTTTTTATTGTATGCCCTATGGTTTTTAATGTGTGGAATGATCTGCGTGGACTGTACACAGAACAATACTTTTCACTGTCCCTCGGTACACGTGACAATAAATGTAAATCTAAATCAGAGGAAAGGAGGTGAAGTAAGAATGCTGTTTTTTGGTGAGGATTCTAGGTAATCTCCTGGTGCAGGATGCCACTGACTGTATTCTGGTGCCCTGCAGCTGCTGTTTGTCAACCTTGGAATGTACAGTAACTGCAAAGGATTCAACATCCTCAATGTCCAGCTGGTATATGACCGTATGCAGCTGATCATTCAGGTCAATGCATGGTATCCAAGCAACAGTAACAAAGCTTTTATTCTGCACACGCCACTGTTCCATCAGCATTTGAGTCACCACAACACGCACGAGGATGGTGTAAAATACTTGAATGGGGGCGGGTTCCACTACCGTGTAAGATTCAGTACCCGTATTCTGGGTGTCAACAGCACAAAATGAGTCTTGGACATAATTTCCACTTCAGATGGAAATCCCCTATTTACTCACAAAACAACAGCAGCACGCATTGACAGTACCATGAGCTTGGTGATCCCGTGTGCACAAGTTCACCCTTCAGGTATTCGACCTGCTGGACGATGCGCCCCACATTTTTGCAATGACTGACCAGGCCACTGTCCTCCAACTGCAGTGTGATATCTTCTTGGTCTCTGACTTTTAAACCCTTTTCTGTCTCTGGCCCCTTTCCTATTCACAAATAAAGCAAAACCCCAAAAAGGGACATCCAAATAGCCTTTGGTATTTTGGTGTTTCATCTCTGACACCTCACCACCAGCACCCCCCCCCCCCCGCCCCCCCACCCTTCATATCTAGCACATTACCATTTCCTGTTCACAAGAGAGGGCGAGATGGGGCCTCCAGGTGCATATCAGTAATCGGTGTCCTTTGTTGAGGATGTCTTAGCTCAGATAAGGCAGGAGGAAAGCCAATTACATCTTTCTGGGGAGTCTTGACTTTGAAGTTCTTAAGTGTCGGGTGGTGTAATCAGTCTGGCCCGCCAGCTTACTGACATGTCCTGGCATATCAGTATGTGTGTATTCTTGTGTCCTTGGTCATTTTTGTAGTGATCTCTGTATATGTTAATACATGATTAGTTGATGTGCAGTCAGTACAGTCAGATGACCACTAGACACTACCAGGAACTATACAAGGAGGTTCCCACTCTTTCCTAGTGTTGGTGTGCATGTATTGCAGCTAGAGGATAGACGTGACCAGCTCAGAGTGTAGGGTATTATATTAATTGTTAATTTAATCTTAGTTAATTCTATTTCCAGTCAAAATATTCAAGTAAAAGAACTCGCAAGCATATTATTTTGTTACTCAATAAATAATTTGCCATCAACTGGAAGACTTCGACTGTTTGTCATCAAGTTAAATACAACTCGGCAAGACAAATGAGTAATATATATATTACATCTCTGTAATATGACAATTTTTATTCACAAAAAGGTCCAATCTCTGTGTCCTACTGATATCTTTGGTGAGGATTCTTCTCCCAAGCCCCAATGTCTTCTGTACTCCTTGTTCCTCCAATCTGATGGATTCTGCACATAAAATTCACATCACAACTGGTTGCATTCATCCACAGTTAAAAATCTAAAATACTGGGCAACACGGTGGTGCAGTGGTTAGCACTGCTGCTTCATGGCACCGAGGACCCGGGTTCGATCCCAGACCCAGGGCACTGTCGGTGTAGAGTTTGCACATTCTCCCCGTGTCTGCCTGGGTCTCACCTCACGATCCAAAGATGTGCAGTGTAGGTGGATTGGCCATGCTAAATTTCCCCTTAATTGGAAAAATTAAAAATGTATATATATAAAACACTGAATGAATTTAAAAATACTGAATTAATGGGAACAATTAATGAGGTACATCTACAGTTCGAATTGCAAATCATTGAATCCATAAGAGCAGTTGTAGCAATCAATTGACAGGGCATGTACCTTCTAAAAACAGCTGGCTTGCCTATTGGGCAACATGGGCTATTCACAGACAGCAGAGCTTGTCACTCTTGTTGCAACCCATACAACACCTGAACACTGAGAAGCAAAGGAATTCCGTGCTGCCACAAATTGTATCATTAAGAGCAGAGAAATAAGTTGCTTGAACTGTTTAAATCACTGCCTGGCAGAGACCTGCGGAGTGCACGCCAAGGCTCGTGGTGGTGTGCAGCACGCCGCGCAGCCTCATTACCATAAGTCCGCAGCTTCCCAACAGCTGGACAGAAACCAAAGGGTGAGGAGGAAGGAAGGGAGGAGGAGGAAGAGAGGAGGCAACCAACACAGCTCTCTGCAGGCAAGCCCGTCCACAAGCGACTTACCAGACTGCAATACGAGTAACGATGACCACAATTCCACATTCGGCAACAGTCCAAGACTGCTTTTAATTGATTAACGCAACATCTGTTAGACCGCAATGCAAAAAAAAATAAACGCCACAACAAAATACTAATGCAAACTAAACTTATAAATCAAATGATCACGTGTTACATCAAAATGTCAAATAATAATCCTGGTTAAATGACAGGCCACAGCAAGGACACAGGCAGGGTGGCAGGGGTGGAAGGATGAAGGCTAAGCAAGGACAATTAGCGTCTGCATCCCCCCCCCCCCCCCACCCTGCCAAGCTACAGACACCTCTCCAGGCAGCACCTTAGCAATCTTGTAACCTGTTGGAGGGATATTGCTGAATATCTTCTTCTCCTTCTGTTGCAATAGATGCTGAGACTTTGCTCACCAGATAATGCAGCATGGCTTAGTCCGTAAGTTTGCTGATGGTGTTGCCTACTACCTCCGCGCTGGGAAGAATGTCGTCCATGCTCTGTACAAATTCCTGTGCCTTGCTGGTACTGGAGTTCTCCACGCTGACATTGATTGCAGGCGTTTTGGCGGGCCTGCCAATGCACAATGAGTTTTATTCTGCCCATCAATCATGCCATTGAAGTTCTTATCTGAGTCCCCTGCATCAGAACTACTGTAGAACATAGAACATAGAACATTACAGCGCAGTATAGGCCCTTCGGCCTTCGATGTTGCGCCGACCTGGGAAACCACTCTAAAGCCCATCTACACTATGCCCTTATCTTCCATATGTCTATCCAATGACCATTTGAATGTCCTTAGTGTTGGCGAGTCCACTACTGTTGCAGGCAGGGCATTCCACATCCTTACTACTCTCTGAGTAAAGAACCTACCTCTGACATCTGTCCTATATCTATCACCCCTCAATTTAAAGCTATGTCCCCTCATGCTAGACATCACCATCCGAGGAAAAAGGCTCTCACTGTCCACCCTATCCAATCCTCTGATCATCTTGTATGCCTCAATTAAGTCACCTCTTAACCTTCTCTCTAACGAAAACAGTCTCAAGTCCCTCAGCCGTTCCTCATAAGATCTTCCCTCCATACCAGGCAACATTCTGGTAAATCTCCTCTCCACACTTTCCAATGTTTCCACATCCTTCCTGTAATGCGGCGACCAGAATTGCACGCAATACTTCAAATGCGGCCGCACCAGAGTTTTGTACAGCTGCAACATGACCTCATGGCTCCGAAACTCAATCCCTCTACCAATAAAAGCTAACACACCGTACGCCTTCTTAACAACCCTCTCAACCTGAGTGGCAACTTTCAGGGATCTATGTACATGGACACCGAGATCTCTCTGCTCATTCACACTGCCAAGAATCTTACTATCAGCCCAGTACTCTGTCTTCTTGTTATTCCTTCCAAAATGAATCACCTCACACTTTTCTGCATTAAACTCCATTTGCCACCTCTCAGCCCAGCACTGCAGCTTATCTATGTCCCTCTGTAACTTGTGACATCCGTCCGCACTGTCCACAACTCCACCGACTTTAGTGTCATCTGCAAATTTACTCACCCATCCTTCTACGCCCTCCTACAGGTCTTTATAAAAATGACAAACAGCAGTGGCCCCAAAACAGATCCTTGTGGTACACCACTAGTAACTGGACTCCAGTCTGTACAGTTCCCATCAACCACCACCCTTTGTCTTCTTCCAGCTAGCCAATTTCTGACCAAACTGCCAAATCTCCCTGAATCCCATGCTTCCGTATTTTCTGCAGTAGCCTACCGTGGGGAACCTTATCAAACGCTTTACTGAAATCCATATACACCACATCATCTGCTTTACCCTCATCCTCCTGTTTGGTCACCTTCTCAAAGAACTCAATAAGGTTTGTGAGGCACGACCTCCCCTTCACGAAACCGTGTTGACTATGTCTAATCAAATTATTCCTTTCCAGATGATTATACACCCTATCTCTGATAAACCTTTCCAAGATTTTGCCCACAACAGAAGTAAGGCTCACTGGTCTATAGTTACCGGGGTTGTCCTAACTCCCCTTCTTGAACAAGGGGACAACATTTGCTATCCTCCAGTCTTCTGGCACTATTCCTGTAGACAAAGATGACTTAAAGATCAAAGCCATAGGCTCTGCCATCTCCTCCCTCGTTTCCCAGAGAATCCTAGGATAAATCCCATCCGGCCCAGGGGACTTATCTATTTTCACACTTTCCAGAATTGTTAACACCTCCTCCTTATGAACCTCAAGCCCTTCTAGTCTAGTAGCCTGAATCTCAGTATTCTCCTCGACAACATTGTCTTTTTCCTGTGTGAATACTGATGAACAATATTCATTTAGCACCTCTCCTATCTGCTCGGACTCCAAGCACAACTTCCCACTACTGTCCTTGACTGGCCCTACTCTTACCCTATTCATTCTTTTATTCCTGACATATCTATAGAAAGCTTTAGGGTTATCCTTGATCCTACCTGCCAAAGACTTCTCATGTCCCCTCCTGGCTCTTCTTAGCTCTCTCTTTAGGTCCTTCCTAGCTAACTTGTAACTCTCGAGCGCCCTTACTGAACCTTCATGTCTCATCTTTACATAAGCCTCCTCCTTCCTCTTGACAAGTGTTTTGACTGCCTTAGTAAACCACGGTTCCCTTGCTCGACCACTTCCTCCCTGCCTGACAGGTACGTACTTATCAAGGACACGCAGTAGCTGTTCCTTGAACAAGCTCCACATTTTCACTGTGTCCATCCCCTGCAGTTTTCCTCTCCATCTGATGCATCCTATGTCTTGCCTCATCGCATCATAATTGCCTTTCCCCCAGATATAACTCTTGCCCTGCGGTATATACCTATCCCTTTCCATCACTAAAGTAAACGTAATCGAATTGTGGTCACTATCACCAAAGTGCTCACCTACCTCCAAATCTAACACCTGTCCTGGTTCATTACCCAGTACCAAATCCAATACGGCCTCGGCTCTCGTTGGCCTATCTACATTCTGTGTCAGGAAACCCTCCTGCACGCATTGGACAAAAACGGACCCATCTAAAGTACTCGAACTATAGCGTTTCCAGTCAATATTTGGAAAGTTAAAGTCCCCCATAACAACTACCCTGTTGCTTTCACTCCTACCCAGAATCATCTTTGCAATCCTTTCCTCTACATCTCTGGAACTTTTCGGAGGCCTATGGAAAACCCCTAACAGGTTGACCTCTCCTTTCCTGTTTCTAACCTCAGCCCATACTACCTCAGTAGACGAGTCCTCATCAAACATCCTTTCTGCCATCATAATACTGACCTTGACTAACAACGCCACCCCTCCAGGTGTGTTCACCTTTTGGTAAAATGGTACCTGCACTAATCTTGTTCCTGCTATGGCTGAAAGGATACTCATGCTGGTGTCTCATCCTGTGCGATTCTCATATCTAAGCTATCCTCTAAAGCACGTACAGTCACTGAGCCAGTGACCATGGGCGAGATTCTCCAGCCCCCCGAGCCGCGTGTTTCTCGGCGGCACACTTCGTTGGCGGCGGGATTCTCTGCTCCTGCCTCTGTCACTGGAAATTTCCATTGAAGCCACCCCGCACCACCAGGAAACCCACGGGTAGGAATGTGTTGCCGGTGGACCAGCATATCCCATTGACAATGAAAGCCCAGGGAATTCCGTCCCGTGAGTGTGAGAGCTGCCGATTGTGAACATTACCTGTAGCTTGTAAGAGGAAGACAATGTGGATGAAGGGATGTCAGATTTAAGTTGAAGAATTAGGCCTGAGGATACAATTACCCTTGAAGATTTTAGCAACTCTCCTTCCCACCCTCCCTGTCTGCCTTATGGCCTTGTTCCGAGCCACTCCAATGATGTCAAATGTCATCTTCTCCAAAGGGTGAGAAAATGTTGCAGCATCTGTCCCTAGAAATAGGTGCTGTTGCCTCTGCTAAGGCGTTGCCTTGCCTTGCAGAAAAGGTAGATGTGTGTCCGTGTGTATGAAGCAATGGGCAGAGTTTACTGATTTGTTCCCAGCAATTAAGAAAAATAAAATGCTGGAACTTTTTCAGTTTTTGAGGACGAGATGAAGCATTTGCACATTAGCTATGGGGTGTGATTCAACCAAAACATTCCAGAGTTCTGTTTTGGGCACATTTAGAATCATAGAATCCCGACAGGTGCGGAAGGAGGCCATTCGGCCTATCCAGTCTGTGCTGACTCTCTGAAAGAGCATGCTGCCTAGGCCCATGCCTCCAAGCTATCCCCGCAACCCCATCTAACCTTTTGGACACTAAGGAGGAATTTATAAGGCCAATGCACCTGAACTGCACGTCTTTGGACGAAACTGGAGCACCCGGAGTGTCATGATATGCATAAGCAGTCATGTATATAGTGATAGTGAAGGCCTCCAAACAGCAGGTGGCAGTAGAGAACAACCACGTGACACTATTACCCTTGGGAGTTAGAGGGGATAGTCTTCATGGTGGACAGTCACAATTTGTAGCAGCTCGTAGTTAATGTATAATAGTAGTTTTTTGATAATATTCTTATAGTTATCTAACTCACACTTTGTTGAACAATAAACCTTTATCTAGATTAGAGCTTGGATTTTTTTGTGCCAAGCACCAGAATGTAACACTGAGAAAACCCACGCAGACATGGGGAGAACGTGCTAACTCCACACAGTCATCCAAGGCCAGAGTCGAACCCCGGTCCATGGCGCTGTGAGGCATCAGTGCGAACCGCCGTGCCACAGTGCCGTCCTCAGCAGAGTGTTTCTCAATGGCTGCAGTGCTGAGAATGACAACACTATTCAACGGCATTTAGCTGTTTTTTGGGGGGGTCCGAGGGGAGTTTCACCCCTTCGAGGCCACACTTAGAGAGATTTCCTGTACTGCAAAGCTGAGATCATCAACAGGACCAGCTCCTCCAAGATAGGGGTGCCATTTTGAATGTCTGTCCCAATCTCTACAGCTCCCCCCTTTCAGGGCTGGCACTTCGAGGCTGGTAGTGCCAAGGTGCCCAGGTGCCAGGGGGAGTGCCAGGGTACTACCCTACCATGTCCCAGGTGCTCTAATGGTCTGCAAGACTCCCTGAGGTGCCATCATGCCTGGCGCATGATTGTGGAAAACAGTGCTAAATGGCCTAATGACTCATTTAAATATCATTATTTGAAGCCGTGATGCAGATCGCACCGTGCATAACGAGTTGGGTGACTGACGATTGGCCCGGCACCAGGTGGGAATCTGATTTGGGCCTCTCCCAGGATTCACATGCAACACCTTTGTTGAATTGTGCCCATGGTTTCTAACTGACAGTGATTATTCATCAGCGAGTGTTGTGGATTGGTCCATTGACTGCAGTGTGAGGCTAGTGTAGTTGCAAGGATACAGCATGGGAACATACAGAACAACAGTAGAGATAGGAGCAGATGCTGTCACACCTACTGAGATTATCCAGCATTTTCATTTTTTGTTGTAGAAATAGGAGCAGGAATAGGCCAATTGGCCACACAAAAAACAGGCTGCCTTTAAAACCTGGAAGCTATCTGGAACATGAACTAACCTTGCACAATATTTGGTCCATGTTCAGCAAGCAATCAGCCGGTATCATGAGCTCTATCTCGCTGTATAGAACAGTTGGGCAACTGAGGCGACAGCACAAAGTTTGCCCACTGTCTGCCTCAACTGGGATTGGCAGATCGCAAATTGCCACAACAGGTGCAGACCAACCTGTAGCCTGAGGAATTTGCTGGACCGACTTTCAACATGACGGTTAAGACCAATTATATAGGGCGTGATTCTCTGGAAAAATTTCCAAGTGCTGCAGCTAGCGGTAATTGCTGCGAGTTTCACAGCGGGGCCAGCAATACTATTCAACGTTAATTGGTCCGCTTAACGAGGCTTCTCGGCCCAAATGCCAGCTCGCCAGCTGATTCGCCGGGACCATGCTCACCAGCATCCGGCTAACAATACCAAGCAGCTGTTAAGCAGCACTTGCTAAGCCAACCCCAGCCAGCTCGCAACAATGGCGTCAAGGAGACCAGCCCCAAGATTCAGAGATGCTGACCCGGTGAGGCTCCTGGATGCGGTGGAGGCCAGGAGGGATGTCCTGTTCCCCCGAGGATCCCGGAGGGTGAGCAACAAAGCAGCCAGTGCTTCCTGGGATGTGGTGGCGGCAGCAGTCAGTTCGGGCAGTATGACCAGGAGGACTGGCTTCCAGTGTCGCATGAAGGTCAATGACCTACACTGGGCAGCACGAGTGAGTAGAAACCAACGTCCCACCCATCAACTTCCAAAGGGAGCAACTCCCCAGGTGACCCCAACCCTCCCTCCACCCTCCTCCCCCTTCAACCCTTCCTCCACCCCTCCCCTCCCTTCACACCCCTCTCCCACAACTGTGAAGCACACGTGTGGCTAATGAAGCCCTCTCCCATAATCGGCAGGAGAGAGCCAGACTGGTGTTGGGGCGCCGGATTTGAGAATCCTCACCTCCTTTGAGGAGCGGGCCCTGGAGGTGACTGGGATGGCCGAGGACAGGGCGGTCACCAACGCGAAGGCTGGTGGACGCCGTAGAAGTGAGGGATCACCAGGCTCCACACGGAGGATCTGTCAAAAATGAGTAGCGATTGCCTTATTGACCGACCCATCCCTCCCACTGAACACACGTCCATTCTCCCTTCGGTCCGACAGCCGAAGGTGCCAGCCCATTCAGACGGCCACCTCTCCTGACTCCGAGGAGAACACCTTGGAGGAGAGCTCTGAGGATGTAACAGTTATAGTCGTGGCACAGCTGTCATCCCCACCCTCCACCTTGGAGGGGAAATGTTCGTGGTCAGGCTTCTGGGGCACAGTCTGGCGAGCACCACACTGCTGATGATGCACATCAGGCAGAGGCAGGAACCCCCAGAGGAGACAGCAGTTGGAGGTCTGCTGGATCCCAGGACCCAGCTGGGTCCCAGCATGATGCTGAGCTTCTGGTACAGAGTTACCCGAGGCTGATGGGGACAATAGGGACTAACCTTGATGTTCAGAAGGAGATGTCAGCGTCACTCCAGCAGATCCATATCCGACTGGAGGAGTCCCAGAGACTACGGGTGCAGCAGATGGCACCGGCAATGAGTGACACCGAGGCTAACACTGCTAGAGTGGCAACCGCAGTGGAGAGCCTGGTGCACAATGCCGGCATCATGAGTAAATGTCCCCGCGTCGCGCAGTTGGTGATGGCCATGGCTGAGGGTCTCGGCAGTATGTGTGCCTCACTGAGAGATGTCACCTAGTACCAGGACAACCTTGATGGGGTTATTCAGGACATGTCCCTCTCTCAGATGGGTATGGCTGAGGCACTGCAGAGCATGGCCCTGTCACTGGGGGATGTGTCCCAGCCACTGAGGAGCATCGCCAAGGCAACTGAGTCTCAAACCAGCTGCCCCTCCGTCCCAAGGTGGACCCGATTGTCCAATGGGCACCGACCTGGAGGACGCAGTGCTGAGTGCCCACCCAGACACATCCCACAGGGATGAGACAGTGGTCACCAGCACTCCCGAGTTCCACCCCCCTGATGAGGCCGCATCTCGGGGTCAGCACATGGGTGGCAGGGCTATGCATGTGCCGTCGACAAGTGAGCCTGGGCCCACCGGCCCCACAGCTCCAGAGTACGCCCGCCAGGGGCATCGAAGGCCACGGGACGAGATAAGCAGCTGGCTGTCTCCATCTCAGATGTGCTTCCTGGGGACATACCTAAATGTAGTGGTAGAGCTCGGAGGGCCAAGCACATCGAGGATCACTTGGGCACCAGGGGAGGGGGTGAGGTTGGAGTCCATGGGTGTTGGGGGAGCGGCACTATCCGGAATGGGGTATTTTACAGCACATCAATCAACTTGTTGCACAAACATTATGATGCCTCTGTCACTTTCTTCCACGATGCAGGATAATCCCCGGACCCTTTACCCTTTGCTTGTCTCCCCAGGCAACCTCCCCCCCCCTTCCTCCCCATGGCACCCACCATCCTTTCGGCCGTGGTCATGTCCCGGGAACTGTGTCCCACCCCGTGGGTGTTCGGATGTTGGCTGCTGCATGTGTGGCAAAGATTGCTACTCCCCTCCTCAGCTCCCACAGAAGCCCTCCCGCCAGGTTCATGTTTTTCAAAAGGAGTACTAATCGGCGCCAGCTTGAACACTTGCTGGGGAGGCCGCTGAATGACTGGAGGCCATTGGATGACGGGTGGCTCTCGCTAATTGCATGGAAAGGGGTTTAAGTGGTGATAATTGGCTTCTCGCCATACTATGGCGAAATGCTGAATTCGCCTATGGGAGTAGGCTTGTTGCATCGCAAACTGTTCCCATTTTTGGCCTCTCCCACTATTCACCGGCCTCGTTACACTTGAGTGCGAGTGTAACGTGGCCGGAAAATCGCGCCCATAAAGTTAAGTACACATGCAATAGATTTCCATTATGAAGTTTCCCTTTCAATATTGATTTCAAAATTGCAGTTAGTTGTTGGTCAGATATCTGTTACCACCTGACAATCTCCCAGCATGAGGATTGGAAGCATTATTCATAGCTGCGGGTTATGGAGTCAAACAAATGGCATTAAAATGAAAGACAGCCCTAAGATTTAATATAATCAGTGGTCTCTGATCTGTATGGACATTCTTTGCAATACTCTCTGCACGATATTAAACTTTTCAAATCAGAATCCTAATTGCAGAAAAAGAACATTGATTTTTTTTGCCTTAGATGTTCTCGTGAAGTGCTCAAGGCAGTGTTATTTGAATATAATTCTACATTAATGTAATACAGCCTCCTGATTGAGGTGGACCACAGCTATCATTTATTTGATGTATTATGGATCACTCTTTTTTGCACCTGTACATTTGCATTAGGCGCATCCCACAGCATTTTGCCAGCTTAAGTGTATTTTATTATATTGAGTAGATCGAGCAGGTCAAATATTCCAATCATCTCTCATTTTACTGAAAAGGTAGATGCAATTAAAAAGTAATATTCTAAGAGACCCTTCTATTCTTTTTCTTATTTAATGCTGATGTGACACCTCCCTTGTAGCAAAGGAGTAATAAAGAGTTGTGAAATGCAAGGATAAGAGTGTCTAATTCTGCTTGTTCAAGCCATTGTTCAGCATTATTAATAATGAACTTGTGCTCCATTCTGCAATTGTAGAAGCACATCAAGAAACAAATGTTTTACTACAGGTTAATGAGTTTAACAAAGAGGGTGATTTTGAAATATCATCAAAGTACAAGTTAAAGTCCATCCAAAGCCACCTTTGTAACAGCTATTAATGGACCTATTTCAGTGGAACAGGACCCAGGCTGACTGGGGTCTACATTATCCTCAAGACAGAGCTTTAAAGTCAATCGCAGAAGACAGACAATTTGGTTGACTTTTGCTTAACTGACTGATATTTACAAGAAGGTGGTAAGCAAGTAATCAAGAAGGTTTGCGATTGCGAAGCCAGAATTCATGGATTTCCCTTCTGAATTCAACAACAGGACCTGTGAGCCAGGTTGTGAGGCAGGTCTGGTTGTCAGATGGGTAGGACTTTGACACCAGGCTGAAGCCAGGCAGAGTAGAGGAAGGAGGGACAGATAGAGAAAAGGAAAAATATGGCAGGTAGCTGAAGATCAGGAGAGAGAATCGTGCAGCAATCTGGAGGACACTGGGAGGGCATCTGATCATTGGAGAATGTTCAATATTCCTGGGGGAAGCCGAAAGGTACAAGAAAGAGGCTGCAGCATTGAGGCAAACAATTGCACACTTGGAAGAAACTTTGGAAAAACATTACATTTCCAAACAGATATACAAATAGACGAAAATCAAGAACATAGAATGGCAAGGTAGAAGTTCTCACTAAAAAGTGTGAGATGACAGAAGTGCACCTGCAGAATGTGAGTTTGAAGGATGGCATAAAGGAATTTTTCACTGCCAAGGATACATTGATCAACGCAGAGAATCAAATTTCACGTATAAAAGATGAGTTTGATAAGGAAAAGCGAGAACGGATGAGAACATTGAAGTGTCTCCCGTAGGAAGTAGAACACTTATAAGAGGACTTCAAATGCTTAAATTTTGAACATGCACAAACAAATTCAACAAAGCTAAACCTTCAATTAAACTTGATGATCTTCAATGCCTGGAACAGAAGAAATTTCTGGAGATGTAGAAAAGTTTCATGAATGCAAAATTAATAACCAAAACTGACAAGATTATTGAACTCTCATCCAACCTAAACAGCATAGTGTGGAAGAGCTTTGAACTTTGAAAGCAGAATAAAAATTCTAAGAACACATTGAGGATCATAGAATCCCTACAGTGCTGAAGGAGGCCATTCGGCCCATTGAGTCTCCACCGACCCTCTGAAAGAGCACCCGACATAGGCCCATGCCCCCACCCCATTCCTGTAACCCAGCAACCCCACCTTAACCTTTTGGATACTAAGGGACAATTTAGCATAGCCAATCTACCTAACCTGCACATCTTTGGACTGTGGGAGGAAATAGGAGAACCCGGAGGAAACCCATGCAGAAACGGGGGAGAAAGTGCAAACTCCACACAGACAGTCACCCAAGGCCGGAATTGAACTCGGGTTCCTAGCACTGTGAGACAGCAGTGCTAACCACTGTGCCACCGTAGGATCCAACAAATGAACTGTATGAGTACAAACAACCATCAGTGACCAGGCAAGAAACATTCCAAACATAACTAAATGCCTAGGTGAAGTTGTCAAGAGTCCCACAGATAACTCTGAGGTGAAAGCAACTCAACTGACCAGAGTAGATACCAAGCCACATGAAAAGGCTTGCAAGCTTGAAAAACAATTAAAAAAGAAGGAATAAAAAAATTGGCTAAAATTGTGAAACAGTGTGAATGAAGGTCCCATTGTTGAAACGTTAACGTCCAGATATTATTATTTTTAAAGTCTTCCATAGGCGATGGGTGTCACTGGCTCGGCCAGCATTATTGCCCATCTCTAACTAGCCTTGACGAGGCAGTGGTGCACTGCCTACTTGAACCGCTGCAGTCCATGTGTTGGAGGAACACCCACACAGCTGTTGGGGGAGTTCCGGGGTTTTCACCCTGTGACAATGAAGGAATGGCAATATAAGGCTCCTCAGAGCGGTAATCAGTAGTGGCTCACCACTCCATACTGACTAATTGGGTCAGTGCTGATTGTTACGGGCAGGGGTGTCGGTGGTCAGGGAAGTGAGAGGGTCGGGTCAGGTTGGGTTGGGTGAGCGGGGTTGTGGGGAAACACATGGGCTGGCAATACCATGGTGGTGAGAACGAGGGGTGTGTGGGGGTGTCCCATGCAGGGCTCAGTCTGTGTCTTTTAAAACAGTTACTCAGAAGTTAGAAGTGCTTTTATTTCTTCTAACCCTTTCAGAGTAACTATTAGTGAAACACTGGTGGAACTATCTGAAGTTAACGATTGAAACCCCTTTTTTGGATTGTTTCCAGTGCAATTCTCCAGGGGAAGTTAGCAATTCTGAACAATCGCTGGATAAATCCTGACCTGGAAAATTCTCAAAGGGATTTCCCCAAAGCATCTCTGGGGTATCCCCCAAATCTGACGTTGGGGAATCAGGAAGTTACGGGATGGTTCTAATTCAGGATGGCTTGTGCCTTGTAGGATTACTGTCAGGTGGTGGTGTTCCCATCCATCTGCTCTTCTTGTCTTTCTGGGTGGAAGGAGCCTTGGTGAGTTACTTGTGATAACCTACATGACAAAAGAAGGAGACAAAGCGACAAGGAGGCAAATTTAATGTTTGTCCACCCCGTAAGAAATAATTTACAATGGCAGCAATCACTGTTAAATGCAAACACTGAACTGACCGAATGTGGTTCAACATGAAGCAATGGAAGAAAAGAATGGAACAATATCCAAAGACCAATCCAAACACCTAGTCAACAGCAAGAACTAGATCCAATGGAGCCTATCACTCCTCGGACAGAACACATATGGAAGGGTTATAATGTCTCCAGACTGCCTGAACCTGTAAATCAAAGGACTTGACGGGGTGGAGACGGGGTAGTGATATTATTGCAGTGATAATGTAGAAATAGCAATAATGTGGAAGCAACGGTGTAAATGCATGAGATGGATAGTGTAAGACACAAAGTAAACCAATGTAACTTCATGTCCATTGGATAAAAGCGTGGAGGGAGGTGTGGAATAAGGGTCTGGCAAATAGAAGATTAATGTGACATGATCCAAACCGAGTGTGGTGTTGAGCCGAAGGTATGAATACCTCAAAATGATGAGAACTTCTTGCCTGTATCATTTTCTGTATATATGTATCTCGGTACAAATTGTTAATAAAGACTTGTTGTTAACCTTCTGAAGACTGACTACAAAGACTTCTTTAAGAGACACTGGGCTGGATTCTCTGTTCTGGAGATTAAGTGCTGCTGCAGGTGTTTAATCGCGGAACTGCACCATGAGAAATTCAGGTGATGCAAATGTGTCAGAACACTGCGCACGCGCTGCCCACTTGATTCCGACCCGCTGGCGTCTGATTCACTGGGGTCGGGAATCGCGTTAATAGCCTGGCAAGCTGGAGCAGCTTTTAAACGCTCCAGTCGCCACAGACTGTCATTCCAGCCAAGAAGATGGCAGCTCAAGGTTCCAGGTGCAATACTGGGTAGAGAAATGGCAGATGGAATTTAACCGGACAAATGCGAGGTGATGCATTTTGGTAGATCCAATTCAGGTGGGAGCGATAAAATAAATGGCAGAACCATCAGGAGCATAGAGACACAGAGAGACCTGGGCGTGCAGGTCCACAGATCCTTAAAAGTGGCAGCTTAGTGGACATGTTGGTAAAGAAAGCATATGGCATGCTTACCTTCATAGATCGGGGTATCGAGTACAAAAGCTCAAAAAGTGTGTTACAGCTATATAGAACGTTGGTTAGGCCACATTTGGAATACTGTGTCCAATTTTGGGCACCGCACTACCAGAAGGATGTGGAGGGTTTGCAGAGAGTACAGCAAAGGTTTACCAGTGTGAAACAGATTGGTAAGCTCGAGGAAATACTTGTTAGGAAGGAAGATGTGTTGGGCATTTTGAAAAACTTGAGGATAGACAAGTCCCCCGGGCCTGACGGGATATATCCAAGGATTCTATGGGAAGCAAGAGATGAAATTGCAGAGCCGTTGGCAATTATCTTTTCATCCTCACTGTCAACAGGGGTGGTACCAGGGGATTGGAGAGTGGCGAATGTCGTGCCCCTGTTCAAAAAAGGAACGAGGGATAACCCTGGGAATTACAGGCCAGTTAGTCTTACTTCGGTGGTAGGCAAAGTAATGGAAAGGGTACTGAAGGATAGGATTTCTGAGCATCTGGAAAGACACTGCTTGATTAGGGATAGTCAGCACGGATTTGTGAGGGGTAGGTCTTGCCTTACAAATCTTATTGAATTCTTTGAGGAGGTGACCAAGCATGTGGATGAAGGTAAAGCAGTGGATATAGTGTACATGGATTTTAATAAGGCATTTGATAAAGTTCCCCATGGTAGGCTTCTGCACAAAGTAAGGAGGCATGGGATAGTGGGAAATTTGGCCAGTTGGATAACGAACTGGCTAACCGATGGAAGTCAGAGGGTGGTGGTGGATGGCAAATATTCAGCCTGGATCCCAGTTACCAGTGGTGTACCGCAGGGATCAGTTCTGGGTCCTCTGCTGTTTGTGATTTTCATTAATGACTTGGATGAGGGAGTTGAAGGGTGGATCAGTAAATTTGCAGACGATACGAAGATTGGTGGAGTTGTGGATAGTAAGGAGGGCTGTTGTCGGCTGCAAAGAGACATAGATAGGATGCAGAGCTGGGCTGAGAAGTGGCAGATGGAGTTTAACCCTGAAAAGTGTGAGGTTGTCCATTTTGGAAGGACAAATATGAATGCGGAATACAGGGTTAACGGTAGAGTTCTTGGCATTGTGGAGGAGCAGAGAGACCTTGGGGTCTATGTTCATACATCTTTGAAAGTTGCCACTCAAGTGGATAGAGCTGTGAAGAAGGCCTATGGTGTGCTGGCGTTCATTAACAGAGGGATTGAATTTAAGAGCCGTGAGGTGATGATGCAGCTGTACAAAACTTTGGTAAGGCCACATTTGGAGTACTGTGTACAGTTCTGGTCGCCTCATTTTAGGAAGGATGTGGAAGCTCTGGAAAAGGTGCAAAGAAGATTTACCAGGATGTTGCCTGGAATGGAGAGTAGGTCTTACGAGGAAAGGTTGAGGGTGCTAGGCCTTTTCTCATTAGAGCGGAGAAGGATGAGGGGCGACTTGATAGAGGTTTATAAGATGATCAGGGGAATAGATAGAGTAGACAGTCAGAGACTTTTTCCCCAGGTGGAACACACCATTACAAGGGGACATAAATTTAAGGTGAAAGGTGGAAGATATAGGAGGGATATCAGAGGTAGGTTCTTTACCCAGAGAGTAGTGGGGGCATGGAATGCACTGCCTGTGGAAGTAGTTGAGTCGGAAACATTAGTGACCTTCAAGCAGCTGTTGGATAGGTACATGGATTACGGGAAAATGATATAGTGTAGATTTATTTGTTCTTAAGGGCAGCACGGTAGCATTGTGGATAGCACAATTGCTTCACAGATCCATGGTCCCAGGTTCGATTCCGGCTTGGGTCATTGTCTGTGCGGAGTCTGCACGTCCTCCCCGTGTCTGCGTGGGTTCCCTCCGGGTGCTCCGGTTTCCTCCCACAGTCCAAAGATGTGCGGGTTAGGTGAATTGGCCAATGATAAATTGCCCTTAATGTCCAAATTGCCCTTGGTGTTGGGTGGAGGTGTTGAGTTTGGGTAGGGTGCTCTTTCCAAGAGCTGGTGCAGACTCAGGGGGCCGAATAGCCTCCTTCTGCACTGTAGATTCAATGATAATCTATGATTAATCTAGGACAAAGGTTCGGCACAACATCGTGGGCCGAAGGGCCTGTTCTGTGCTGTATTTTCTATGTTCTATGTTCTATGATGTTACCTGGTATGGAGGGTATTTGCTATGAGGGATGAGTGAACAAACTGTGATTGTTCTCCCTCGAGAGACGAAGGCTGAGGGGCGACCTGATAGAAGTTTATAAAATTATTAGGGTTATAGATATTGTGAACAGTTGGAGGCTTTTTCCCAGGACGGAATTGAAAATCACAAGGGGGCACAAGTTCAAGGTGAGGGGGGGATAGGCTCAGTGGAGATGAGCGAGGAAAGATTTTTACACAGAGGGTGGTGGTGGCCTGGAATGCACTGCCAAGTGAGGTGGTTGAGGCAGATAGTTAGCGACCGTTAAGACGTATCTGAACAGACGCATGAAACAGATGGGGTATAGAAGGATACAGGCGGTTGGTCTAGATGGGACTCATGATTGGAACAGGCTTGGAGGGCCGAAAGAGCTGTATTGTTCTTTGTTCTTTGAGTCAGAGGTCACCCGAATGCTGAATGCTGTTGAAGAAAGGAGGGACGCCCTCTTCCCCAGAGTGGGGCAGAGACTCATGCCAGCCATTCTGAACAAAGCCTGGGATGAGGTGGCAGAGGCTGGCAGTGCTGCCAGCCTCATGTGGGGAACCAGCACACAATGCTCAAAGAAGTTGAACAACCTCCTTACAGCAACTCAGGTGAGTAACCACCTCTGTGCCCCTGGCATCACTACTGTCCCTCACTCCTAATATCAGACCCCAATCCCACAAAAGTCAAAAACATCCCACCTTTATGCATCTCCCTTCAAACCCACTCGGCACATGCATTGTCCCGTTTAGCTGGGGACCTTGCACACACTTGCCACCAGCTACATACCCCCCTAAAACCCGCTTCCCAGCATCTTACTATGTCCTTTCTGTCTCCCAAAAGATGAAGTGGCCCATAATCGCCGGAAGCGCCAGAAGACGGGAACGGGCATCCCAGACATTCGGGTCCACACCCTCTCAGCGGAAAGGGCAGTGGCTAACATGGAGGGCGGCATGCCCCAAACAAGTGAGAGTCTAATGTAACGCCGATGTTCCGATAGTAAGTGAGTCACCCCTCTCTCACAGACCAGTCATCCAAGATCTCACCGCGTGTCTTTTGTCTTGCAGGACAACCATCAGATGAACCGAGCCATCTGGGGTCACTTCCCCATCCAGACTCTCAGAACACCCTGGAACACACTCCGTGGAAGAACCTGGGGCGGGATTCTCTGATCCTGAGGCTAAGTGTTGACGCCGTCGGAAACGCCGTCGCGTTTCTCGACAGCGTCAACATGGCCCCTGATCAGCAATTCTGGCCCCTACAGGGGGCCAGCACGGCACTGGAGCGGTTCAAGCCGCTCCAGCTGCTGATCCTGGCATCAACTGGGTGCCGTGGGATCCGCGCATGCACAGTGCCTCCGCCGTCAATACGCACATGCGCAGTGGCTTCCTTCAACGCGCCGGCCCCGACACAACATGGCACAGGGCTACAGGGGCCGGCGCAGAAGAAAGGAGGCCCCCAGCCAGAGTGGCCGGCCTGCCGATTGGTGGGCCCGGTCGTGGGCCAAGTCACATCGGAGGGCCCCCCGGGGTGAGACCTCCCCTCCTCCCCGCTCCCCCCCCGCCCCCCGACCCTTCCACGCCGAGTTCCGCCGGCTGAGAGCAGGTGCGGACGGCGGCGGCGGGACTTGACTTTTTTACGACAGCCGCTCGGCCCATCCCGGGCCGAGAATCGGCGGGCCGGCCACGTAGAGCAGCCCCCGACCAGCACCACGCCAACTTCGCCAGCGCCAATGACGCCGATTCTCCGCTCTGCAGAGAATCGCGTGCCGGCGTGGCGCAATTTGCTCCGGTCGCGGGGATTCTCCAGCCTGGCCCCGGGCTGAGAGAATCCCGCCCCTGATGTTTCACCATTGCTTTCACCTGCACCATCCACCATCACAGGGACTATCGCCTGGCTGGATAATGGTAGCGATTGGGCTCACCTGCTTGTGAGCACCACATACATCATGTGGAGGCAGGGACTCTCCAGGGAGCAGGGAACAGCTGTTACCCCAACAGATGCTGTGCTTCTTGAAAAGATACCACTGGTACAGATGCAGAAGCACAGCCAGAATCTATAGGGGGGAATGTCCACAGCTTTCTAACGGCCACAGGTACAACTGGAGGAGTCCAGCCGCCTCCAGGCACAGGAGATGGTACCAACAATGCTTTGTACACAGGCCGACACTCAAAGGGTAGCGACTGCAGTGGAAGACATGGGGCAAGACATCAGGGCTCAGGCACCGGGCAGCCGGGCCCAATCACAGGCGGACATGTCCCAAGCGCACATGGACATTGCAGCGGCGCTCTAGAGCTTGGCCCATTCACAAAGTTTCATGACTCAGAGCATCGAGAACAATGACTGGGAGCTGACTGTCTTTAGCAATCACAGAGAGACATGTCATAGGCAGAGAGCGACATGGCACAGTCCCAGTGGGACATAACTGAGGCACTGAGGGACATGGCTCACTTGCTGAAGGGCACGGTGGCAGGGTGGCACAATGGTGAGCACTATTGCCTCACAGTGCCAGGGATCAAGGTTCAATTCTGGTCTTGGATGACTGTCTGTGTGGAGTTTGCACTTTTTCCCAGTGCCTGCGCGGGTTTCCTTCGGGTGCTCTGGTTTCCTCCCACAGTCCAAAGATGTGCAGATTAGGTGGATTGGTCAAGCTAAATTGCTCTCCAAAAGGATAGGTGGGGTTATTGGGCTCTCGTGTGGGGGCGTGAGACGAGGTCGGGTGCTCTTTTGGAGGGTCGGTGCAGACTTGATGGACCAAATGGCCTCCTTCTGCACTGTAGGGATTCCATGACATGCCCCAGTCTCAGTGTGCCATGGCTGATGACATCGAGTCCATTGTACAGATGAGGGTGCCCGCCAGGACCGGCAATGCCAGATGGTGGTGGAGTATTCCGGGGCTAGTAAGGAACCCGAAAGAGGAAGAAGTGATGGGGCCCATGCCAGTGCCTCCCGCAGGAGAGGCTCTGGAACACCTCAGCAGTTAAATTCCCTCCTACCTGACACTGGCGCATCTCATGAGCAGTGGGTAGAACAGGCAGACATGTTGTCACCTATGACACCTGAAAGTCAGCCTAGCCCATACAGATCCAAGCCCTCCAGAGGAAGGCCGCCAAGGGCATCACAGGGCAGAGGGTGAGACAAGCAGCTGGCCACCTCCACTTCTGATGGACTGTCTGGAAAAACACCTTGAAAAAATGTTAGGCCACAAGAGAGTAGAATTTAAGCTGGCATGTGTGTAGTACATTGTAAATAGCAAGGGGAAAGGGCACACTTATTTAAATACTCTCCATTAAACACTTCTGCACATCCATTCTGATCTGTCTCATGGGTATGAAGGATGGGTGGGGTGGAGTGGGCGGGGTGGGTGTGGGGTGACTGTGCAGGGTGCCCATGACACATGAACATGGTTACACACGCACCACATGGCAAGGCATGGGGGCAGCAGTATGAGTGTGCCTTGTATGACAACATGCACTGTGAGTGAGCCCTAACCATTCACCAACTCTCGCCAACCTGCCTGGGGCATGCCAACAATGGCAGAACCTCATGCTCCCTGGGCATCTTGTTGGTCCTGGTCCAGGTTGGACATGATGTAATCTGATACCCAGGCAGATAGGGCATCCATGACAGCATGTGTTCAGATGTTTGCGAAATCCCATTCAGGTTCCCGCTTGAATCATGGAATGAGCTAAAGATATAAAAATTCAGGGTGTCTTGCTCCTTACACCTGCCATGCCAGGTGTGCCACCTTGTGCCTTGTGCTATCCTGCCTGGAGGGAGAAAACTGGTTCTGTAGTGGAGACATTCATACTGTGCAGCCATTCATCGTTATGCTAAGACTCTGATGTGTGGGCAGGTCCTGCAGATTTGGGTGAACGAGGAATGTGTGCATTTGCTGAGAGCTTCGCTGAAGTATGTTGTGGAGCCTGGGTTTTACACCCAGGTTGTGGCATGGAGCTGGTCTGGTTTCCTGGTTGGGGTGGGCTGGATGGGATCAGAGGTGCGGAGGACAGGCCGGGCTTGGAGACAGTTCGTGATGCTCAGGGCTGGGCTAGCTGAGAGTGTCACTGCTGAGGCTTCTACTTTGAGAGGGGCTGTGGGCCAGGAAGTGTTCCAGCGGCAACGGTGCATGTGTCCTTTTTTTGTGGTGAGCTCTGCGATGCTTGATCTTGGTTTCGGACAAAGCTCGGCACAACATCGAGGGCCGAAGGGCCTGTTCTGTGCTGTACTGTTCTATGTTCCACAATTGTGTGAGTTCTTTACTTTAACATTGATACTAGTGATAAGGTTAACAAGATCTAACTACAGTAACTATACGTACCTCCACTAGCTATCTGAGCTAATCTGATACTCCTGTCCTTGTCACAGTCCATCCAAAAGAGAGTGAGAGAGACCCAATGTGGTTTCTTTTATACCCCTGTTGGTCCGGCCCTCTAGTGATCATGTAGTGCTACTGATTACACATTAACCCCTTATGTACATGCAAATACAGAGATCACTACAATGACTATCTCCAATAAGAAAGAGTCAATCCATTGCCCCTTGACATTCAATGACATTACCATCACTATCCCCTACGATCAATATCCTGGAGGTTATCATTGACCAGAAACTGAATTTGACTCGCGATATAAATACTGTAGCTCAGAGCAGCTCAGAGGCTAAGAACCTTGCAGCGAATAACTCACCTTATGACTCCACAAAGCCTGTCCACCATGGGATGGAATACCCCCACTTGCATAGATGAGCACAGCTCCAACAACACTCAAGAAGCTCCACATATCCAGGACAAAGCAGCCCACTTGATTGGCACCCCTTCCACAAACATTCACTCCCTCCACCACAGACGCACAGTAGCAGCAGTATGTACCATTTACAAGATGCACTGCAGGAATTCACCAAGGCTCCTTAGACAGCACCTTCCAAATCCACGACCACTACTATCTCGAAGGACAAGGGTAGCAGATACATGTGAACATCAGCACTTGGAAGGGGGAAGGGACCCTCCAAGCCTCTCACCATCCTGTTATGGAAGTATATCACCATTCCTTCACTGTCACTGGGTCAAAAACCTGGAACTTCCTCCCTAATAGCACAGTGGTGTACCGAGACCACATGGACTGCAGTGGTTCAAGAAGGCAGCTCACCACCACCTTCTCAAGGGAAATTAGGGATGGGGAACAAAAGCTGACTTAGCCAGCGAAGCCCATAAAAATTATTTTTAAAAAGGTGGGTTGAGTCCAGGTTTGAGGTTTCTTTACATTCTTATTTCCACCTAACCCATTTTTCAGGGTGAGAATTCGCCGGCCAATGCAGAACAGTGGCCACATAACAGGTTAAGAGCTTGATAATAATAATAATCGTATTATAATAATCTGAATAATAATCTTTATTAGTGTCACAAGTAGGCTTACAATAACACTGCAATGAAGTTACTGTGAATATCCCCGAGCCGCCACATTCCGGCACCTGTTCGGGTACACAGAGGAAGAATTCAGAATGTTCAATTCACCTAACAAGCATGCCTTTCGGAATAAAGGGGATATGGGTTAACAGAGTAGAGAGTATAGCAAGTACTCGGGTGTTAGAAAGAGAAAGAGAGACAGTCTTAGCATGTGTCAAAACATCATCTCTGCAGAACAGACAGCCTGAGAATTAATTGTATTCATGCACACAATGGATGAAAATTGTATTACATGACTTGAAGTTATTTAAGTGAGGTTGCTATGGATACAGAAGTACAGTGGAAGTATACTGAAAAAAACAAGGTGGAGTTATCTTGAATAACAGACAGATACTGGTAAAGAAACACAGACATCTTCCTGTTACATTTGCCATTTGCCTCCTTTGTGTAGTATTTTCCCCATCTACTGACTTCTTTCTTCGTTCAAGGACTCGGGTATATCATTGCTTCGTAATTGTTCAACTATAGCTGACAGAGAACGTTCATTTCCTACATCTGTGACAAAGCCTGCAGCAGGACTTCAGTTGTTGTAGTTACTATAAACAAACTTGTACTGCTCCGTTGCCAAAGTTACCAGTTCTCACCAGGCCCTTACACCAAACCAGGTTTTACACTCTTCGCATCAATCATTTTTTTACCAAATATAGTGCACTCCATCATTGCATTAACAAATGGACTGACATTTGTCCCACTTAGCTTTAGCTTTATGAGAACCGTTAAAGGATCATTTTTGCAGCTGTTTAAAGATTGGCAACCTCATTTTCATTGTACCAATGTAACAGTATTTTCCTGAATTGCATACTCTACAGTAAGTGTTTCTATGGTTGTGTTAATCATCAGTTAATTTTAGAGATCAATACACATCTCTCGTGGTATTCATTAAAAGAAGAATACAAAAGGGAGGAAGGTTATGCTTCAGTTGTACAGGACATTAGTGAGGCCGCATGGGGGTATTGAGTATAATGTCTGTCACCTTATTTCAGAAAGGGTGTAAATCAGTGTTTTTCAAAGTGGGGATCGCGTGGTGTTAAAAATGGGTCACCAAAAACGATCCCCGGCGTGTGTCGCTGTTTAGATCCGCCCCTACACTCAGTTGAACATCTAAGGTTGCAATGCAGTTTCCCCACTCACTGGGCCCGAACTGATAAAATACTGCCCCAAGCAAATCTTTCCTGAGCGCTGTCGCTACTGACACAACTCCTCCAATTGAACACAAAGTCACATTCTGCCCGACACTCTACCTTCCTCATACTCTGTTGTGAAAGCCAAAAGTAGCCAATTGATGAAGGGCGATAGGTTCAGAATGGCTCCGCTATTCTCTCGCTTGTTCCCACCCCACCGGCAGACCCATTAAAACCCGCAGTGGCTAAATCTGAGGAATTTAAACTCGCCTAGGAAGACCCTACATTTTGTTGATTATTTTCTCTCTCTCTCTTCAAATTGTGAGTAGGCGAAACAGGTTTCACTGATTTGGAAATTAACTCAGACTAGCTTGTTGATCCTCTCTCTCTTGCCTCTGTTGTTGAGGGATCTGCCTGGTTTGGGGCCATTCGATTTCAATGCAACTCCTCCCAGAGCCATGGGGGAGACAGGAGTCCAGCTTCAGTGACAACTCCAAGTGAATTTCCAATGATTCCAACCAGCCTGCATTCATTCCCAGTGCTGATTAAAACATAACACTGCTGCACAACATTCTAATTGAACATGCAGAACCATTCCTATCTATTTGTGAATGTAGAACATATTACAATATCTTCATTTCAGTGCATGCTGTACCAGGAATCGATATTTAGAAGATCAACATTTGTTCAAAAGTGGGTCGCGAGCGTCAGCTATTTGGTGAAAGTAAGTCGCCAGAAAAAGGTTTTAAATACATTGGAAACCGTTCAGAGAAGGTTTACCAAACTAATCCTTGGAAGGGCTGGGTTGTCATATGAGGAACGTTTGGACAGTCTGGGATTGTATCTGTTGGAGTTTAGAAGAGGACGAGGCGACTTGATTAAAACGTGTATAATCCTGAGGAGCGTTAACAGGGTGGATATGGACATGATGTTTCCTCTTGTGGATGAATCTAGATCTAGGGGGTCTCTGTTCAAAAATAAGGGGTGGCCCATTTAAAACAGAGATGAGGCAACATCTTACACTCAGATGGTTTTGTGTATTTGGAACTCTCTTCCTGAAAGGGTGGTGAATATTTTTAAGACAGAGGTGGATAGATTTCTGGTAGCAAGGGATGATTGGTCATGAGTGGGGTGGGGGTGGGGTTTAGGCACGATGCAAGGTTACTTTCAGTTCAGTCATGACCTTATTAAATGGAGGAACAGACTCGAGAGGCTGAATGGCCTACTGCTCCTTGTTCATGTAGCTGTCTGTTCTTAATATCAGCACTATGTTACAATCTGAATGTATAAGTGACAAGTTATTTCCCAATCAGATAAATGTATGGCAGTTTGCATGAATGTAAGGGTAACTTGTGTTTCCTGCATTTTCCCACTAATGTACAATGTGCCACAGGGCTTATATCTAAATAGGAGTGTACAAGAATGACAGGGTAATAACAGTCCCTCTGGCCCATGGAACTCGTCATATACAGTCATGGTGCAACCAATCTCAAATGCTCGCACGCAGACGCCAACAGTCATACTTACCTATCCCGCCAAAGTCAATAGACTTTTGATTGGCGCACCACATCCGCCGTACCGGGGGCAGAAAAAAATCCACCCTCATGTCCATCATTTGACTGGTAAACCCAAGAAATGATAACTAAAACATACCGGTTCAGGAAAAGAGTAAAGTTGGGCTGGCTTTTTTGCTCCCTTTTGCAGACATCCACACTGAACTATGAGATACGCTGAATCGTCCTCGTTCAAAACAGAATGTCTACAATAATGCATGTCAAAGGGAATGAACTCAAAAAGCTAGCAGCTAAAATCTGGGAAAAAGCCAAGAGGAACTTTAGTAATTTGATGTGAAGTAGAAAGGTCAGGAGCTACATGATGCTCCTGTAAATAGTCAGATGGTGTCAAATCAAAAGTTTAGTCGGCATAAACACGGAGATTGATATTCAGTGACTTTCAGCAAAACACAGGCATTTCCTCTGTTGGCAAAGATGATACCCAAGAGCAGATTCTGTGCTTTTATCACGGAATGTTTCCGACCAGGCCCGCAAGTGCCCTGAATTCAAGCATTGAGATCAGCGCCAGGAGAATTTCCTATGAGTAAAGCTTTGCACATACACTATAGGCACGCTGTCACGATTGGTACGATTTAGCTTAATGCCTTGACAAATCTTTTTAATTGCTTTGTTGTTGAGTAAGGAACAAGATAACAACATCATTACACTGTGCACTTCAGACAGGAAGATAACGTCAATCTCATAAATGAGATGCCTGCTACCCCACCCGCTCCTGACTTTCAGTGCGTCCGAAGGGGGTCAATCCCTCAGTGAGACCCTGATCCCCCTCTAACATCAGCTCCAACACGTGCTACCTCTCCCAAGGTGCCCCTTTACCTCCTCACTTCCCACGGTCCATAGACCCAAACACTCCTGGTGCAAACAGTGATTTGTAAGCACGTCTTTCAATTCAATATTAAGTATTTGGATTTGGATTGGGTTTTTGTCACCTGTACCGAGATACAGTGAAATAATTTGTTCTGCGTACAGTCCAGATAGATCGTTCCACACATGATAAAAGCATTGGACATATGATAAATACATAATGTAAATACATAGGCATCGGGTGAAGCATACGGAGTGTAGTACTACTCAGTAGAGAAGATATGTGGAGAGGTCAGTTCAGTCCAAAAGAGGATCATTCAGGAGTCTGGTAACATCGGAGAAGAAGCTGTTTTTGAACCTGTTAGTGCGTGTTCTCAGACTTTGTGTCTGCTGCCCGATGGAAGAGGTAGGAACGCAGAATAACCAAGGTGGGAGGGGTATTTGATTATGCTGCCTGCTTTCCCATGGCAGCGGGAGGTATAGACAGAGTCAATGGATGGGAGACAGTTTTGCATGATGGACTGGGCTGTGTTCACGACTCCCTTTAATTTCTTACGGTCTTAAGCTGAGCAGTTGCCATACCAGGCTGAAATGCAACCAGATAGGATGCTTTCTATGGTGCATCTATAAAAATTGGTAATAGTCAATGTGGACACTCCGAATTTTCTTAGTTTCCTGAGGAAGTATAGGGGCTGTTGTGCATTCTTGGTCGAAGCGTTGAC
This sequence comes from Scyliorhinus torazame, assembly GCF_047496885.1. Classification (NCBI taxonomy): domain Eukaryota; kingdom Metazoa; phylum Chordata; class Chondrichthyes; order Carcharhiniformes; family Scyliorhinidae; genus Scyliorhinus; species Scyliorhinus torazame. The sequence goes on from NC_092721.1 coordinate 43,592,916, forward strand.
ATGTATTCACTGTTCACAGATTGGGTGACTCCTGCACACCCCCATTCAGTCTACAATGTAACCCTAAAGCACCTGTCTCTTATCATGATAATTCTTTGTCCCAGTCCCAATTTCACCTCTCTGTCCTTAGCCTGCGATACGTTTCCAAGTTAGCTCAATGGAAACATGAGGAATTGCACCTCATCTAAAAACCACTTTATAACCTTCTCAGCTCAATGGTAAGTTAAATAATTTCAGATCATAATCACTGCTTGCTTTTATTTTCCAGTCAGCAAGTTGTTGATTATGGTTCTGCTGTTGTCATTTACGCATCCTCCAGACCCAACTTCTGTTTCTTAACTGGTCTCGCAGCATCCTTTTGTCATTTCATTATTCCTGCCTTCCACCCTTTCACACCTTCCCTTTTGTTCTCCCATCTCCTCTTTCCCTTCATTTGTTCTTCCATAATATGTGTTACATTTCAATGTTTCCCCAGTTCTGATGAAAGACCATTGTCCTAAAATGCTAACTCTGTTTCCTCCACATATGCTGCTAAACCTGTTGAGTATTTCCAGAATTTTCTGATTTTTATTCAGATTACTAGTATCCATAGTATTTTGTTTATATGCCCTGGTGCAATGCCTTTGGTCAGATGGACTGCAGATTGTTGACTGTGAATGGGAGTGTAGGTCCAATTATACTGCAGTCCAGATTTTCCTTCTCCTTCATTCTGTGTCACTGTAGCCTTAGTGTGGCTTTTGGCATTATCATGCATTTTCTCTGGCTTTCTTAAAGCCTCCCCCAGCCCACATCTCAGTGTTTTCCGCCCATGTGATTCTTCTCCTTCCTCTTCTGTTCGTATCCTCAATTTCCCTTTCAATCGTTGTCAGGCCAAGGCTAATGGGTATTGGTTTTCAATGTCCAAACTTGGTTATTTCTTTCTCTCTGACTGTACTGAGCGACCTTTTTGGTTCCTGAACTTCTGCTCTTGATCAGACTCACTTAAGGCAGCACGGTAGCACAGTGGTTAGCACCATTGCTTCACAGCACCAGGGTCCCGGGTTCAATTCCCGGCTTGGATCACTGTCTGTGCGGCGTCTGCATGTTCTCCCCGTGTCTGTGTGGGTTTCCTCCGGGTGCTCCGGCTTCCTCCCACAAGTCCCGAAATACGTGCTTGTTAGGTGAATTGGACATTCTGAATTTTCTCTCAATGCACCCGAACAGGTGCTGGGCTGTGACGACTGTCATGATATGCAAACATGCAGCTAATGAACACATAGAATAGGACACGACCATTGATCAGTCAGGACACTCAGGGGTGGTATCTCACTATAAAAGGGATGACGCACTCACACCCCGCCTCTTTCCACAGACCAACACCTACAGAGTGAGACAGGGTGTATCCTCAGCATCACACCCCAGCACGTGGCTTAGAGCAAGGCTGGTTCAGTTAGACTGAGTTACTACATTTAGATTAGCAGAGAGTTGAACTCATTGAGAACTGTGCTAATAGTTCAATAAAACACATTCAACTCACTTCAAAGTCTGGTGCATCTTTTACTCAAAACTGCACCATGTGACAGCTTGTGTTATTCCAAATTACATAACACAACAGCGACTAGGGGATTTTCACAGCAACTTCATTGCAGTGTTAATGTAAGCCTACTTGTGACACTAATAAAGATTATTATTAAGATTATTACTTGTTTGCCTTTCTGATCATACAGCTGATTTCCCCACCAATCTCATAAAATACATTTTTATAACTTGGAGTGCAATGCCGATTGAATATCAGAATAGGACCTGATAATTACATAATTACAATTTCCAATGCACCTTATAAACTTGCCAGGTCTTGAAATTGAATGAGCTTCAGCATAAATTAATCCTGCTGGATAGAGATGGATAAAATCGGCAGTTCATTTCCAGGATTGAGGGCCGAACCAAACCAGGCTGATGGGATGAGAAAGTCCTTGACTTGTTCACAGTAAATATCCTGTCTGAAATAAATTAGGGTAGATGCAGCCTTGGGGTATATTTCCTAGTTTCAATAGGCATCTGGACCAGAGTTCTGGATGCTGTGCTCTGTCTGAAATTCCAAATCGCGGGCATGTGAATAGCGTTAACCGATCTGCCCAGCCAGAAACTGTTGGGATGAAATTAGTCTCCTGTCTAACACCACTGATGATTGTATTTCTCATTGATGTCAACGAAAATAACATCAGATAGGAGGCATAATGAGTTCATCCTTTTAGTTGCCAAATCGATCTGCCTGGAGCTGAAGGCAGCACCCTCAAGGGCAGGGACACAGAAGGCCAGTTGAACTTAGATTTGCAGCTCTCTTTCCAGTCTTTTGCAAAATTGAAAAAAAATTGTTGCGTCTAAAAAATTCAAGGAAGACTGCAAAAACCCAACAGGCAAATTAAACAGTTCCATGCTCACTGTTAAATCTCACTTTTGGAAGCAAGCACAGGAAAAAGTTCGAACTGGTCCCTCCAGACATTCACATGGCAGACTTAGATATGAAGCATAGCAAATATTTCAAAGAGTACACCCATGGCAAATACTTTTGTGCTGAGTTAATTTTCATTTCTAGTAGGTGAGTCACCCTAGCTTCTTCATTGGGCCAATGTATAGTATCTAATTGTCACCCCAGAGATGATCATATGGGAAGTTGACCGTGTGGCTAATTGTTTCCCAGTGGAAGGGAAGGCACAGATGTAACAACAGACCAGTGTGTATATACAATGACTAATCTCTGTATCTGTGTTTATTGCTGTATTCAGGAAGGTTTTTAAAGGCCTCAATTTCTTCAAGGAGTGAATGGGTTAATGAGTTGGTGAATGAGTGAATGATTGAGTGAGTGGGTGAGTAAGAAAGTGAGTGATGGGTGAGCAGGTGTGAGTGTGTGAGTGGGTAGTAAAGTGGAGGGGAGAGGGGTCAAGGGGAGAGGGGGTAGCCAGATCAGACAAATACACAGGTGGAGGATTGTCAACTCAGATGGCTAGTCCTGTCAGGGTGTTGGTCAGGTTTGGTTTGGTGTGTTAGTCGGATTGGAGTTGTAATTGGCTTGGGTCAGATGGTAGGCGGGTGGGGGCTAGTCAGTTGTGGCGGGGGTGGGGGGGGGGGGGGTTGCTGAGGGTGTGGGTAGCTTGAATCAGGGGAGTGGTTGGATGGGGAGGCGAGACAGGTTGAGTCAGGGGAGGCAGGATTGAGAGGATGGTGGTGGTTAGTCACTGAGTCACACAGTGACCAAACGGGTTCAGTATCCAGGTAAATCCTTTAATCCAGATTTTGCTGTCCTGATCATCAGAATATTCAGGCCAATGACCCAGATCTTCTAGTCTCTGGATGGTTGTACTCATAGGTACCCTGGAAGATGCACAAGGGGACTCCTTGGAACTCCCAATGCAGGATGTCCGCAAGAGTTACGCGACATGTTTCAACTTCTGATGGGAAATTCCCTTGCATCCAGAGCCCTCCGATAAAATCTCCAACTCTGAGTTTGGGTAGAGACTTCGGATGGTTCTGATTTAAGTAATCTGGATCAAGATCCTAGAATGCCCTCCTGAACAGTACTGTGAGTGTATCTCCACCACATGGACCGCAGCGGTTCAATAAAGCAGTTCACCACCATATTTCCATAGGCAATTAGGGATGGGCAATAAATGTTGGCCTAGCCAGTGACACGCAAATTCCATGAATTAATTGTAAAAAGTGGTTCGTCTGGAAAAAATACATAATTAACACCTGGGTTATTTTATAACTGACACCCTCCCCAACCCGATTGTCAATTGATCCAACCCAATAACCCTACTCTTCATTTCTGCAGGGGGCAGCACAGTAGCTTAGTGGTTAGCACTATGGCTTCACAGCACCAGGGTCCCAGATTCAATTCCCGCTTGGGCCACTGCCTGTGCGGAGTCTGCACGTTCTCCCTGTGTCTGCGTGGGTTTCCACTGGGTGCTCCGGTTTCCTCCCACAGTCCAAAGATGTGCAGGTTAGGTGGATTGGCCATGCCAAATTGCCCGAAGGTTAATGGGGTTGCAGGGTTACGGGGATAGGGTGGAGATGTGGGATTAAGTAGGGTGATGTTTCCAAGAGCCGGTGCAGACCCAATTGGCCGAATGGCCTTCTGCACTCTAAATTCTATGATTGTATGATTCTAACCTTCCTACCCATCTGGCACCTACACACCCTGTGACCCAACCACCCTACCCAGCTGCCACCCGACCCACCTTGCGACCTAACTACCCTACCCAGCTGGCACCTACACACCATACTATTCTCCCACTCTACCCACTTACCTCACTTCCACTCATTCACTAACAAGCTGAAAAGCAATTTGAATACCTCAACATTTTTCAATGCCTTCATGAATGCAGACTTACCAAAGTACGACACCTTGAGCCAAAAAAAGGTGGCGTGGCATGGCTTGGCTTTCCTCGAGAATCCTGCACTGAGGGAAGGACCCCGGTGAGCTTGGAGCTAGGAACTAAGAATGCAGAAAATCCATTTTTTTGCACGGAGACATAGTATTAAAGAAAGATAATTGTTAGCAATGGACTTAACAGTGTATGTTCTTACTGTAATTTATTCTTAATATATAATTCATAGGGTTCACAACATAAAATTCTAGGTCTCGTAGACTTATTAAGCAGAAAATCATTATATATCCATTTAACAGGAATACTTAGGATTAAAGCTGAGTGGTGTTCGTTGAAGAATTCAAATGTTAACTTCCAAGCTCGATATACAGGTTGATCAGTCCTAATTCAAATTTTAAAATATCTGTTCCAACATTTACCTTTCATCCCTTTTCTCACCCCCTCTTTGTGACTATCTGCATGTTTCATACTTTGTATCATTCAATACTGATTTAATCATGTCCTGCATTGGCAACCTTCAATCGTAACTCCCTTTACTTAGCTACACTCACTAACTTCCTAATTGCTAGACTGTGATGTTCCTCAGGCAGATGTTTATTTTAAATGAGGCTTTACATGGGTTTGAGGGTGAGTGTGGTCAATTAGGCAGACAATGAGTATGTGGTTCGGAATAACATCAACTCCACAAGCACAGGGTTCAATCCTTCTTCTTGCTGCCTTGCAACCCTTGTTCGGAAACCCTCAAATAATCAAGAATGATACTTTGGCCAGACTTTATATTGCCTGGGCAGAAACATGTCCAACCCTGAAAGCATGTAAAATTGCATGAGAAGGTGGCATCACACACTCGTGTGATATTTCAGTCGGTGGACGCATGCGGAAGTCAGAAGTGTGCCCGCCAACAATCAAGCAGGCAATTTATCCCATTACAGGGCCAATTGAACACAATTTTACCAGGCCTGGCTGTGTTTATGGTTGGCAAGTGGGCCATATGCCCAAGTGGCCTTTACATTTTAGCTGCAACCGCAATTCAGGGCAGGATTAAATGTCCAGGCTGAATTAAAAATAACAAAGGTGCTGGGGACTAAGATTTGGCCTTGAATGTACTGCCTAGGCACGCTTTGCAGCATTTCTCCATTGCACTTTGTTTTTACAACTCTGGGCTCTACAGCAGCTGTCCTCCTGAGGAAGCACATTGGAATGGCAGTCCTCCCTTTTCTCTGCACCCACCCTCTTCCCACCATCCCTGGTAGCGCTGAGCCTTTCCCAGCCCGCTTTCCATTTTGACTGCTTGTTAATAGACCAGCCATCGTGAAATCATGGTTCCAGGGTTCTGCACAGCCAGAAGCATATTTCGCGCTCGCTTCCAGTCCTGCCAAATGTGCACGTCCAACAGGAGAAAAAGTCAGGTCCAGGAAAGGAAGATGGCTTTAACATCTCTTTTCTAATGATCAAACAGAAGGAGATTCTCTGCCTGCATTTGCACTGCACTATTTGTTACTCATCTCTCCTAATATTGATTCTCATTAAGCGGCTTAGAATTACTAGATAATTCTAATTATCTTAACGTATTAACATTTAAGAATCATGTACTTTATCATATTGACTATTTCACTCTTGTTATTTCTCAGCCAAGTGAAACATATCGGGCGGATGCTCCGCCCCGCTGCGCCACATTTCTGCCTCACCAAGCCGGCGGGATGCTCTGTTACGCCGGCCGGTCAATGAGGTTTCCCATTGTTGGGAAGCCCCATGCCATCGGGAAACCCCTGGGCGCCGGCAAAACAGAGCATCCCGCCGGCGGAGAATCCCACCCGTCATTCTAAATCTTTACCATTCCATACCAATCCCCTTTCTGCGAAACCTGTTGTCAACATATCATTCTGGCTTGTAAATGCATTGCCGGTCTTTCACTGACACTGGGTCAAATTCCTGCAATTCCTTCCCTGCCAGAACTGTGGGTGCACTCACACCAAATTGAGGGCAGCAATTCATGAAGGCAGTACACCACCACCTTCTCAAGGGCAGGTAGGGATGGGCAATAAATGCTGGCCCAACCAGCGATTCCCACATCCCAAGAATGAATTTTTAAAAAGCATGGAATCCCGACAGCGCAGAAGGAGGTAAATAACTGCTGGCATTGTCTCTAATGCACAAATTACATGAATGAACTTTAAAAAATTTATTGCATGCTCTAAGTGTATAGTCTGTACTGTTTTGTAAAGGGTTTACTGCTTTAAGTCGCCAGTGCTTTGGCCAGTTTTAATTTAACAGTTCAGTGGTCACTGCATTTTCATTGACTTACACTTCCTCACTTAGCAGGCAAGAATTAAAAGTCACAATTACTACAATATAAAGCAAGAAGGTACAATATTAACATACTTCAAGACTGTCCAATTGATCCTGCCTTTACAATATTTCCAGAGGCAATTAAATCAGCCAATGAATAGGATGTCTAACATCTAACTATATGGTAGCCTGACTCGAGGGTTGGAGTGGATGGTGTCGTGTTGGGTGTTCTGGTGTACAAACGATCCAACACGGCTGGAGATGGTGTAACTCAATTTTATTAACTACTCAACTGTAACAGCACACTGCTAACTTGGGTACGTGCATTAGCAGTTAATCTGTGGACCCTGTCCTATCACTATCTGGGTGAGGCACTCAGCACATGGTGAATGTCTGAGTGGCAGGCTCAGCTCGGTGCTCTGAACTGGCTGCTGCTGGAATGAGTGGGAACTGTAGTGTCCCCTGTTTTTATAGTGCGTGTGCTGTCACTGGTGATTGGCTGCAATGTTGCGTGTGTGTTGGTTGGTCCTACTGCATGTCCATCAGTGTGTGTGTGATTGCACCATGATATGCTGATCTAAATATCATGACATCCCTCCTTTTCGCAAAGAATAAGTGCCTACATGATGATAAATAAAGAAGTGTAGTGAGTGCATCTAATCATGTGTGGGCAATTTTTCGAACAATATGTACATGTGGCAAGACTATATACACAGGAAGGTGTCAGGTGCAGAAACTAACTATGTTATACCAAGATTGAAACCAATGTTATTAACAAACAATAACAAAATCTGAAACAGTATGGCAAAAAGTCTGAAACAGTATGTCAGAACAAGTCAGTGAATCCAATATAGAACATAGAACATAGAACATAGAAAATACAGCACAGAACAGGCCCTTCGGCCCACGATGTTGTGCCGAACCTTTGTCCTAGATTAATCATAGATTATCATTGAATTTACAGTGCAGAAGGAGGCCATTCGGCCCTTTGAGTCTGCACCGGCTCTTGGAAAGAGCACCCTACCCAAACTCAACACCTCCACCCAACACCAAGGGCAATTTGGACATTAAGGGCAATTTATCATTGGCCAATTCACCTAACCCGCACATCTTTGGACTGTGGGAGGAAACCGGAGCACCCGGAGGAAACCCACGCAGACACGGGGAGGACGTGCAGACTCCGCACAGACAATGACCCAATCCGGAATCGAACCTGGGACCATGGAGCTGTGAAGCAATTGTGCTATGTACAATGCTACCGTGCTGCCCTTAAGAACAAATAAATCTACACTATATCATTTTACCGTAATCCATGTACCTATCCAATAGCTGCTTGAAGGTCCTAATGTTTCCGACTCAACTACTTCCACAGGCAGTGCATTCCATGCCCCCACTACTCTCTGGGTAAAGAACCTACCTCTGATATCCCTCCTATATCTTCCACCTTTCACCTTAAATTTATGTCCCCTTGTAATGGTGTGTTTCACCCGGGGAAAAAGGATATGAAAAGGATCATAAATTAAGTCTCTCAGGTGGGCGACGAATTCGGGTTGACCGCCTCAAGGGTGGGTCAGGATCCACTGGCTGAGGAATGGGCCGGGCTACGGTCAAGTGAGGAGGATGCAGAGTATCCGGAAGGTCAACAAAGTCCATTGCAGGGACAACAGGAGGGTGTGGCACCGGTGCAGGACCATGTAGAGAGCGTGGAACCAGGCGAAGGGCACGCCAATTGCGGCAGCGAATAGAACATCAGACAGACGAATCAGGAATGAGCGGGGAGCTATCTGTCGGAGAACCTCAGCGGTTGCCGCCCAGCCGCCCACCGGAAGGTGTATGCGGACATTATCTCCTGGCGCCAGGGCAGGAAGATCAGTTGCCCGAGCATCATGTGTCGCCTTTTGTTGCTCACGCTATTGCTGCATCCGCCGAAGTACCGGAGCGTGGTCGAGGTCTGGGACGTGAATGGATGGCACAGTGGTCCTTAGGGTGCGACCCATAAGCAGCTGGGCCAGCGATAGGCCCGTGGACAGTGGGGTCGAGCGGTAGGCCAGCAAGGCGAGGCAGAAATCAGATCCTGCATCAGCAGCCTTGCAGAGGAGCCTGTTAACGATGTGGACGCCCTTTTCTGCTTTGCCATTCGACTGAGGATGCAGAGGACTGGACGTCATCTGTGTGAAGTTGTATGAGCTGGCGAAGGAAGACCATTCCTGACTCGCAAAACAAGGGCCATTGTCTGACATCACGGTGAGCGGAATGCCGTGACGAGCAAAGGTCTCTTTGCAGGCCCGGATGACAGCCGATGACATGGTGTTGTGCAGGCGTATGACCTCGGGATAGCTGGAAAAGTAGTCGATGATGATGATGATGTAGTCCCTGCCGAGCGCATGGAACAGGTCCACGCCCACCTTCGACCAGGGGGACGTGACCAACTCATGGGGCTGAAGGGTCTCACGGGGTTGTGCCGGCTGAAACCGCTGACAGGTGGGGCAATTGAGCACAGTGTTAGCAATATCCTCACTTATTCCGGGCCAGTACACAGCCTCTCGGGCCCTCCACCGGCACTTCTCAACGCCGAGATGGCCCTCGTGCAGTTGCTCTAAGACAAACCGGTGCATGCTGTGTGGGATCACAATACGGTCCAGCTTCAGGAGGACACCATCAACGACTGCCAAGTCGTCCCGAACATTGTAAAACTGTGGGCATTGTCCCTTGAGCCACCTGTCCGTCATGTGGTGCATCACACATTGCAGAAGGGGGTCGGCCGCAGTCTCACGTCGAATGTGGGCCAGGCGTGCATCAGTAGCTGGCAGATTGGTAGAAGTGAAGGTTACATGTGCGGCGACTTGGCAAACGAACCCCTCAGGGTCGGACGGCGTGTTGACTGCCCTGGACAGAGCGTCTGCTATGATGAAGTCCTTACCTGGGGTGTAGACAAGTTGAAAGTCGTACCTCCGGAGTTTGAGCAGAATGCGCTGGATGCGAGGGGTCATATCATTGAGGTCCTTTTGAATGATGCCAACCAGCGGGCGATGGTCAGTCTCCACAGTGAACTGGGGAAGGCCATAGACATAGTCGTGGAACTTGTCAATGCCAGTCAACAGGCCTAGGCACTCCTTTTCAATCTGCGCATAGCGCTGCTCTGTGGGAGTCATGGCCTGTGACGCATAGGCGACTGGGGCCCATGATGAGGCATCATCCTGGAGGACCGCCCCAATGCCGGACTGGCTGGCGTCAGTCGAGATTTTCGTCTCCCTTGCAGGATCGAAAAACGTCAGTACCGGGGCGGTGGTGAGCTTGACCTTGAGCTCCTCCCATTCACGCTGGTGGGTGGGAAGCCACTGGAATTCAGTTGTCTTCCTGACAAGGTGCCAGAGAGCTGTAGTGTAGGAAGCAAGGTTAGGGATGAACTTCCCCAGGAAGTTGACCATTCCGAGAAAGCGTAGCACCGCCTTCTTGTCTGTTGGCTTCTGCATGGCCGTGATGGCTGCCACCTTGTCGGCATCCGGCCGCACCCCCAACCAGGAGATGTGGTCCCCCAGGAACTTCAGCTCAGTTTGGCTCGGTTAAGACACAGGCCCTGGTCCCGTATCCGTTTGAAGACGCGTTGGAGGCGACTGATGTGCTCCTGCGGTGTGGTGGACCAAATAATGATGTTGTCTACATAGACGTGCACGCCTTCGATGCCCTCCATCATCTGTTCCATAATGCGATGGAACACTTCAGTATCTGCCAAATGGAGTGTTGAAAGTGCACAGCTTCCTGCTGGACTGATCCTATTGAATCTGCCAGAAGCCCTTTGAGGCATCAAGCTTGGTGAATATTTTTGCCCGAGCCATCTCACACGTGATCTCCTCACGTTTGGGTATGGGGTAGTGTTCCCTCATTATGTTGCGATTTAAGTCTTTTGGGTCGATACAGATCCGGAGCTCGCCGGAAGGCTTCTTGACGCACACCATGGAGCTGACCCATGGAGTCAGCTCCGTTACCCGGGAAAGCACTCCTTGGTCCTGAAGGTCCGCAGCTGCTGCTTGAGGTGGTCCTTGAGGGGTGCTGGGACCCTGCGAGGTGCGTGAACAACCGGGGTGGCAACCTGTTTAAGCCGGATTTTGTACGTGCAGGGCAGTGTGCCCATGCTCTCGAAAACATCCTGGTTGTGCGTGAGGATTGAGTTGAGCTGCGCCCTAAAGTCTGCATCTGGGAAATCGGACGAGCCTTCTGGAGAGAGAGGGTGTACACGCCGAACGAGGTGGAGGAATTTGCAGGCCTGTATGCCTAGCAGAGAGTCCTTTGAGGAGCCCGCGATTTTGAATGGTAGTATGGCTTTACGTGAGTTGTGTGTCACTTCGAGCTGGCACGATCCCGTGGCGGGGATGACGTTGCCATTATAGTCAATGAGTTGACAGTTGGATGGCAGAATAGGTGGTTTAACCTTCAGGGTCTGGAATGCTGACCATGCAAGGAGATTGGCGGAGGCACCAGTATCCAGGCGGAATCTGATCTGAGATCGGTTGACCGTCAGGGTGGCACACCACTCGGCGTCCAGATCAATGCTGTGCACTGACAACGGCTGGTGCTTTCGACTCGGGGACAGCTTGTTCTTGTTGAATACAGCAGAAGGGCTCCCTGTCCTCAGTGTCACTGGTCTGTGGGATGTCGGGATTGGACTCGGTGAATGTGGGTTGAATTGCCCGAACGTTTCTGCGAGGCTGGTTAAACGGGTACGAGTTGGCAGGCTGAGCTGCTCGACAGCAGGCAGCATAGTGGCCCAACCTGCCACAGCGTTGGCATTGTCCCGCTTTGGCAGGACATTGCCACTTTAAATGGGTGGAGCCACAGTTGCCGCACGTCGTGATGTCAGTGCGTTCGTTGCGGTGCGATCTTGCGTAATGCGCGCCTGCACATCGCGTTCCTCTGCATTAGCGTCCCCTCTTTTGGCGCGTACAAGCACGGGAGGCCTCGGAAAGCGCACAAAATGGCCGGCCTCCTCCAGGCCGTGACCCGGGAGATACCCAATCGTCTGGACCCGCTCCGCCTTGTGGGGCCCATGCCGCGCCGTTTCGGCCGCCTGGATGTGTGAGTACCGGCTGGTGGCGTTCTCATGCAGGACGCAGATCTCAATGGCAGTCGCCAGGGTGAGTTGCTGGCACAGGGTGTCCGACATGACTCCGAAAACTATCTGGTCGCGTATCACGGAGTCAGAGGTGGTCCCATAGCCGCAGGACTGCGCGAGGATGTGGAGGTGTGTTAAATAAGACTGGACAGGTTCGTCCTTACCCAGCAGGTGCTGCTGGAACAAGTACCTTTCGAAGCTCTCATTTACTTCAATGCTGAAGTGTTCGTCGAACTTCAGCAGCACCGTCTTGTATTTGGTTTTGTCCTCGCCGTCCGCAAATGTAAGGGAGTTAAAGATGTGGATGGCGTGTTGCCCCGCCGTGGAGAGAAGAAGGGCAATCTTCCTGGTGTCCGATGCATTCTCCCTGTCTGTGGCCTCGAGGGAGAGCTGGAAGCGCTGTTTGAACAGTTTCCAATTGACCCCGAGATTGCCAGCGATTCGGAGCGGCGGCGGCTGGTTGATGTTCTCCATGGTGCAGGACGGCGGATTGCTGATACGTTGTGGGTCTCACAGGCGCTGGTTTGCGTCCACTTCTTGTATCATGTCGTGTTGGGTGATCTGATGTACAAACGATCCAACACGGCTGGAGCTGGCGTAACTCAATTTTATTAACTACTCAACTGTAACAGCACACTGCTAACTTTGGTACGCGCATTAGCAGCTAATCTGTGGACCCTGTCCTATCACTATCTGGGTGAGGCACTCAGCACATGGTGAATGTCTGAGTGACAGGCTCTGAGCTTGGTGCTCTGAGCTGGCTGCTGCTGGAATGAGCGGGAACTGTAGTGTCCCCTGTTTTTCTAGTGCGTGTGCTGTCACTGGTGATTGGCTGCAATGTTTTGTGTGTTGGTTGGTCCTACAGCATGTCCATCTGTGTGTGTGTGATTGCACCATGATATGCTGATATAAATATCATGACAGATGGTGTTTCATGTATAAAGACAGCAATCTTCATCAGTGTCCGTCTCTTTGTGAGGTTTTAATGGCCTGATCTTAAGGTGTCTACGTCGAGCGAGAGAAGCCTCATGGCATAGTCACATGAGTATGGAATGCCAGATGTGTCAATCAGACTGGTTACATCTCAAAACAAAAACATCCCTCTTTACATATTAAACAAAAGATGCAAACCTTCCCCTTTTTCCTCGCAAACAAAAGACACACTTTCATGCACGATCCTTTGTGTCTGTGAGTTACCAAAGTTACCCACTGTACAAATACTGTTCTCATACATTAACAACTGCTTATTTTCCTAGTCAGTCACTGCACATGCATGCATAGTTATAAATTGTGCAGGTCTCTTAATGCCCTATGTGCTTGTTTGCATTAGCTGTACGTCAAAATTATATTTCTTGTCTGGAGAGTGTAATTCCCGTGGCACTTGTTGCCATGGTGACTATTGTTGTTCCATTGTGTTTGTTGGGGACTCAGGAACCTCTTGAAACGATGGTAGTTTCACACCAACAGTACAGTTGGTGTGATTCTTTCTCCCCAAGTGGCCGATTGCTGTGAAGGAACAGTTTGTTAGTTGTTTGGATATGTCTGTGGTTACACTGGTCTATTCACTCGTTCAGTTCCACTGCGTACAATTGAGGTGAGAATTTTTCTCTGCAGCTCTCAATTTTCCACAGGACTGACTCCGTTTGAGAGCACTGACGGTTTGTGCCCTGACTGGCTTCAGTTTACCATGTGTTTATCAGCTTGAATCTTGCACTTCAAATCCCCCAGTTCAGCTCTAATGTGAACATTTTTCTGTAGATCTGCTTCATTTACCTTCAGTCCATGCATTTCATTGCACTGACATGTTTGGCATCCACCTTGTGGTTTACTTAAATATTGACTCCCTCTCTCGTTGGATTCCTCTGTCTGCCTTGTTGTAGAGTTCTTTTTTCTTGCTCACTGTTGGCACGTTTAGGTTTATTCGTGCAAGCTTTAGACTTGCTTCAGCTGTGATGAGTGTCCATTGTGTCCCATCTATAATCTGGAACTTCAGATCTTCTTTCTTGACATTGTATTTGGCTGTCAGTCTAATTTGTCCTCTTGGTGTGAGTATCGTGCCATTTTATGGCCTAAATCTTATTTTCGAGGGCTTTGTTTTCAGATTGCCACACTGAGCCACTTCACACAAATCTGTGAAGATCATTATGGAGCACAACACATCTGTGCCTATTTGACATATCCTGTTCACTTGACACTCTCTCTGTGGTCAACATGTGAACAGTCATAAACCAGTCGTCTCAAATATAGACGGTGACTGAATAAACCTGCTGTATGATGGAAAATTCCTCATCAGACTCATCTGTTGATATATCTCCCTTGTCCATCTCTATAGACTCAATTTGCTTCTTTCTAGCCAACCACTTGTACTCAAAATGAGTCCATTTCCTGCAGTTAAAATGCTGCTTTTCTCTTGCTGGACTATCCAACCAATCCAATCCAATCCTTCTTTTTCGGTGCATGTTATGCACCACAACATTTGTATCCTGCCTTTTGTCTGCGTTTGCTCCATTCTTTCAGCTTGAGCTGTCTCTCAACATAGTGAATGTCCTGGTCTGCTGTGCCATACACATGCTCTAGGTAATGTTTGACAACTTCTGTATTGTGGCACACACCTATCGATTTCTACAGTGTCAGTTTCTCATCTTTCAGTAGACTTGCTTTCACCAAGGGGTCTCTCATGCCCAAGACTAATCTATCTTGAATGAGATTATCTTTTAGTTGTCTGAGTTCTTTTTTTTGTATTTGTTCATGAGACGTGGGCTTCGCAGTCTGTGCCAGAATGTATTGCCCATTCCTCATTGCCCTTGATAGGGCAGTTAAGAGTCAACCGCATTGCTGTGGGTCTGGAGTCACATTTCCTTCCCAAAAGGACATTAGTGAACCAGATGGGCTTTTACGACAATCGCCAATGGTTTCATAGTCGCCATTATTTTATTGAACTGATCTTAAGATGAACCCCCTAGAGACAGCCTCTCATGACTACGGGAAGACAGATGTGTCAAGAATGTTGTATTCTGTGACCTTGCCATTGCAATGTCGTATACAGAACTGCTGGTGATTTAACTCGATTGATGAGCACATGGAGGATAACATAGAGAATACTATACAGACTAGGTTACTTGAGTTCCATGAACTCTCCTGGAACTACCCTATGTGCGGCTGTCCTGTTGTAAGCCTTATTACCAACTTGTGAGTGTCCCAACTGGTGACCAGCCAATATCTGACGCCACCAGCTGTCTGGAGGTCGCATTGCTAACTATGTAGCATACTATTAATCCAGATTTTAATTCAGATTTCTATTTAATTCAAATTTCACCATCTGTAGTGGTGGGATTCGAACCTGACACCCCAGAGCATTATTCTAGGTCTCTGGATTTGTGTCCAGTGACAATACCACTACGCCACTGCCTCCCCAGGCAGTGGCCAGTTGATTCTGCCAGTTGCATTACAGTTCAATGGTCTCATTTTCACTCTGAACTCTCATATTGAACGCATGACGTTCTTTTCAAAATGTGTGTTCAAGGTTTTGAAAATCTCTGCCATCAGTTTTCTCTGCTTGTCAGTTAGGTTTTGGGTAGCATACCTTTTGTTGCAGTCTCTCCCAGCAGTGATAGAAGGGTGGCTCTATCTTATTAGTTCAGATTTGTTAATAGTTTTCAGGGACAGAGCCACGCTTCGGAGTTCTCCTGTCATGGACCTCGTGCTCCGGGCTTTCGACTGCAGGCGTCACCCTTGCGATGTTCACCTGGGTGCCATGCATCGCCAGCATCATCTCCTGTGACTGAAGGCTTTGAGGCTCCTCTATTTAGCCTTTCAGTCACAGGAATTTCTCTGACAAACCCTCCTGGCTCCGCATTTGCATCTCCAGCAGCAGAGGGGCAAATGTGTCAGGAGGCATGGCACCTGGCTAGGGTACAGCTGAGTCTTGGGTTCCAGAAGACCTCTGACTATCTGATCCTTGGGACTTTCCGGCCTCCAACCTATGTTTTGTAGAAGCAGTGTGGCGCTCACCAGAAGCCTACCTGATAAGTTCCCCAACGAGGCACTGACCATGCTGCCACTGTCTCCCAGAGAGGATGCGTCACCTTGCCGGAGGGCCTCTTGCTAACCCAAGTGTATATTATAGCCTGCCTATGCTCTATGGCATCCAGAAAATGGGTTCCTTGAATCGAACAGCAGATTTCCTCACTGCCATCCTCCTAACTTGAATGACAGCAAGTGCTGTGGAGCAGTTTAAATGCAGAGCTCCCTTCGTTCAAGTGCTTAGGTGACGTCCAAGGTTAGGCAAATCAGCCATGAAGCCTCGGGTGCATCATTTTTCACATGGGGGTTCCAAGTGCCTTTAAATTGTGGTTTGGATCAGCCGCTGGGGACGACAGGAATCAATCACATGGATTTTTGCACCAAAAATTACACTTTGTCATTTTTCTGGAAAATTGTGCCCACAATTTCTCTTCATAACTAAACTGGCTAATCTCTTATCATATTGAAAGTGTTTTGTATCCCCTCCAATACCCTTTAATTCTTCCCAAAATAAGCTTCCCAGGATTTGCTATGTAAGTAGTTCTTCAGTGTCATATGTGAAAAGCTTTTGCTACTCTTGATTCAGGTTTGGCGTCACCTCTAGCTGTGCAAACCACGTTGATTCCCCAAAGGCAGACAATGCCGTGGACCACTACCTCCATGGCCCGCACAACGTTTGTGAATGATCGCAATGAGGAATGGTGCATGGACCCGGCTGGTAGCTGCTAACGCATTGCCTGCCCCTGGAGTATCAAAGTAAATCAGTGCTACACAGGCAAATGTTTGCTTCTTAATGTTTATAAGTTTGGTGCACAAAGAGTTTAATTGCCTGACACTAATTGCTAATAAATTAGCAGTCATTTGGAATGGGAATATCGGAGTGAGGAGACTGAGGGGGGGGGGGGGGGCGGGGGGGGGAACATGATTGAGATGCATAGAATTATGAGGGGCATAGATAGAGTAGACAGGAAGAAACGTTTCCTCTTGGTGAAGGGGTCAGTAGCCAATGGGCATAGATTTAAGGGAAGGGGTAGGACGCTTAGAGGGGATGTGAGGGAAAACCTTTTCACCCAGAGGGTGGTGGGAGTCTTAAACTCACTGCCTAAAAGGGTGGTGGAGGCAGAGATCCTCATAACATTTAAGAAGCAGTTAGACGTGATGGGCCAAAAGGCCTTTTCTGTGCTGTAGACTCTATGAATCTGTGACTCTATAATTAGCATCCATGAAAAGTAGAACAGTGAAATATGCAATTTTCACTTCAAATGTATGCTAGGCTTGTTAATTCTAAAACAAAATTAAAACTCTTAATCCCAAAATGCTGTTGAACTACTGTCACACAGTTTGTGTTCAATCAAGCAATGAGTGGAAATTTTTTTTAAAAACCAAGGCAATAAGTCATATAAGTAAGCTGAATAAGTAATTCTTATTGCCTGAAGGTCCATTGTCCATGGTTTGCTTGGGTCAGTGCCTGGCTCTTTGTAGCTGCATTAACCTTTGGTCGAGTGCACTGCCTCTGCCAATGGCCCTTTCTGCCACATACAGAATCGATGGAAAGCTAGGCATTTCCTTGGAGAAGATACTTTCCACATGTTTTCCTCGGTTTAGGTTTTCCAGTGAGTGTGCCAACAATTGGTGTTGTACAAAGAATCTGTAAGCTTCTTGAACCTGAGAGAATCGCTTCGTATTTATGTTCGTCCTTGACTAGCTCTTTGATAATAGATTTTTTTAGATTTGTCTGAAATCTTTCCTGAATGTCTCCATGGGAGTGGATATGATCACCAAATCAACAATTCTGTCCGCTAGTCCTGTGTTTGAAAAATCACATACATGCTCTTTTCACTGCATTTCCTGACCAAGTGGCCTATATATTCTGTAGGCTGTTGTTTACTTGATATGGGGCGGGATTCAGTGGCCTCGTCGCACCCCACTTGGTGTCGGGACGAGGCTGTTGAATGTCACGAGAGGCCTCTTGTGAGGTCTGCGATGCTCGAAGTGTCTCGTGAGATTCAACAGAATCTTGCGAGGCATCGCGATCTGGATCTCGCCCTCACTGGGTGTGATCCAGATCAGCATATTTTCATTAAACATTAGGCTCCTGATGCATCTGGCACCCGTGTCCCAATGGCGCCGTGCCTGGGAGACATCGGCAGGGTATCATTTTGGACTGGTCCACACACACGTGGACCAGTTGTAATGGCACCTGGGGGGGGGGGGGGTCTCCCAGGCCATTCAGTGGTCGAAGACAGGGCAAAGTGCACCCTGGCTCTCCCTCTGGCATATGGGCCTCTTGGCACTGCCAGCCTGGCACCCTGTCAGTGCCACCCGGCTGGCAGTGCCAGGGTACGCAGATGCCAGATTTGCACTGCCAGGGATTGGGCCTGGGGGCCTTACCAGGTAGAGGACGGGTAAGGGGAGATTCCTGGGGGCCTTACCAAGGTTGGGGGGGTGAGGGGGGTAGGTCGGGGCAGCCGGACAAAATGGTGCTGATCCGCAAGGCGGCTTTCCTGCAGCTGAGATCTGCTCACCAGCAAGAATGACTCTTGAGTGCGAACTTGGAGGAGAGAATCCCCCCAAGGCCAAAAGAAAGTCGTTGAATAGCGGGTGTTTCTCGGCACTGCATTTGCCCATTAGAGCCTACTAAAAGCTATTTCTCCATGAAGTCAATAGAAGCCTTGAAGATTAAAGGATCTAATAGGGTTTAAAGTCTTGTGATATGGTTTGGCATTCTATGAAGTAACAGCTGCTGCTCTCTAGACATCTGTCTGAGGCAGCAGGTGCAAGGCACAGGTAAGTGAAAAAGCAGTGAATTTGCACTATTTATTCCTGGACTGATCTTTAGCTTCCATGCAGGCTGACAGTCTGGGGTTGGGGGAATGGTCTCTGTTACAGGGAGACCTCTATTATAGGGGTCCTCTATTACAGGGAGTTTTCTGATATGGGAGTCTCTGATATGGGGTGTTCTCTGTTATGGAAAGGTTAGAACATAGAACATAGAACATACAGTGCAGAAGGAGGCCATTCAGCCCATCGAGTCTGCACCGACCCACTTTAAGCCCTCACTTCCACCCTATCCCCATAACCCAGTAATCCCTCCCAACCTTTTTTGGACACTAAGGGCAATTTATCATGGCCAATTCACCTAACCTGCATGTCTTTGGACTGTGGGAGGAACCCAGAACACCCAGAGGAAACCCACGCACACACGGGGAGAATGTGCAGACTCCGCACAGACAGTGACCCAGCGGGGAATCAAACCTGGGACCCTGGCGCTGTGAAGCCACAGTGCGAATCACTTGTGCTAACGTGCTGCCCTATCAGGTTCGCTGATATGGGGTGTTCTCTGATATGGGGGACTCCGATACGGTGATCTATGATATGAGAGCTTCTCTGTTATACGGGATGCTCTGTTATGCGGGATTCTCTGTTATACGGGATTCTCTGTCATGTGGGATTCTCTGTTATGCGGGATTCTCTATTATGGGGGTTCTCTGATAAGCTGGGGGCTGTTGTGTTCTGTGGTGCCACCATTCATAAGGATACACACAGAACATAGATATATTCAACTAGCACAATGATTTATTGTCAAACAAGCGGAAGGATGACGAACAGAAATATATAGTTGCAGACAAAGTTACTTGGGAGCTACTCTAAGTACTACTGTCCTGTTGTACATCTTACCGCCAACTGCCGAGTGTCCCACGTCACGTGACCGAGGTCTGACACCACCAACTGGTTGGAGGTCACATCGTGCAGCACAGTGGTTAGCACTGTTGCTTCACAGCACCAGGGACCCGGCTTGGGTCACTGCCTGTGTGGAGTCTGCACCTTCTCCCTGTGTCTGCGTGGGTTTCCTCTGGGTGCTCCAGGTGCGCTGGTTTCCTCCCACAAGTCCCGAACGACGTGCTGGTGAGGTGAATTGGACATTCTGAATTCTCCCTCAGTGTACCTGGACAGGCACCGGAATGTGGCGACTGGGGGCTTTTCACAGTAACTTCATTGCAGTGTTAATGTAAGCCTACTTGTGACACTAATAAAGATTATGATCATACTAACTGCGTGCAGTATCATTCACCAACATGTCACCACAGTGGTCTCTGATGTTGGGGGGGGTTCCTTTGTTATGGGGGGTCTCTATTGGGGATCTGATGGGAGGCTGGTGAGGATCTCTGATGGGGGGCCTGGTGGGTGGGTTTGTTGGGAGGGCTGGGTTGTGGGCTGGACAACATTTGCACTGTGGGGTGGAGAGGGGCCTCCGATTGACTTTGGGGCGCCTGCCTAATACGTACCCCTTTGGTCTA
This sequence comes from Scyliorhinus torazame, assembly GCF_047496885.1. Classification (NCBI taxonomy): domain Eukaryota; kingdom Metazoa; phylum Chordata; class Chondrichthyes; order Carcharhiniformes; family Scyliorhinidae; genus Scyliorhinus; species Scyliorhinus torazame. The sequence continues at coordinate 43,613,003 of NC_092721.1, forward strand.
CCACGAGGTCCACCGCGTCACGCTGGCAAATACTTGCACTAATCCAGGTCTACGTGAATCCCTGCTCAGAGGGCCATAGCTTCACGTGGGTTTGGAGAATCCTGTGTCCAGCCCATTTAGGATGCCAATGGGTTATTTTGAACCATTTGCATCCTGTTGAAGATGCGAGGTGCAAACCTCGAGGTCGCTCCAGCGGGAGACGAGAGCATTGGAAATGGATCGGCCCCCAGTGTCAATCCCAGTTTTTCCCCGACTCTTGATTCTCCGCTGCCTCGGGAACTCCACTACCAGCGGCAGCCAGCGGAGAATGCACCCTCATATCTCTGCACGCTGTTAAGATGACTTGCATTCAGCTAGTACATTAAATGCATCCCAGAACTGGGGACATTCTGACAATAACTCTTAGGCCTTCCTTTTTGTTTTATTCAATTTACTGTTCAACAATTCCTAAAACCATTTGTTATACTCACAACCTGTGGTTAGCATAGTTGCTTCACACGCCAGTGTCTCAGGTTCGATTCCCGGCTTGGGTGACTATCTGTACGTCCTCCCCATGTCTGCGTGAGTTTCCTCCGGGTGCTCCGATTTTTTCCCACAGTCCAAAGATGTGCAAGTTAGGTGGATTGGCGATGCTAAATTGCCCTAAGTGTCCAAAAAGGTTAGGTGGGGTTACTGGGTTACGGGGATAGGGTGGAGTTGTGGGCTTAAGTAGGGTGCTCTTTCCAAGAGCCAGTGCAGATTCGATGGGCTGAATGGCCTCCTTCTGTACAGTAAATTCTATGATCTATGAACCTTCTCTGGTCTGATTTTATAATTGCTTCATTTGGTTGTTTTGACTCTCCCTTCCTTGCTCTCACTCTGACCGACACTCTGGTCACTCAACTTTCACAACTCAGCTAACCCAGTGTTTGTGCTCTCGACGCACTGTCCCACTCATGGAACCGACAGGCTTTGCACTGCAAACTCACCATGAGGGATCTGTCTGCTTACCAACTTTTATTTGAGCACCGCCCTGGCCTGTGCCATTTTATGCAGCCCCCACCCTGCGACTCCAACACTCTCTGATGCTCTCACTTCATTACGATCTGATCAAAATGTCATGGGTTGTCTCATGCCTTGTAATACAATCTAAGGTTATTCATCATAAGACCATCAGACATAGGAGCAGAATTTGGCCACTCGGGCCATCGAGTCTGCTCCGCCATTCAATCATGAACAGATGTTTTCTCATCCCCATTCTCCTGTCTTCTCCCCATAGCCCCTGATCCCCCTATTAATCAAGAACCTAATCAAGAACCTATCTATCTCTGTCTTAAAGACACTCAGTGATTTGGTCTCCATAGCCTTCTGCGGCAAAGAGCTCCACAGATTTATCACCCTCTGGTTGAAGTAATTCTTCCTCATCTCTGTTTTAAAGGATCGTCCCTTTAGTCTGAGATGGTGTCCTCTGGATCTAGTTTTTCCTACAAGTGAAAACATCCTCTCTGCATCCACTCTATCCAGGCCTCGCAGTATCCTGTAAGTTTCAATAAGATCCTCCCTCATCCTTCTAAACTCCAACGAGTACAGACCCAGAGTCCTCAACCGTTCCTCATATGACAAGTTCTTCATTCCAGGGATCACTCTTGTGAACCTCCTCTGGACCCTTTCCAAGGCCAGCACATCCTTCCTTCGATACAGGTCCCAAAACTGCTCACAATACTCCAGATGGGGTCTGACCAGAGCCTTATACAGCCTCAGAAGTACACCCATAGTCTCGTATTCTAGCCCTCTCTATATGAATGCTAACATTGCATTTGCCTTCTTAACTGCTGACTGAACCTGCACGTTAACCTTAAGAGAAACGTGAACAAGGACTCCAAAGTCTCTTTGTGCTTCTGATTTCTGAAGCATTTCCCCATTTAGAAAATAGTCTATGCCTAAATTTCTCCTTCCAAAATGCATAACCTTGCACTTTTTCACATTGCATTTCATTTGCCATTTCATTGCCCACTGTTGTACTTGTACGTACTCAAGCTGCCAAGCTGTTTGGCCACCCCTGAGCATCATGTTGTGTGTTTGCAATGATATGAAGGCACCAATTACTTATAAGAGATGGCCTAAACATGTTGTGGGTTTATTATTTTAAAATAGCCACATGAGAACTGTTGTGGGAATGATAATAAAGACAAATTCTTCGAGGCTCGATTTAAGGAAATTTATTGACACAAATATTTGCGGAGAGAGAGTGTTCTGGCTGCATAGCCAGTCCACCGCACTCTGAGATTCGACCGAAGAAAGCATATCTTTCTTGTCTGAAACAACAGCTTGAAATAAACAGCTAAGTTTATATTGAATAGACCTTGGAAAGTACGTAAGATGAAATACATAGTAGGTATGTTCTTGTCCTTGGCTAAAAACAACTCGAGTACGCATTTTGTTATCTTTCGGAGGACAATGTGTATTCATAATAAGACTGAGACCAGAATATTAAGCAGTATTTTGTTTACGTTACCTGACCTACTTATTTTTGTTCAAAAGCAGAACTATAGTCAAGCAGTTCCTGGCATGCTTCTAAGTGGGCAACTCATTAATTTCCCTTCCACAAGAACATATGTACATGGATGTAAAACTGGAAGACATCAGTAGCAGTGCTGTGTTCTCACAGGCTGATGTGAAACTGAGACTGGATCCCATGGCACACTTCCCTTCCAACTATTGGTGCCACGTGTGTCAGGAATTCCGTATTAATATGTCAATGAAATGATCTCACATTATGGTCAAAAGTACATGCAGTGTACATGAGAGGTATCGACTGCATCATTGGCAGTTCTGGCCCAGTAACAAGTATAGTCATCCCTTTGTTATCTTTATTAAAACTGAATTAAATTAATAATCGCTTATTGTCACGAGTAGGCTTCAATGAAAGTACTGTGAAAAGCCCCGAGTCACCATATTCCGGCGCCTGTTCGGGGAGGCCGGTGCAGGAATTGAACCTGCGCTGTTGGCCTTGTTCTGCATTACAAGCCAGCTGTTTAGCCCACTGTGCTAAACCAACCCTTAATTACATGGTAATCTGACAATTACTTTTGCTGCTCACTTAATAACCTAGAGGTGGTCTCAAAGGCCAATTGCTTTCGACTGATTATCTAAGTTAATTACTGCATGATTATAAAATTGCAGTGCATTTCTGGTAAAATAGAGTTGAATCACAAGTGTCCATCTCAAAAGCACCAAAGCATTTTAGTGACTTTGTCACGCTGCAAGATTATGCATGGATGAAAAGTACAATCCTCATGTACTAGTCCCAAAATAGATTGTGCATGCATATGTCACAGTGTCAGATGATGAAGCTTGAGCTGCTTTATGGATTAAAGCCAATGCCTTTGCTTCTTTGTTCTTTGCTCTTTCCTCTCTCTCAATCCATCATCTTCAGCTTGAGCTATTGTCAAGTCCTTCATTTAAACATCGTTAAACATGAGCTCAGGACAATCCTACAGCTTCGGGATATTTTCAAATTATCTATACAAAATATCCTTTGAAATTACATTAAATATAGATGACCAAGCTAATGTTTGAGAAAAGTAATTACACTTAGCACCATAACTTTATCAAGCAACACGGTGGCAGTGGTTAGCACGGCTGTCTCACAGAGCCAGGGACCTGGGCCACATTCTCACCTTGGGTGACTGGATGGAGTTTACATGTTCTCCTGGTGTCTGCGTGGGTTTTCTCCGGGTGCTTCGGTTTCCTCCCACAGTTCAAATATGTGCAGGCTTGGTGAGTTGGCCACGCTAATTTGCCATTTAGTGTCCATTGATTTGGTGGGGTTTTGGAGATGGGGAGTGGACTGAGGTAGAATGCTCTTTCGGTGGGTCGGTGCAGACGCAATGGGCCGAATGGCTTCTTTCTGCACTGTAGGGATTCTAAATGCTTTGCTGAAAAGAAATTTACCTTCCACATGATGTTCAGACTATGACAGAAACTGCTGGTGGAATTCAATGCTCTCCCTTAAATGAGTTTGGAGATAAGGAGTGTTTAATCAGGTCAGAAGGCGCTGGTGGAGACCTTGCTGTCTTCTTGCTTTTGCCCTGATTAAGTCTGGGGCTGGCCAGTGGGTGGTCAGTGGTGTGGTTGGGGTGGGGCCAGGTGGTTGGAAGGTTGCGGTGGGGGTGTTAGATGGGGGATGGGGGTGTAGTTAGGTGGTCCATTGGAGAGGCAGGAATGTCAGTACCATAGTTACACAGGGGTTAGAAGAAGTTTTAATTCTTCTCACTTTTCCTGTGCAACTATTCTGCGAGGTTAGTAAAAACATTCCCAAGTCTCCGGCTTTAAATCAAAGCTATGTTGGGTTATAGACATAAGGTGACTGCCCTATGGAGGTTCCAATGTAGGCCTTGAATTGGGACCTCCAGGCGCCCTCAGCACTTTTCTGGGGTACCTCCATGTAACACCCCTCTGTGGAACAGAAGATCTGGTCCAATATGTTCAGGAAGTGTCAACATGCCTTCACGAAAGGGGAATACAGGTATTTGAACAGTAAGTTAGACTTGCAAGCAATTAGGAGGGCAAATGATGTGTTAGCCTTTATTGCATGAAGGTTGAGCTATAAAAAGGTGTTATATAGGGACCACACCTAGGGAAATGTTTTGTTATCCTTACCTATGAGAGAATATGGTTGATTTGGAGGACTGCAATGAAGGTTCACTAGATTGATTCCTGGGATGAGAGGATTTTCCGATTGGGCCTGATTGAGTAGAACACACACATACGCTCTAGAGCTCAGAAGACTGAGAGCTGATCTAATTGAAACATACAAAATTAATTAAGGGCTTAACAGTTTCAATGCTGAGAGATTGTTTCGCTTGTGGAAGAATGTCCTGCTCCCAATTCTTATGTTAATCCTCTCTCATGTTTGCTATTGGTGGCTCAGATCTCTCTCAGATTGTTGGTTCAGCCCCTCTGTATCTTGGCGTCAAAGTTCATTTGCCACGGCTAATTTCCCAATATTCTTCACACGCTGAGACATTGGGCAGAATGAGGGGCGGGATTCTCCAACCCCCCCCCGCCGGGTCAGAGAATCGCCGGGGGGCGGCGTGAATCCCGCCCCCGCCGGCTGCTGAATTCTCCGCGCCAGGGATTTGGTGCGGGCGGAAATTGCGCTGCGCCGGTCGGCAGCCGCTAGCAGCGGTGCCCCCGGCGATTCTCCGGCCCACGATGGGCCGGGTGGCCGCCCGTTTTTCAGCCAGTCCCGCCGGCATAAATTACAACAGGTACTTACCGGCGGGACCTGGCTGCGCGGGCGGCCTCCGGGGTCCTCGTGGGGATCTGGCACCGGGAGGTGCCCCCACGGTGGCATGGCCCGCGATCGGGGCACACCGAACTGCGGGCGAGCCTGTGCCGTGGGAGCACTCTATTCCTCCGCGTCAGCCGCTGTAACAGTCCACGATGGCCGACGTGGAGATGAACCTCCCCGTGCGCATGAGCTGGGATGATGCCAGCCCATGCTGGCGCTCGTGCACATGCGACAACCCGCGCCAGCCGGCGGAGGTCCTTCAGCGCCACTTGGCGTGGCGCCAAGCCCCTTCCACGCCGGCTGGCATGACGCAAACCACTCCGGCGCCGGCCTAGCACCTGTCGGTGTGGAGGATTCCGCACCTTCGGGGCGGCCTGGCACTGGAGTGGTTCACGCCCCGCCGGTTTTCGCAGAGTCCCGTCCGAGGTCTCTGCTTTTCCGACCCAAGAGTTTGGCTCAGTATGGTTATCCAACACTGATATTCTGTTCAACTTCTAGCATGTGTGAGTTATTGACAATACGGTCCAGTCAACACTCCCTGTACCATGATCATTGTCTCTGTTGAATTGATGGTGAGTTAAAATTGTTTGCACAAAAGCAAAAAGCTGTGAAAAAGTGGTTGAAGTTTCACTTCCCTGATTGTAATATGAGGAGCGACTAAATCGGTTAGGATTATATTCATTGGTGTTTAGAAGAGTGAGGGGGGGGATCTCATAGAAACTTATAACATTCGAACAGGATTAGACTGGGTAGAATCAGAAAGAATGTTCCCGATGGTGGTTGAGTCCACAACTAGGGGTCATAGTTTGAGGATAAGGGATAAAGCTTTTAGGACTGAGGTGAGGAGAAATGTCTTCACCCAGCGAGTGGTGAATCTGTGGAATTCACGACCACAAAAAGTAGTTGAGGCGAAAACATTGTGCAATTTCAAGAAGGAATTAGATATAACTCTTGGGGCTAAAGGGATCAAGGGATATGGGGGGAAGGCAAGATCAGGGTATTGAATTCGATGATCAGCCATGATCATAATGAATGGCGGAGCAGGTTCGAAGGGCCAAATGGCCTCCTCCTGCTTCTATTTGCTATGTATGTTTCTATGTAATGAGCACAGCATTGTTGGCGAAAATATGTTTTATTACACAACACTTTTTTCTTATAGGCATGTCATTGTTAAGTTTTGCATCAAGTTTGTATATAGTAATGCACCTCTGATGCGAAAAATTACAATGCAGCAGCAAAGAGTAGAACTTTCCGAAGACTGTTGGTGCCAAAACACATTTATACCTGACTCCGTATTTCAAAGCTGTTATCGCGATGACCATATACTGTGTTATAACCTTCATGTTATTACAGAAGGAGGACTGGAGGGCCAACAAATCCTCTCCACCAATTGAAAAAAGACTCTTTCTACGAATCAAGTCAAAACCTTTTGTAAGATCCATAAAGGTCATATCAAGAGGCTTCTAGGACTTCTTCCAAAACGTTTCTACCTGTTGTTCTACCAGACAAAGGAGTAAAGGTTATAGGGAGGGGACATACGGGAAAGTGGAGCTGAGAGAAGTAGATCCACCAAGACCTTACTGAATTGAAGAGCAGGTTCCTACAGCCAAATGACCTACTCCTGCTCCTAAGTTTCAATATTCCTCGGTCCTCGTGGTCAGCCTCCTCGATTTGATCATCCTGACCATTTGCTCCCATTCATTGGAGGGTGGATCCTGAGGACCTTCTGGTTCTCCCTTTGGGGCATCAACTTTCTTTTCCCATCCAATTCCATGACAACGGCCTCCAGGTACTCATTGTGAACCAAGCTGCCCTCGCTCTTTCCTGCTTGGTGCATGAGCCCAGATGTGAGGTGTCTCCATGAAACATTCCATTGGTGAGAGACTTGGAGTGGCTCTTTATAACACATCGTCCTCAGTGGGCGTGGAACTCAAGGGGTCTTTGCACAGTGCTTTTCATGACCAGCGTAGGGATTCAGTAACTATGGTAGTGACAGATGAGGAAAGTGTTTACATGGTTAAGTAAGGGGTTCCGACGTTAATTAGGTGCAGATTTTGGTGGATGTGGGATGGGTGAGAGGCAATGTGCCAAGGGGACACAATCGGGTAGTGAGTCAGAAATTACAAATTGAATGGATTGTAGATTAAGAAGATGTTTTAGCCATGAGCTGGTTATTATATTGGGGAGAATGGAAAATGGGTGAAGTTGGTGAACAGGGGAAAGTTGAAACATCAGCTGTGGTGATGAGTGGTATTGCAGGTCCGGGTGCTGGCGCAGAGTATAGTATTGGAAGATGAACTGTCAGCTGGAAGTAATATGCGGTTGGATTGGGCAACGTATAGTACGTATAGCGGGAACAGTCTTGCTTAAAGAAATTGTGAAGTTGCTCTTGGTTAAACATATTAGATGACAAATATCCTGTAATAATCTGTTCAAAGATGCTCAGTTTAGTTTCTGTGAGGATCACAGCTCCTGACCTCATTACCATCTTAGTTCAAACATGGACAAAAGAGCTGAATGCCAGAGGTGAGGTGAGAGTGACTGCCCTTGATATCAAGGCAGCATTTGACCGAGTGTAGCATCAAGGAGCCCGAGCTAAACTGGAGTCAGTGGGAATCAGGGAAAACTCCGCTGATTGGAGTCATTCTTGGCACAAAGGAAGATGGTTTGTAGTGTTGGAGGTCAATCATCTCAGCTCCAGGGTATCATTGCAGGAGTTCCTGAGGGGAGTGTCCTCGGCCCAACCATCTTCAATTGATTCATCAATGGCCTCCCTTACATCATAAGGTCAGAAATGGGGATGTTTGTAGATCACTGCACAATGTTCAGCATCATTCGCAACTCCTCAGATAATGAAGCAGTCCATGTCCAAATGCAGCAAGACCTGGACAATATCCAGGCTTGAGCTGACAAGTTGCAAGTTACATTCGCACCACACAAGTGTCAGGCAATGACTGTTTCCTACAAGAGAGGATCCAGCCATCACCCCTTGACATTCAACGGCAGTACCATCGCTGAATTCCCCACAATCAACATCCTGGGGGTTACCATTGATCAAAAACTGAACTTGATTGGCCATATTAATTAATTTTAATAATCTTTATTGCCACAAGTAGGCTTACATTAACACTGCAATGAAGTTACTGTGAAAAGCCCCTAGTCGCCACATTCCGTTACTATGTCTACCAAAGCATGTCAAACGCTAAGAATCCTATGGCGAGAAACTCACTTCCTGACACGCCAAAAACCATCTACAAGGTACAAGTGAGGAGTGTGATGGAATATTCTCCACTTGCCTGGATGAGTGTTGTTCCAACAACATCAAGAAGCTCAATATCATCCAGGACAAAGCAGCCCACTTGATTGCTCCCGCTTCCACAACATTCAAACACTCCACCATCGATGAACAATAACAGCAGTGTGTACCATCTACAAGATGCACTGTAGGACCTCACCAAGGTTCCTTAAGGAGCACCTTCCAAACCAATGACCACTACCATCTAGATGGACAAGAGCAGCAGATACCTGGGAATCCCACCACCTGGAGGTTCCCCTCCAAGTTACTCACCACCCCGAAAGACATATATCGCCGTTCCTTCACTGTCGCTGAGTCAAAATCCTAGAACTCCTTCTCTAACAGAACTGTGGGTGTATCTACACCTCAGGGGTTGCAGCGTTTCAAGAAGTCAACACACCACCACCTTCTGAATATCAACTAGGGATGGCCAATAAATGCTGGCCTAACCAGTGACCCCCCATGTCCTGTAACTGAATTATTTTTTATTACAAATTCCAAACTAAATTCACAAATCAGCCATCAAGCATCGCCTATTCCAACACTGACTTTCAAGCATCTTGGCTTTGTAAATCTTTGATCCATGTTCACATGACTAAGAGAAGGCTTTGATCAAAAGACAATTCTTTGTCTCTTTTTTTGCCTCAGCGTATACACCAAATGCTTGAGTAATGTTCTCATCTGTATGGTTTGTGCTCTGAATCCAATAGCAATCTTAATAACCAAGAAGTCTTGTTTTGGAATGGACAACTTGCTTTTATTCAGAGATTGTCCCAAAGGAGGCGGACAAAAAAATTCCTTGCTCGAGTCCACTATTCCCAGCTTAAAAACAATTTTAAAGCTTGCTTGTTGGTAAACGCGGATTAATATGCACCGGTATGTCAAATGACCTAGAGTTTGTTCGAGACTCCAGAAAGATTATTGCCCTCAAAGGAGGGAGGACAAAACTTGACTTCGATGTAGCCACGTTCTCTGAGGACAGGCTAACTAATGCACTTCTTTATGTGAGATCTTTTATCACCTGTGGCATGGCAAGAGCCAATCGGATTATTGCAAACACAGGTGGAATTCTCCATTAAAAATACATTAGCACCCATGGTCGAATATCCTGTTGCAATATCAGGGGCGTCATTCTCCGCCGGCGGGAGTCTCCGTTTTGCCGGCGCCCGGGGGTTTCCCGACGGCGTGGGGCTGCCCCACAATGGGAAACCCCATTGACGGCCGGTGTAACGGAGCATCCCGCCGGCGGGTCGGAGCAGAAATGTGACGCGGCGGGATGGAGAATTTCGCCCCAGAGCACATTATGGTTTTCAGAATATTTACTTTTAGGAACTTTGTGAACATGCCTAACACTTCCCTCTCCTCAGAAGATAAGGGTTTCTATCAGTAGCTCAACAGCATTATCAGGAACTAACAATAGGTGAGTGCCTCAATCTATCAAGAAATTTAATGCGTAAGATGGCACAGATCATGAGATATGGGGCGAAATTCTCCATTATCGGCGGAAAGTCCGCCGATCGGCGCAAAAAACGGCGCAAATCCCACTTGCGTCACGTCATAAAAATGGGCCGATAGTCTGCGGCCCGAAATGGGCTAGCAGCGACGTAACGGGATCCGCGCTTGCGCAGTGGTTCACGCCGTGCAGCGTCATACGCGCTGCACGGCGTGACGGCTCATAAGGCCGCGCAGCTCCCCCCTACCCGACCGGAACAGCCGACCGCAACACCCGACTTGATGGCTGGCCGTCGCTCAGCCCCGAGGTTCGAGTCACGCGATGTGGAGGCGCTCCTGGACGCGGTGGAGCAGAGGAGGGACGCCCTGTATCCCGGGCACGGCCGCAGAGTTGCCCCACGCCACAGCCGGCGTCTGTGGAGGGAGGTGGCAGAGGCCGTCACCGCTGTGGCCCTAACACCACGGACAGGCACCCAGTGCCACCAGAAGGTGAACGACCTCGTCAGAGCAGGCAGGGTGAGCCTCCCCCATATCCCCCATATCCCCCCTCCCCCAAATCCCCCCCTCTCCCATATCCCCCCTCCCCCATATCCCCCCTCCCCCATATCCCCCATATCCCCCCTCGCCCATATCCCCATATCCCCCCTCCCCCATATCCCCCTCCCCCATATCCCCATATCTCCCTCCCCCATATCCCCCATATCCCCCCCTCCCCCATATCCCCCCCTCCCCCATATCCCCCATATCCCCCCTCCCCCATATCCCCCATATCTCCCCCTCCCCCATATCCCCATATCCCCCCTCCCCATATCCCCCATATTCCCCCCTCCCCCATATCCCCCATATTCCCCCCTCCCCCATATCCCCCCTCCCCCATATCCCCCCCTCCCCCACATCCCCCATATCCCCCCTCCCCCATATCCCCCATATTCCCCCCTCCCCCATATCCCCCTCCCCCATATCCCCCATATTCCCCCCTCCCCCATATCCCCCCTCCCCATATCCCCCATATTCCCCCCTCCCCCATATCCCCCCTCCCCCATATCCCCCCTCCCCCATATCCCCCCTCCCCCCTCCCCCATATCCCCCCTCCCCCTCCCCCATATCCCCCATATCCCCCCTCCCCCATATCCCCCCTCCCCCATATCCCCCCTCCCCCATATCCCCCATATCCCCCCTCCCCCATATCCCCCATATCCCCCCCTCCCCCATATCCCCCCTCCCCCATATCCCCCCTCCCCCATATCCCCCATATCCCCCCCTCCCCCATATCCCCCTCCCCCATATCCCCCCTCCCCCATATCCCCCCTCCCCCATATTCCCCCTCCCCCCTATCCCCCCCTCCCCCATATCCCCAAGTGAATCCAGCCCTAACCTTAACCTCTGCAATGCACGCGCAACCGATGGCGTGCATTCATATACCTGCCTAACACTGTTGCCTTTTACCCCTGCCACCCCCCCCCCCCCCCAGGAGAAGCGCGCACACAACAATAGGGAGCATGTGAGGACTGGAGGAGGGCCCGCTGATGAGAGGCCACTGACCGTACACGAGGAAAGGGCCCTGGAACTGGCTGGCGGACCTGAGGACCGGGAGGTTGCTGATGCAGAGGTCGGGGCCCCACGAGCAAGTGAGCCACCAACAGCCCGTCCCCATATCCCCCCTCCCCTATATCCCCCTCCCCCATATCACCCGATCACTGCCTGATGTCTAACCATGCATGCTTCATTGTGTATCGCAGGACCAAACGTCCAGGCACCCATCCCCGCAATTGCAGACCGCCCGCAGGATGCCCCTCGGAGACCACAGGAGACGGAGAGACCCGCACCCTCCAGCATGCGACGCCCGCAGGATGCCCCTCGGAGACCACGGGAGACGGAGAGACCCGGACCCTCCAGCATGCGACGCCCGCAGGATGCCCCTCGCACACCACGGGAGACGGAGAGACCTGGAGCAACAGGGAGACGACACCCCCGTCACGTGCGGGAGCGACCACCCAGCGATGAGGGGGGCAGCCACAGGCCCCCGTCACATCCGAGCCAGGACACCACTACCCAGGACACCCCTACCCGGGACACCACTACCCAGGACACCCCTACCCGGGACACCACTACCCGGGACAGCACTACCCGGGACAGCACTACCCGGGACAGCACTACCCGGGACAGCACTACCCAGGACACCCCTACCCGGGAAGACGAAATACCGGACAGTGACTCAGAGTGGATGGGTGGAGACGAACCCCCACCCCAAAGTGCCATGGACTCAGAGTGGGACGAAGAGCACGACACAACGCCACTGCTGTCACCAACACCCTCCACCATCGCAGAAACACTCACCACGGTTGGGCACTTTAGTGATGAGGCGTCTGGTACACTCACTGGTGCGCACAACACAGCCGTCCCGGTACAGCAGGTGGAGGTAGGAGCAGCAGAGGGACCGGGCGGTCGGAGGGCAGCCCAGGCCAAGCGAACATCTGCCGCCCAGATGGATCCCGGGTTCCTGCAGTTACCACACCCACACATAGATCCGATGCAACCACAGACACGGAGACGAGCGAATAGGGTGACGGGTGGCTTGCGGCGGCTGCGGTCGCAGGTGGAGGAGTCCACCCGCGTCCAGGAGCTGGGAGTGGTCCCAGTCATGCGTGCCACCCAGGCTGACACCGCACGGGTGGCGTCCGCGGTGGAGGCAATGGGTGCGACGGTGTCAGACATGGGGAACGGTTTGCGAGGCCTGGGGCCTTCCGTGCAGGCGGCGTCTGTGGCCCAGGAAATGGCTGCCCTCTCACAGGAGGCCATGAGCCAGTGCCAGCGCCAGATGGCAGAGGCGCTCAACGCCATAGCCCAGTCTCAGCAGGCCATGGCCCAGTCTCAGCAGGCCATGGCCCAGTCTCAGCAGGCCATAGCCCAGTCTCTGCAGGCCATAGCCCAGTCTCTGCAGGCCATGGCCCAGTCTCAGCAGGCCATCGCTGAGGGCATCGGCGCCAGTGGCCATGTGCGAGCTGGCGTCGCACTGTCGCAGACAGGGTTCGACAACCCCCTGGGCTCCATGGCTGCAAACCTGCAGACCCCTGTCGATACCAGCACGGGCCTCCAGGACTGGCAGCGCCAGATGTCGGGGGCGCGTCGGATGGCCAGTCCGTTCGCATCCCCCACCCATGTAGAGGCCTGGGGGCAATCGGGCACCCCGAGGGAGGAGGAGGTGGTGTGGTCCGTCCCGGCTCCCTCTGCAGGGGAGGTCCCGGTACACCGCAACACCTCGGACTCCCCCCCTTCCGTCCCAGGTGCATCGGGTGGGCAACGGGCAGGACAGGCTGGCAGCTCGCCATCCCAGTCGCCCGGGCCGCAGCCTGGCCCATCTAGGCCAGGACGCCCCAGGAAACGGCCGCCAAAGGGATCCAGTGTCAGAGGGCAGGAATCACAGGAGTCCACCTCCAGTTCTGCTGTACCGTCTGGGGAACCACGTAGACGTAGTCAAAGGGCCCGTAAGGCCAAACAATTAGACACTGAGTAAGTTGGCACGGGTGCAGGGCACAGATGAGTTTTAGGGGCTAGGGCACGTGCATGAACTCCTTTGGTTATTAAAGTCAATGTTACACCTACCGAAGCTGCCTTTGTGCTCTGTCCAAAGTGTGCGGGGGTGTCATGTACGTTGAGCGCAAGTGTGTGTGTGACGGGTGGTCTTACCTCAGCCCCAGGTGAGTCTGCCCCCTTCCCCCTGGGCCGCCATCAACATTCCCCGGGCAGAGGACGGGACCGTGCGCTGCAGTGTCACAGCCGCATGCAGGGAAGGTCCGGGTGGATGGTGGTACTGTGGCCATGGGTCAGACATAGTCCAACGATGTAGAGCCAGGAGCTCATCGGAGGCGGGTTGTCATCATTCTCCATGGCCTGCGATAGACACGCGTCCACCCGCAACTGGGTGAGCCCGGCCCGTTGTGCCGCCGGTGGATCGGCAATTGGGGGTGGGGGGGTGGTGTGCATGCGGGTGGGGTGTGTGGGGTTGGGGAGGGGGGTGAGGGTGCTGGGTGGGTGGATGGGTGGGGGGTGTGGGTGGTCGGCTGTTGTCATGGTGTGCGGTCTGTGGCCATACTACCCGATTCCCACGCCCATCTAGTCAGTGAAGCGGGCGTCTATCAGTCTGCCCCATGCCCGCTGGGCCAGCCGGTAACGGTGGACAGCCACCCGCCTGTGTCTACCCCGTCTGCCCTGACCATTGCCCCCATCCCCCTCATCTGGGGAGGACTGGGCCTCTTCCTGCTGCTCCTCCACTCCGCCCTCCTCTGCCTGCGGCACATCGCCCCTCTGCTGGGCTATGTTGTGCAGGACGCAGCACACCACAATGATGCGGCCGACCCTATCTGACCGATACTGGAGGGCGCCCCCAGAGAGGTCCAGGCACCTGAAACGCATCTTCAGCACGCCATAGCACCTCTCGATCACTCCCCTTGTCGCTACATGGGCATCATTGTAGCGGTTCTCCGCCTCATTGCGTGGCCTCCGTATAGGCGTCATCAGCCACGATCGCAATGGGTAGCCCCTGTCGCCCAGCAACCAGCCCCTCAGCCGGGGATGGCGTCCCTCGTACATGCCGGGGATGGATGACCGCGACAACACGAATGAGTCGTGTACACTGCCTGGGTGACGGGCGCAGACGTGCAGGATCATCATGCGGTGGTCGCAGACCACCTGTACGTTCATTGAATAGGTCCCCTTCCTATTAGTGAACACGGCCCTGTTCTCTGCAGGTGGCCGCACGGCGACGTGCATCCCGTCGATCGCGCCCTGGACCATGGGGAACCCGGCAACGGCAGAGAAGCCCACGGCCCGGGCATCTTGGCTGGCCCGGTCCACGGGGAAGCGGATGTAGCGGTGCGCCATGGCATAAAGGGCATCTGTCACTGCCCGGATGCACCGATGCACCGATGTCTGCGATATGCCGGACAGGTCCCCACTCGGTGCCTGGAATGACCCCGTTGCATAAAAGTTCAGGGCCACCGTAACCTTGACGGACACGGGGAGAGGGTGTCCCCCGCCAGTGCCACGCGGTGACAGGTGTGCCAGCAGGTGGCAGATGTGTGCCACGGTTTCCCGGCTCATCCGTAGTCTCCTCCTGCATTCCCAGTCCGTGAGGTCCTGGTATGACTGCCGGGGCCGGTACACACGGGGCGCCCTCGGGTGCCTCCGTTGCCGTGGGGCCGCGACGTCCTCCTTCCCCTCCTCGTCCTGTCGGTCAGGTGTCCCTCCAGCCTGGGCGGCTGCCGCCTGCCCCTCTGCGGCAGCCTGCGCCGCCTCTCTGGCACGCTCCTCCTCCTCCTCCTCCTCCTCCTCCTCATCCAGGGCAACATAGACATGAGCGGCTGCCACCACGGCGGCCAACATCGCTGGATGATCTGAAAACATGACGGCCTGGTGGGGGGGAGGGGAACGACGACATGTCATCATTGCCCATATCCCCTCCTCCCCCCAGCCAGGTGGCATGGACCGCATGGGTCCAACTGTTGGAGGCTGGCACCTGGCCAGGTGGACCAACTCATTTGCCCTCCCATCACCCACCCCGGCACGGACCCCCTCCCCAACCTCCACCCCGGCACGGACCCCCCCCCCCCCAACCTCCACCCCGGCACGGACCCCCTCCCCAACCTCCACCCCGGCACGGACCCCCTCCCCAACTTCCACCCCAGCACGGACCCCCCCCCAACCCCCAACCTCCACCCCGGCACGGACCCCCTCCCCAACCTCCACCCCGGCACGGACCCCCTCCCCAACCCCCAACCTCCACCCCGGCACGGACCCCCCCCCCCCCAACCTCCACCCCGGCACGGACCCCGCCCCCAACCTCCACCCCGGCACGAACCCCCTCCCGGCACTCCCCCGGAGCCCAGCCTACTCTAACCACCCCCCCCCTCCCCCCCGCCCCCCCCCCCCCCCCCCCCCGCCGCACACACACACACACAAGCCGAGACACACCTCTCCTCACGCAATCAGTCTGCGGCCACGCCATTTCCTGCCCAGAGCCAACCCCCCAGGCCGTCACTCACCTCCTCGCTGGTCGGCGTGAGCCTGGAGCACCGGGTCACGCCGATGAAAAGGAGGTTTGATTGACGTCGACGTGAACGGTCATCACGTCGACGGGACTTCGGCCCATCCGGAAGGGAGAATATCGGCAGGCCGAAAATCGGCTGCCTTGCGCAGACCCGTGACATTCTCCGCGGCAGCGGCGCCATTAACGCCCCGCCGACTTTTCTCCCTTCGGAGACTTCGGCGGGGGCGGGATTCACGGCGGCCAACGGCCATTCTCCGACCCGGCGGGGGGTCGGAGAATGACGCCCATGGCTGCTTTGCAATGGCCATCATAGAGTGTGGAAAATGAATGACAATGGGAGGGAGAAATTGTGACTTTGAGATGAACACTAGGAATTTTTAAATGCACACTCAGCAGCAGCAACCTCAGCAGCAGCAACCTCTTTTAAAATTTGGGTCATTTTGTTCCAATCAGGTTGATGAAGGAAAGGTAAACCATGCATTACTTAATTGATATACCTTCAATTCACCAAGAGGCCGAGAGAGCGAGTGAACATAAGGCTTTATTAGTCATGAACTTGCCTAGCTAGAGTCGGTTGTGCAGAGTGCCACCCGCAGGTGGCCAGGTTGTATATGGCCCCGGTGAGGGCGGAGCCCACCGGGGTTACAGTACAGTGCCTGGAAGCAGCTCGTATCACCACTTCCAGGTCAAAGGTTACATTAGGTGGATACAATGATTACAGTGTCATGCATTATGAATACATTCACCACATTAATGTAATCTGCTTTTACTAATCTTGGGAACTTTTCTTACAAATTGTTTACAACAGATAATCATTATACTTGATGAGTTCTGCTGCAATCATGATGCCTTTGTGATCTGAGGGGAAGTCTTCTAAGTAGCTTGATGTTTTGAATGGAATTTAGAGGGTGAAGAAATTAGAAAAGGAGATTTTAAGGAATCAAATTTAAGGTGGTCCATTTGGTTCACAATAAACTCATGCTGTGATATTTTGGATCGCACTGAGTTTGTTAGGGTGGTAGGAGATTGAAGGCAGATTTGACGTTGATTTGCAGAAGATGACATTGAGATTGGGATGATAGGTTGAACAGGTTTTGGCATGAGTTAGGATGTAAATGGCTAGGTTCTGAAGGAACTGGAGTTTACATTGGTGACGCTTTGGATCCCAGACAGGTCGGAATTCGAAGAGTCAAGTTTCGAGATGATAAATGGGTGATGGAGTTTTGCGTGCAGTGGGGACAATATTGACACATAATTAGTGGGGGAAATTTTAACCACAGTCACCCACTGGAAAACTCACCAGATTGTACACACCCATGGGCGTAAGAATTTGGAACATGGGTAGGCTATTTGGCTCCTCAAGCCTGCTTTGTCATAGCTGATCAGGCTGTGGCCTTACTTCCACATTCCTTTCCAATGAGTTGCCAACATTGCTGAACATTGTGCAATCATCAGCAAACATCCCCACTTCTGACCTTATGACAGACGGAAGCATTGATGAAGCAGTTGAAGATGGTGGGACCATGAAGATTACCCTGAAGAACACCTACAGTGATGCACTGAGACTGAGATGATTGACATCCAACAACCATACCCATTTTCCTTTGTGCTCGATATGTCTCCAACCAATGGAGAGTTTTTCCTGACTCCAGTTTTGCTGTGGTTCCTTGCTGCCGCGCTCAAAGGTGCCCAGGTTGGAATTGCTAGGTCTATTCAATATCTATCCCATTTAGCATGATGAAAATGCCACACAACATAATAGAGGCTAGCCTTAATGTGAAGACAGGACTTTGTCTCCACAAGGACTGTGCGGTGGTCACTCCTATTGATATTGTCATGGACGGATGTATCTGTGACAGACGGATTGGTGAGGATAAGGTCAAGAAGGTCCTTCCCTCTTGTTGCTTAAACATAAGAACTAGGAACTGGAGTCGGCCATCTGGCCCCTCGAGCCTGCTCCGCCATTCAATGAGATCATCGCTGATCTCTGTGGACTCAGCTCCACTCTCCGGCCCGTACACCATATCCCCGAATCCCTTTATTCTTTAGAAAGGTATCTATCTTTTTCTTAAAAACGTTTCAAGAAGGAGCCTCAACTGCTTCACTGGCAAGGAATTCCAGAGATTCACAACCCTTTGGGTGAAGAAGTTCCTCCTAAACTCGGTCCTAAATCTACTTCCCCTTATTTTGAGGCTATGCCCCCGAGTTCTGCTTTCCCCGACCAGTGGAAACAACCTGCCCGCATCTATCCTATCTATTCCCTTCATAATTTTATATGTTTCAATAAGATCCCCCCGCATCCTTCTAAACTCCAATGAGTACAGTCCCAGTCTACTCAACCTCTCGTCATAATCTAATCCCCTCAACTCTGGGATCAACCTAGTGAATCTCCTCTGCACTCCCTCCAGTGCCAATGTGTCCTTTCTCAGGTAAGGAGACCAAAACTGAACACAATACTCCAGATGTGGCCTCACCAACATCTTATACAATTGCAGCATAACCACCCTAGTCTTGATCTCCATCCCTCTAGCAATAAAAGACAAAACTCGATTAGCCTTCTTAATCACCTGTTGCACCTGCACACCATCTTTTTGCGACTCGTGCACCAGCACACCCAGGTCCCTCTGCACAACAGCATGTTTTAACATCTTACTGTTTAAATAATAATCCATTCTGCTGTTATTCCTCCCAAAATGGATAGCCTCACACTTGGCAACATTGAATTCCATCTGCCAGACCCTAGCCCATTCACCTAACCTATCCAAATCCTTCTGCAGACTTCCGGTATCCTCTGCACTTTTTGCTTTACCACTCATCTTAGTGTCATCTGCAAACTTTGCCACATTGCACTTGGTCCCCAACTCCAAATCATCTATGTAAATTGTGAACAACTGCAGGCCCAACACTGATCCTTGAGGGACCCCACTAGTTACAGGTTGCCAACCAGAGAAACACCCATTTATCCCCACTCTCTGCTTTCTGTTAGTTAACCAATCCTCTACCCATGCTACCACTTTACCCTCAATGCCATGCATCTTTAGTTTATGCAGCAACCTTTTGTGTGGCACCTTGTCAAAAGCTTTCTGGAAATCCAGATATACCACATCCATTGGCTCCCCGTTATCTACTGCGCTGGTAATGTCCTCAAAAAATTCTACCAAATTAGTCAGACACGACCTATCCTTTATGAACCCATGCTGCGTCTGCCCAATGGGACAATTTCCCTCCAGGTGCCCCGCTATTTCCTCCTTAATGATAGATTCCAGCATTTTCCCTACAACCGAAGTTATGCTTACCGGCCTATAATTACCCGCTTTCTGCCGACCTCCTTTTTTAAACAGTGGTGTCACGTTTGATACTTTCCAATCCTCTGGGACCACTCCAGAGTCTAGTGAATTTTGATAAATTATCACTAGTGCGTTTACAATTTCCCTAGCCATCTCTTATAACACTCTGGGATGCATCCCATCAGGGCCAGGAGACTTGTCTACCTTTAGCCCCATTAGCTTGCCCAATACTGCCTCCTTAGTGATTACAATCATCTCAAGGTCCTCACCTATCATATCTTTATTTCCATCAGTGACTGGCATGTTATTTGTGTCTGCCACTGTGAAGACTGACCCAAAAAACCTGTTCAGCTCCTCAGCCATTTCCCCGTCTCCTATTATTAAATCTCCCTTCTCATCTTCTAAAGGACCAATATTTACCTTAGCCACTCTTTTTTGTCTCATATTTGTGGAAGCTTTTACTATCTGCTTTTATGTTCTGAGCAAGTTTACTTTCATAGTCTACCTTACTCTTCTTTATAGCTTTTTTAGTAGCTTTCTGTTGTCCCCTAAAGACTTCCCAGTCCTCTAGTCTTCCACTAATTTTTCCTTCAATTTGATACTCTCCCTCACCTCCTTAGATATCCACGGTCGATTTTTCCCCTTTCTACCGTCTTTCTTTTTTGTCGGTATGAACCTTTCCTGAACACTGTGAAAGATCGCTCGGAAGGTTCTCCACTGTTCCTCAACTGCTTCACCATGAAGTCTTTGCTCCCAGTCTACCTTAGCTAGTTCTTCTCTCATCCCATTGTAATCGCCTTTGTTTAAGCACAAAACACTAGTGTTTGATTTTACCTTGTCATCCTC
The DNA here is from genome assembly GCF_047496885.1 of Scyliorhinus torazame. Classification (NCBI taxonomy): domain Eukaryota; kingdom Metazoa; phylum Chordata; class Chondrichthyes; order Carcharhiniformes; family Scyliorhinidae; genus Scyliorhinus; species Scyliorhinus torazame. The sequence continues at coordinate 43,633,204 of NC_092721.1, forward strand.
CAACTGTATTTTAAATTCCACCATATTGTGGTCGCTCCTTCCAAGAGGATCCCGAACTATGAGATCATTAATCAATCCTGCCTCATTACACAGGACCAGATCTAGGACCGCTTGTTCCCTTGTCGGTTCCATTACATACTGTTCCAGGAAATTATCCCGGACACATTCTATAAACTCCTCCTCAAGGCTTCTTTCATGACTTTCTGCTGATTCAATCTAGCTGCTATGTCTTTCAATAGTCATATGGACTTGAAACGTTAACTCTCTTTCTCTCTCCACAGATGCTGCCAGACTGGCTGAGTTTTTCCAGCATTTACTGTTGTTATGTCCATCAGGACTCAGCCAGCTAAGCCAATGCCACTCAGTCACCCTTGGTGATAGATATTGAAGTCCCCCACCCAGAGTAAATACTGTCACCCTCAGTGCTTCTTTCAAGTGGAGTTCAGATGGAGAAGTATTGATTCATTAGCTGGGGTGGGGGTTTGGGGTACATGCGTTCATGCAGTAGATGGTAATTAACAGGAGGTTTCCTTGCCCTTGTTTCACCTGATGCCATGAGATATCAGGGGGCCTAGAGTCAATGTTGAGGTTCCCTGGGCAACTCCATCCCAATTGTAAACCACTGTGTTATCACCTTTGGTGGATCTGTCCTAGCGGTGGGCCAAGGTATACACCCGGGGTGGTGTTTAGAACATTGTCTGTAAAGCATCTATGTCAGGTAATTAGCCTGCTCTCCTAATTTTGGCACAAGCCCCAGATGTTAGTAATCAGAGCTTTGCAGGGTTGGCCGGGCTTGATGTGCTGTTGTCGTTTGCAGTGCTTAGGTCGATGTTGGTTGCTTTGTCCGGTTTTATTTCTTTTTGACTTTTCTACCATCAATGGACAATGTTCAGGCCATGCAATTTGCCATTGAGTTCCCACCCAATCCGGCAGGTGGAACACGGCATTTATACCTCACTCAATAGGACTCGACAATGAACATTAAAATCAGGCAGGGTGTAAATAACAACAAGAACAACTTGCATTCATATATATCACGTTTTTCATAATCAAATATCTCAAACACTTCAAAGAAGTATTAAAGAACCGAATCACATAAGAGATACTGTTGCTCTTATTAGCCTTAGTTTTATTAGCTCTAATTCTGTCACCTTTGCTCACGAGTCGCCAGGTATCTTTCTGATACCGCCACGTGGTTCAAGTTCAAGTAATGATTAATAATGCAGCACACCACTTAGTAAATGTTAAATCAATGATCATTTATTATATACAGCAATTAATACTTATACAATAATCCTACTTCTAGACTAATACCTACAACTAACAGGCCAATACTTAACTTTGGAAATGGCCCACCGGGTCAGGGAAACAAATGGTCTTTCGAATTGGTCCTGAGCCTGCGGGATTCAAAGGCTGATACAGGTCGATGGTTAGGAGTGTCTATCTGGTAGCGTTCGCTGGAGTCAAACTTACAGTTTTCTTTGTCGAAGGTTCTTGCGAAGGTTGCGAGCAGGAAGAGAAGGGTTGATCTGAACTTGGCCCCTATTCTTATAGTTCCCAGGGGCTTTCCAAGCCTCTCGGGGCGGTCCTTGACCCTGGTTCCAAGTGATTGGACTTGGTCCCAATCACTTGGTTCGATATGCTCCAATAATGGGGCGATTCCTTGATCGGGGGCTGGTCGTCCACCTGTCTTTGTCTCAGCCCCTGCTGGTGCCGAAAGGTCTGGATCGGCTTTGTGTTGCTAATGTGTAGCCATTGTTCCCGGGGATGGCTGTTTAATATGCAGATGGCTGAGCTGTTGTGATGTTGATGGCTGCAGGAATCGGTCTGGACCGATTTCCCCAGAGGCGAATACACTGTTTTACCTGCAGCTGTCCATTTGAGTCCTGTTGGCTGATTTTCTCTGAATTATGTGAAGTCTGCTCTTGGTATGATGAATACACACTGCGTTGTTGGTAATAAATCTGTAAATTTTGTATTGCAATAATCTGATGTTGCATTTAGCTTTTTTTCATTCATTCAAGTGACTTGTGTGTCGCTGATTGGGCTAGCATTTGTTGCATATCCCCAATTGCTCTTGAGAAGGTGGCGGAGAGCTGCCTTCTTGAACCGCTGCAGTCCCTGTGGCATAGATACACCCACGGTGCTGTTAGCGAGGGAGTTGCAGGATTGTGACCCAGCAACAGTGAAGGAACGGCAATATATTTCCAAGTCAGGATGGTGAGTGATGTGGGGAGGGATCTTCCAGGGAATGGCGTTCCCATATGTATGCTGCCTTTGTCCTTCTTGATCATAGTGGTTGTGGGTTTTGTAGCCACCTAAATTGGCCAACTCCCGATTTAAAATGGCGATCAGCAAAGGCTGAAGGGAAATTCAGCCAACACAGGCAGAAACCAGCAGGTGCAGGTTTGCTGTGTATTTAACTCTGCAAAAGCCCAGACAGCATCAATACCAGCGACCATCAGCATAATAATGTAGCAGCCATCTACATACTAATGAGCAATCCCCGGGAACAATAGCAACATTTGGGACACACAAAACTAAGCCAGACTCCCCGGCGCCAGCAGGAGCCAACACAAAAGAGGTTAACGGACACCTCAAGACCGCCCATCGATCAGGGAACCGCTCCAGTATTGGAGAAATCGAACCAAGCGATTGGAACAAAGTCCAATCATCTAGAACCAGGTACAGGGTCCGCCCCGAAAGGCGGGAAGCCCCTGGGGACTATAAAGTTAAGCCCCCAAGTTCAACTCGTTCTCTTCTTCCTGCCCGGTTCACCCAGCAACGTGAACCAACCTTGACCGTGACCGGTGCAGTGACCACCGACAGACCGTAAGTCTTAATTCAACGCTCGCTACGAGATAGGTGCTCCCAGCTACCAATCCGTACCAACTTCGAATCCCGCAGACTCAGAACCCGAACGAAAGGCCATTTGTTCCCCTGAACTGGTGGGCCAGTCCGAAGCTAAGTATAGGCCTGTTAGCTGTAGAAGTAGCTTAGACGTAGAATTTGTGCATGCGTAGCGATTACTGTGTATAATAAATGTGCTTTGATTTGAATCTTATTAATCGTAGTATTGAGTTATTGATCATTACTTGGATTTGAACCTCGTGGCGGTATCATAAAGATACCTGGCGACTCGAGAGCAAAGGTAATAAAACAGAGCAATTGAACCAACCGAAAAGTTAGCAACAGTTTGGAAGGTGCTGCTGAAGGTGCCTCGAAGAATTCCTGAAAGGCATCTTGTAGATGGTACACTCTGCTGGCACTGTTTGCCGGTGGTGGAGGGAGTGGATATTTGTGGAAGGATACCAATCTGGCGGACTGCTTTGTCCTGGATGGTGTTGAGCTTCTTGAGTGTTGTTGGAGCTGCACTCAACCAGGCAAGTGGAGAGTATTCCATTATGCTCCTGCATGGTGCTCTGTAGATGGTGGACAAGCTTTGGGGAGTCAGATTACTCTCTGCAGGGTTCCTACCTGCTGACTGAAGTTATAGCTCAGTATCTCTTGTAATCTCTTGTGAATAAGCATGACTGATTTATACAGCATACGTTCAAAGAATATTAGCTGATGTTTCCAATGGATATGTTCTCAGACAGCAATTCTCATCTTTGCTAATTTTAGTGAAGAAAGAGAAAACACAGAAGTTTGAGCAACAGAAAGAGACCATTCAATCCATTGCATCCCTGCTGGCTCTTGGCTCGATGCGAAGAAAAAAAAATCTACTTTTTTTTGTCTAATTAGCAAAGACATAAATTGTACTCCCTTTCCCTTCTGAGTTGAAGCTAGATGTCTGCAAGTCCAAGGAGAAACTGTGCAGCACACAAAGCCAAATAGCCCCACCTAATCCCAATTTACATTTCTTTGACGCAGAATGTTCTTCTAACTTTGCAGCATAGAAATTGCTGTCAGCAACATAGCTAAGCAAAATGCAATATTTTCTCTGCTATTTTATAAGCTAGTCCATCAATATCGCTTAAAATACCAGTGTAAAGCATTTGATAAGAACAGGAACATTCATACAACAATTATTGGCCATAATGTGGGTGATTTGGACTTCATAGAATTAAAATGTTTCACAGTATTGTTTTTTAAATGTGTTTTCCCATTTGTATAAAACATATTTTTCTTGTTTTCTGTCTTACTTGTTTTTGCTTTCTGCATATGTAAGTGCTACTGCTGTTATTGCAAACATTCATTCTGTTGACCGTCATTAACAATGCATGCTGCTCAATTCCAATTGGTTTATGCTGCACTGTGAAGCTATTCACATGGGAAAAGCAGCAAGTGCATCTATTACCAAAATATTTGGAAGCAACTATTTGCCTGCCCAAGTGAAAAGGAAATCAGCCTTTAATATGTATATATCCCAAAGCTGCACATTCTGTTGGCTGTTTAAGGGAGAATTTCCTCAATTGTTGTCCATTGATGACTTATTTTCTCTCAGCTTCAAAGATAGATCCTTGCAGATGAATATTTTATGCTGTATTTTCAGCTGGTGAAAATTCAGTGATGTTTCCAATAAAAATGCGCAGAGCAATCTGGTAATGTTGCTGTTCCCTGAAAGTCAGCAAAGTTTTCAAAAAGCAACATGAAAATGGGGTCAATGGTAAACCTAAGGGTAAATACTAAAAAGCAGGACCATGTGGGTTTGGGAGCAGGTAGTGTTGAAATTTACAGGACTGCAAAAAGTGGGCTTTAACCTGGCAAACTCTGCATTTAACTCCAGCATGCCAGACTGCATGCGAGCAACCTCATTGGGGAGGGCTGTTTGTCAATTTCAATGTGTTCATTGCTCAGAGACTTTGACCTTTGGAACCCTAATTGTCAGTTGTTAAACCCGTGACAAGCAGAACGCATAGCCAATGGTAGAAATTAAAGAACAAGGTTTATTCCAATACAGTTACAATACTCCTCCACTCCTCTCAGGGTTTCCTACCCCGACCTGCACCGGTAGGCTGGGGTATTGATACAGCTGGGGCTCTCCTTGTAAAGGGGAAACTCTGCTCCCTTAAAGGAGAAGTCCTGCCTGCCTTAAAGGAGAATTTCATATTCCTGGGAGGTCATAGGAAATCGTATGGTCCTGATACCGAGACCTCCATTGGGGTTAAAGCACCCCTCCCCAGCTAAGCCCGGAGTAACGTCCACATCCATGAATAAGTGCACCGGACTTCTCAACCGTTTCACCTGCGGCCGACATTCAGGCTCAGGCCTTGCAGTGTCAGGAAGCTGAAATTGGACCAGGGAGTGATCTTTATGTGCCGAGCGTCTGGGCAGCAACGCTGGCGTGGCCATGAAAGCCGGCACAGCACCTCTGCCGGTGGCAGAATATCCATCTTGGTTTTCGAGTCAGAGCTAGACAGCCGTTGGTCCGGCATCCTGGCCATCAAACATATGCCGACTGACTACCGACACTGCTGCCCCAGTGTCGAGGTGCAGATTGGGTGCCCATTAATTTGCAGAGAGATCCCGATGGGCGCTACTCTTGGTGCAGCCATGTAGTGTAACTGCTGGTAGGTGTTGTCATCATATTCCACATAACAAGCCCTGTCAGGTGGTGGGTGGTCATGCCCAGCGGGTCGGTGGGCGGGGAGATCCTCACTGGCCTTCCTGTCTCTCTGATTCCTGAGGCCTGTTGCAGCCCCGCTGGCTGATGGTCATATTCGTCTTGCTCCTGGTCGGTGACGAATGTCAGGTGGCATCCCCGGCCTCTATTATGGCGATCTGTGTCCTCTGGTCGGTGTCCCGATGTCGGGAACCAGCTTCCTCAGGTTAGCCGAGTGTGATTGGCTCTCGTTATAGTATTCCAGACTGAGCACTGTCAGTCCCTGGAGTTCCTGGATCCCTTGTTCGGTGCTTTATGTGGAGATTGTCATAATATCCACTCATGTATATAATGAGATGCAGACAGGCAGTGATCGACACACAGGGTAACCAATACAGAGAACATAGAACATGACAGCGCAGTACAGGCCCTTCGGACCTCGATGTTGCGCCGACCTGTGAAACCACTCTAAAGTCCATCTACACCATTCCCTTATTGTCCATATGTCTATCCAATGACCATTTGAATGCCCTTAGTGTTGGCGAGTCCACTAATGTTGCAGGCAGGGCATTCCACGCCCTTACTACTCTCTGAGTAAAGAACCTACCTCTGACATCTGTCTTATATCTATCTCCCCTCAATTTAAAGCTATGTCCCCTCGTGCTAGACATCACCATCTGAGGAAAAAGGCTCTCACTGTCCACCCTATCCAATCCTTTGATCATTTTGTATGCCTCAATTAAGTCACCTCTTAACCTTCTTCTCTCTAACGAAAACAGCCTCAAATCCCTCAGCTTTTCCTCATAAGATCTTCCCTCCATACCAGGCAACATTCTGGTAAATCTCCTCTGCACCCTTTCCAATGCTTCCACATCCTTCCTATAATGCGGCGAGCAGAATTGCACGCAATACTCCAAATGCAGCTGCACCAGAGTTTTGTACAGCTGCAACATGACCTCATGGCTCCAAAACTCAATCCCTCTACCAATAAAAGCTAACACACCGTACGCCTTCTTAACAACACTCTCAACCTGGGTGGCAACTTTCAGGGATCTATGTACATGGACACCAAGATCTCTCTGCTCATCCACACAGCCAAGAATCTTACCATTAGCCCAGTACTCTGTCTTCCTGTTATTCCTTCCAAAATGAATCACCTCACACTTTTCTGCATTAAACTCCATTTGCCACCTCTCAGCCCAGCGCTGCAGCTTATCTATGTCCCTCTGTAACTTGTAACATCCGTCCGCACTGTCCATAACTCCACCAACGTTAGTGTCATCTGCAAATTTACTCACCCATCCTTCTTCTCTCTCCTCCAGGTATTTTCTGCAGTAGCCTACCATGGGGAATCTTATCAAACGCTTTACTGAAATCCATATACACCACATCAACTGCTTGACCCTCATCCACCTGTTTGGTCACCTTCTCAAAGAACTCAATAAGGTTTGTGAGGCACGACCTACCCTTCACAAAACCGTGTTGATTATCTCTAATCAAATTATTCCTTTCCAGATGATTATACACCCTATCTCTTATAAACACTTCCAAGATTCTGCCCACAGCAGAAGTAAGGCTCACTGGTCTATAGCTACCGGGGTTGTCTCTACTCCCCTTCTTGAACAAGGGGACAACATTTGCTATCCTCCAGTTTTCTGGCACTATTCCTGTAGACAAAGATGACTTAAAGATCAAAGACATAGGCTCAGCAATCTCCTCCCTAGCTTCCCTGAGAATCCTAGGATAAATCCCATCCGGCCCAGGCCACTTATCTATTTTCACACTTTCCAGAATTGCTAACACCTCCTCCTTATGAACCTCAAGCCCTTCTAGTCTAGTCGCCTGAATCTCAGTATTCTCCTCGACAACATTGTCTTTTTCCTGTGTGAATATTGACGAAAAATATTCATTTAGCACCTCTCCTATCTCCTCGGACTCCAAGCACAACTTCCCACTACTGTCCTTGACTGGCCCTACTCTTGCCCTAGTCATTTGTTTATTCCTGACATATCTATGGAAAGCTTTAGGGTTATCCTTGATCCTACCTGCCAAAGACTTCTCATGTCCCCTCCTGGCTCTTCTTAGCTCTCTCTTTAGGTCCTTCCTAGCTAACTTGTAACCCTCGAGCGCCCTAACTGAACCTTCATGTCTCATCTTTACATAGGTCTCCTTCTTCCTCTTGACAAGTGTTTCGACTGCTTTCGTAAACCACGGTTCCCTTGCTCGACCAGTTCCTCCCTGCCTGACAGGTACATACTTATCAAGGACACACAGTAGCTGTTCCTTGAACAAGCTCCACATTTCCATTGTGCCCATCTCCTGCAGTTTTCCTTTCCATCCGATGCATCCAAAGTCTTGCCTCATCACATCATAATTGCCTTTCCCCCAGATATAACTCTTGCCCTGCGGTATATACCTATCCCTTTCCATCACTAAAGTAAACGTAATCGAATTGTGGTCACTATCACCAAAGTGCTCACCTACCTCCAAATCTAACACCTGTCCTGGGTCATTACCCAGTACCAAAGCCAATATGGCCTTACGTCTCGTTGGCCTATCTACATACTGTGTCAGGAAACCCTCCTGCACACATTGGACAAAAACGGACCCATCTAAAGTACTCGAACTATCGTGTTCCCAGTCAATATTTGGAAAGTTAAAGTCCCCCATAACAACTACCCTGTTGCTTTCGCTCCTATCCAGAATCCTCTTTGCAATCCTTTCCACTACATCTCTGGAACTTTTCGGAGGCCTATAGAAAACTCCTAACAGGGTGACCTCTCCTTTCCTGTTTCTAACCTCAGCCCATACTACCTCAGTAGACGAGGCCTCATCAAACGCCCTTTCTGCCACCATAATACTGTCCTTGACTAACAATGCTACCCCTCCCCCTCTTTTACCACCTTCCCTGCACTTACTGAAATATCTAAACCCCGGCACCTGCAACAACCATTCCTGTACCTGCTCTATCCATGTCTCTGAAATTGCCACAACCTCGAAGTCCCAGGTACCAACCCATGCCTCAAGTTCACCCACCTTATTCCGGATGCTCCTGGCATTGAAGAAGACACACTTTAAATCACCTTCCTGCCTGCCCGTACACTCCTGCAACTTTGAAACCTATCTCATGACCTCACTACTTTCAACCTCCTGTATATTGGAGCTGCAACTCAGGTTCCCAAGCCCCTGCTGAACTAGTTTAAACCCTCCCGAAGAGCATCAACAATTTTCCACCCCAGGATATTGGTACCCCTCTGGTCCAGGTGTAGACCATCCCATTTGTAGAGCTCCCACCAACACCAGAATTATCCAGAAATCTGAAAACCTCCCTCCTGCAACATCCCTGTAGCCACGTGTTCAACTCCTCTCTCTCCCTATTCCTCGTCTCACTATCACGAGGCACGGGTAACAACCCAGAGATAATAATTCTGTTTGTCCTAGATCTAAGTTTCCACCCTAGCTCCCTGAATTCCTGCCTTACATCCCTATCCCTTTTCCTACCTATGTCGTTGGTACCTATGTGGCTGCTCCCCCTCCCCTTAAGGATCCTGAAACCACGATCCGAGACAGCACGCACCCTGGCACCTGGGAGGCAACACACCAACCGCGAGTCTCTCGTTCCAACAGAATCTCCTATCTATCCCCCGAACTATGGCGTCTCCAATGACTAATGCTCTACTCCTCTCCCCCCTTCCCTTCTGAGCAACAGGAACAGACTCTGTGCCAGAGACCTGTACCCCATGGCTTACCCCTGGTAAGTATCCCCCCCCCAACAGTATCCAAAGCGGTATACTTGTTACTTGGGCGAACGACCACAGGAGATCCCTGTACTGACTGCTTCCTCCCAGCCCCTCTCACCGTCACCCACCTATCTTTCTTCTTCGGAGTAACTACATCCCTGAAGCTTCTATCTATGACCACCTCTGCCTCCCGAGTGATCCGAAGTTCATCCAGCTCCAGCTCCAGTTCCCTAACGCTGTTTCTGAGGAGCTGGAGATGGGTGCACTTCCCACAGCCAAAATCAGCAGGGACACTGATAGCGTCCCTCACCTCAAATACTCTTCAGTTGGAACATTGCACTACCTTCCCTGCCATCCCCTCGAGATAAAAAAAGAAAAAGAAAGAAAGAGCTTACCTGTTATTCACTCCCCTACTCAGCAAGCACTCACTCAGCAATCTCTGCGCCGCACACGATAACACCTGAGAGAAAATAAAAGAAAAACTACTTACCAGTCACCAGCCAATCCCTTACCTGTAGGCCGTTACATCACGGTTCAACTTCTTTCTACTTCTACCTGCCCTCGAGCCTTCCTCTTGAACTTTACAGCAGTTGGTTTTTTTGGGTTAGAGGAAGGGGCAGGGAGGGAAACACTGAAGAAGTGTTTCAGGTTTAAAGTCACTTGACAACAGCTCCTCCACAAACCACCTTCAAGTTAGGTTGAGCACAACGGCGTATGCAAATTTCCCCACAATGGCCAATCAGCAGCTCCGCTCTACTGCCCTCTGCTGGATGCTTGTCTTCACTTGAACAGCTAGGGTCTCTTACTCAGGTACACCATCAAGTTAGGGTGAGCACAAGGCATATGCAAAGTTCCCCCGCAACGGCCAATCAGCAGCTCCGCTCTACTGCCCTCTGCTGGATCAATGAACACACACAACACATAACAACCAATCACCAGACAGGACACCACCACTATAAAGCACACAGGGCATTAAGACTCTCCCTCTCTCTACAGGACACAGCTACTGAGATAGTAAGAGTGCACAAGCCAGTGAGCTCTATCACCATGAGGTAGAGAGTTAGTCTGGTCAAACCAGTAGGAGGTTATCAGTTAGATTGATAGAGTGGCAACTCACAGAAGACTATGTACAGCAATCAGGAAGTTCAATAAAACAGTGTTGGACCATCTCCTGTGTCAGATGCCTGTTTCTAGTTTCACTGCATCCAGTTGCAGCCAACGTTGAACCAACTTACTTAACACATCATGGTACCAGAGTGCTATTAATCCTAACGAACACACATTGAGTGCATCTGCAATGACCAGCAAGCAGTCATCCAGCGGCATGGAAAGGATCCAGCCTCCTTCGCAACCCCGGATCTCTGGCAACCTCAGCGCCAACTGGAAAGTCTTCAAACAAAAGTTCCTCCTGTACATCGAGGTCTCCGACCTCGAGGCAGCATCGGATGCCAGAAAGATCGCGCTGTTCCCGTCGACTGCGGGGGATCACGCCATCCACATCTATAACTCGCTATAACAAGACAAAGTTCAAGACAGTTCTGCTGAAATTCGACAGCCACTGTGACATTGAGGTGAATGTGAGCTTTGAACGGCACATCTTCCAACAAGGCTTCATGGTAAGGATGAACCTTTTCAGTCCTTCTTGACCCATCTCCGCATCCTAGCGCAGTCATGTAATTATGACTCAACGACTGATTCCATGATCCGGGATCAGATCGTTTTCAGGGTCCAGTCCGACACCCTGCGGGAGCAGCTCCTCAAAATCAAACAATTGACCCTCTCCATCGCCATCCAACCGTGCGTTGTCCATGAGCATGCCAGAAATCGCTACTCCCGCATCAGGGCGGCAGAAACTGCAAATCTGGCCTCCCACGAGGCAGAAAGGGTGCAGGCCATAGCGAAAATGCAAGGCCTAAGCATCGAGGAGAGTGGCCGCTTCGTGCGCTTTTCTCGGGTCCCCACGCATGCGCGCCACGACTGGGTGGATGATGAGGACGAAGACCCCGAGGTGCATGCGCGAACGTCGGCCAACCGCACTGCACATGTGCGATGGCGCACAGAACGTGCTGGCGTCAGCGTCATGACGTTTCCGAATTGTGGCTCTGCCCATTTAAAGCAGCAATGTCCAGCCAAAGGCAGGCGATGTCTACAGTGTACAGAAAGCCTGGCCACTACGCGGCCTTCTGTAGGTCCGCTCCACCGCCACCGAGCAACAGCCAGCGATCCCAGCTGCAGCGCAGATGTGTCTGCTGTGTACATCAAGGCATGCAGAATTCTGATCCAGACAGCCCAACAGACCCCGATGCTGACTGCCTCGAGTCTCCATATCGGGTGGGCATCACCACCACACGCGAGTTGGCCTCTGCCGTGTCTGCCAACCACCTTTCGATCCTCAGTGTTGATCCTGACGACAAATGGTGTGCCGTCATCACGGTCAACCAGTCTCGCATCTGATTTAAATTGGACGCTGGCGCGTCAGCGAACCTCATATCACAGTCGGACCTCGACAGTATCCGACACCAACCTAGCATTCTTCCACCAGCCTGCCAGCTCCTTGACTACAATGGTAATGCCATAGCTGCCAGTGGATCGTGTCAGCTAGGTATCTCTCACAAGGAAATCAAGGCGATGCTGAGATTCAAGATCATCCGGCCTGACAAGGCATCCCCGCTCGGTGCTCGCGCATGCAAACTCCTAAATCTGGTACGGCGAGTTCATGCCATGTCCTCGACACCGGCGACGGACTCACCCAATGCGAATCTCTAGGCTGAGATAGACAGCATTCTCACACATTACCACTGTGTGTTTGATGGGATGGGCATGCTCCCATATCGCTACAAGATATTGCTCAAGCCGAATGCCACCCCAGTCATCCATGCACCATGCCGGGTGCCGGCTCCTCTCAAGGATCGTCTGAAAATGCAGCTACGAGAACTCCAAGACCAGGGCATCATCTCAAAGGTCACGGAACCCACAGACTGGGTTAGCTCCATGGTCTGCGCCAAGAAACCCTCTGGGGAACTCCGCATTTGCATTGATCCCAAAGACCTGAATCGCAACATCATGCGAGAGCATTACCCGATCCCGAAGCCTGAAGAATTGACCTGTGAGATGGCTCACACCAAATTCTTTAAAAAGCTGGACGCCTCCCGTGGCTTCTGGCAAATTCAGGTGGACGAGTCCAGTCGGAAGCTGTGCACTTTTAACACTCCGTTCGGCAGGTATTGCTACAACCGCATGCCTTTTGGTATCATATCAGCTTCAGAAGTATTTCATCGCATAATGGAGCAAATGACGGAGGGCATCGAGGGGGTGCGAGTCTATGTGGACGCCGTAATCATCTGGTCCACGACGCCCGAGGATCACATTGCTCACCTCAAACAGGTTTTCCAGAGGATTCATGAAAATGGCCTTCAGCTCAACAGGGCCAAATGCTCGTTTGGGCGGTCCGCTGTCAAGTTTCTGGGTGACCACATTTCACAGCAAGGTGTGCAACCTGACGCCGACAAGGTGCTGGCAATCAATGCCATGAAGACACCAGAGGACAAAAAGGCGGTCCTCCGCTTCCTCGGGATGGTAAATTTTCTCGGTAAATTCATTCCCAACATGTCATCCCACACCACGGCCCTCCGGCATCTTGTTAAAAAGTCGACAGTGTTCCAATGACTTCCCGCACATCAAGCGGAGTGGCTTGAGCTGAAGGCGAAGCTCACCACAGCCCCAGTACTGGCATTCTTTGACCCAACCAAGGATACCAAGATATCCACAGACGCAAACCAGTACGGCATTGGGGCGGTGTTCCTCCAGCGAGACGATTCCTCGTCCTGGGCTCCAGTGGCATATGCCTCCAGGGCCATGACTCAGACCGAACAACGGTATGCCCAGATCGAAAAGGAGTGTCTGGGTCTCCTGACAGGATACTCAAGTTCCATGAATACGTATACGGTCTGCCGAAGTTCACGGTGGAAACAGACCACAGGCCTTTAGTCCACATAACCCAGAAGGATTTAAATGACATGACACCTCGGCTGCAGCGAATTCCCCTTCGTCTCCGCCGATATGACTTCAAGCTCGTCTATGCACCGGGCAAGGAGCTGATCGTCGCGGATGCCCTATTCCGATCCATCACCATGCCGTGTGAACCGGGCGACTTCGTTCGCCACATCGAGGCACAGGTGCAGTTGTGTGCCAGCAACCTCCCAGCCACTCATGAACGAGTTGTCCAGATACGCGAAGAAACTGCCAAAGATCCTCGACTGCAGCGTGTGATGCAACACGTCGCCCATGGCTTCAACGTTAAGGACAAGTTAACGGTTGTCACGGGGATCCTTCTTAAACTAGATAGAATCGTCATTCCCCAAAGCATGCAAGCCATGGTGCTCAGACAGATCCATGAAGGTCACTTTGGGGTCGAAAAATGTCGACGCAGAGCTCGGCAGGCAGTCTATTGGCCTGGCATCAGCCAGGACATTGACAACACGGTCCTCAACTGCACAACAAGCCAGAAGTTTCAACCAGCTCAGCCGAAGGAAACACTGCAACAGCACGAGATTGTGACTTCTCCGTGGTCCAAGGTGGGGATAGACCTCTTTCACGCAAATGGGCGTGATTATGTGCTATTGGTCGACTTCTTCTCCTGCTATCCGGAAGTGGTGAAACTGTCGGACCTCACGTCCAAATCAGTGATTAAAGCCTGCAAAGAGACGTTTGCCAGGCACGGCATACCACTCACAGTAATGAGTGACAACGACCCATGTTTCTACAGCCAAGAGTGGTCTGACTTTGCACGATCCTACCACTTCAGTCACATCGCATCCAGTCCCCATTACCCGCAATCAAACGGGAAGGCCGAAAAAGAGGTCCATATTGTCAAGCGGTTGCTGTGCAAGGCTGCAGACTCAGTCTCCGACTTCAACCTGGCGCTGTTGGCATACAGGGCAACCTCTCTGTTGACTGGTTTGTCTCCGGCGCAGCTTCTCATGAACCGCAACCTGAGGACGACTGTTCCAGCCATCCATGTTCCAGACCTTGGGCGAAACTTTTCGGAAACGGCGCGATGTCCGCCGACTGGCGCCCAAAACGGCACAAATCAGACGGGCATCGAGCAGCCCCAAAGGTGCGGAATGCTCCACATCTGCCAGCTGGCGGAAAAGGTCTTTGGTGCCCCGCCAGCTGGTGCGGAAATGACATCTCCGGGCGGTGCATGTGCGGGAGCGTCAGCAGTCGCTGACAGCATTCCCGCGCATGCGCAGTGGAGGGAGTCTCTTCTGCCTCCGCCATGGTGGAGACCGTGGCGGAGGCGGAAGGGAAAGAGTGCCCCCACGGCACAGGCCCGCCGCGAATCGGTGGGCCTCGATCGCGGACCAGGCCACTGTGAGGGCACCCCCCCGGGTCCAGATCGCCCCGCGCCCCCCCCAGGACCCCGGAGCCCGCCCGCGCCGCCTTGTCCCGCCGGTAAGGTAGGTGGTTTAATTTCCGCCGGGGGACAGGCATTTTAGCGGCGGGACTTCGGCCCATCCGGGCCGGAGAATCGAGCGGGGGGGGGGGGGGCCCGCCAACCGACGCGGCGCGATTCCCGCCCCCGCCGAATATCCGGTGCCGGAGACTTCGGCAACCGGCGGGGGCGGGATTCACGCCAGCCCCCGACGATTCTCCGACCTGGCGGGGGGGTCGGAGAATCTCGCCCCTCGTTCATCTCACGGTGCTGCAGAAAGTGCAGCGATCCAGGAACCAGCAGAAGATCATGTATGATGCTCATGCCAAGGATCTACCTGCGCTGGCTCCAGACGATGTTGTTCACGTCCAGTTGCCTGAGGGAGGTTGGTCAGCCCCAGCTATTGGCGTCAGGCAGGCTGCCCCCAGGTCCTTCGTTATCCAAATGGCTGATGGCTCCATTCTACGGCGCAACAGGAGGGCGCTACAACACGTTCCCTGCCCACCGCCTGGCCGCACTTCTCCGCATGTCATCATGCCTCCTCTGGACATCTCGCACCACGAGGCCACCGATCTGGCAGCGATCCAAGCCTGTCCAAGTGCCAGCGTCCCCCCCTCCACCTCTGAGGCGATCAACAAGAATTCGTCGCCCGCCACAAAGACTGAATCTATCGACTTAAATCTTGTAAATTTTTTCAGTTTGCTCTGTGTCTGCACGATAGACACCTTCCCGTGTACATATGTTCATTCACTCACCACTTGTATATAATCATGCATGTCTATATATCGCCACATTCCAAAATTTACTTCAAAAGGGTGAGATGTCATAATATCCACTCATGTATATAATGAGATGCAGACAGGCAGTGATTGACACACAGGATAACCAATGAACACACACGACACATAACAACCAATCACCAGACAGGGCACCACCACTATAAAGCACACAGGGCATTAAGACTCTTCCTCTTTCTACAGGACACAGCCACTGAGATAGTAAGAGGGCACAAACCAGTGAGCACTATCACCATGAGATAGAGAGTTAGTCTGGTCAAGCCAGTAGGAGGTTATCAGTTAGATTGATAGAGTGTCAGCTCACAGCAGTCTATGTACAGCAATCAGGAAGTTCAATAAAACAGTGTTGGACCATCTCCTGTGTCAGAAGCCTGTTTCTAGTTTCCCTGCGTCCAGTTGCAGTCAACGTTGAAACAACTTACTTAACACATCAGAGATAGCTATCCCCACCTCGCGTTGCAGGTCCAGGTGGGCCTCAGCTAGTCATTTCCATTGCACGGCCACATCGCAGAGTCCACACACCAAACAAACCCTGAGTGTCTCATTCAGCATCACTCCGAATTCGCAAGTCTCTGCCAGCTTTTGGAGTTGGACCAGGAAGTCACTCACCGACTTGACTTGGGCCTGAGCAGCTGCATGGAATGGGAAGCGATGGTTTTGTGTCGAGATCTTCCCCCACCAGGGCCACCAGGGCGGCGAACGGCCAGGAATCAAGTGAGTCAGGCTTTTTATCACACTGGAGGTGGGCCTTCCATAAACTGTCAGTAATGTAACAGTTTGTTGTGCATGGATTAGCCATGCATTCCACATATTGCCCCCAATCATCTGGACCTGCGTTAAAATGTTCCAGCGTTCTTATGAGTGGCATTTTGGCGTTAGCAGTGGGGCCTGCTGGAGCCTAGCAATTAGTGTCGATGGCAGCTCCACTGAATCCTGGTCGCCAGCGTTGAATCCACGATAAGCAGAACACATAGACAATGGTAGAGATTGAAGAACAAGTTTATTCCAGTACAGTTATAATACTCTCCACTCCCCTAAGGGTCTTTACCCCGTCTTGCAGCTAGGCTGGAGGTTTTATACAGCTGGAGCTCTCCTGGTAAAGGGGAAAGCCTGCCCCCTTGAAGGGGATGTCCTGCCTGCCTGAAAGGGGAAGTTCAAGGAGGTCATGGGCACATGGCCTGACCCCGGGACCTGCATTGGGGGTACAACACAGTGAATTGGTTTCTAGGCTTTCTGGAATTCATCAGTAAAAGCAAAGCAAGAAACTAGTGGACACTGAGGGAGTGAATACTGTATACGCCAGGATAAAGACACCTGTAAGTACTGACCTCACACTGTCGATTGCTTGTCTGATTGTGTGAAAGGCTTTGTCCACAGTATTTGTGCTGTGAAGCTACTTTCACACCATTGGGAGTTTATACATCAGGGCCAGATTATCACCTCCTGCTGGAGGCAGAAATTGGGTAGGAAAAGTAAGGGGCGGGATTCTCTGACCCCCCCGCCGGGTCGGAGAATCGCGGGGGAGCGGCGTGAATCCCGCCCCCGCCGGCTGCCGAATTCTTTGGCGCCGGGGTTTTGGCAGGGGCGGGAATCGCGCTGCGCCGGTTGGCGGCCGCTGGCAGCGCCCCCCCCCGGCGATTCTCTGGCCCGCGATGGGCTGAGTGGCGACCCGTTTTTTTGCCAGTCCCGCTGGCGTCAATTAGAGTAGGTCCTTAAGACCTGGCGGCGCGGGCGGCCTCTGGGGTCCTCGCTGGGGTGCGGGGGGATCTGGCCCCGGGAGGTGCCCCCACACTGGCCTGGCCCACGATCGGGGCCCACCAATCCATGGGCGGGCCTGTGCCGTGGGGGAACTCTATTCTTCCGCACCGGCGGCTGTAGTGGTCCGCCATGCCCGATGCGGAGATGAAGCCCTCTGCGCATGCGCTGGGATGACGCCAGCACACGCTGGCGCTCCCGCACATGCGCCAACTCGTGCCGGCTGGCGGAGGCCCTTTGGCGCCGGTTGGCGTGGCACCAAGCCCCTTCCCCGCTGGCTAGCATGGCGCAAACCACTCTGGGGCCGGCCCAGCCCCTGAAGGTGCGGAGGATTCCGCACCTTTGGGGCGGCCCGACGCCGCAGTGGTTCACGCCACTCCTTCCCGCCAGAGTTGCCCACGGCGGAATCCCACCCAAGAAGTTTAGGATTTTTGACTGCACACTGGGGCAGCATATTAGCACAGTAGGTTTATTCTTGTCAAGGCCTGCACAGCTCCAGGGTCCCAGATTTGATTTCCCGCTTGGGTCACTGTCTGTGTGGAGCCTGCACATTCCCCCCATGTCTGCGTGGGTTTCCTCTGGGTGCTCCAGTTTCCTCCCACAGTCCAAAGATGTGCAGGTTAGGTGGATTGGCCATGGTAAATTGTCCTTCGTGTCCGAAGGGGTTAGGTGGGTTTACTGTGTTACGGGGATGAGGTGGGCTTGAGTGGGCTGCCCTTTCCAAGGGCTGTTGCAGACTCGATGGTCCAAATGGCCTCCTTCGGCACTCTATATTCTATGATTCCAATTTACTGTGCCTTCCAGACCCCAAATTATTTTGACCCATTTGCATCCTGTTTACGGGCCAAGCACCATATTCTCTTGGCCCTTGTGATTCTCCAGTCGTCTGGGCTGAGAATCACATGGCCGAGAATTGGTGCAGGCCTTGACAAGAATATACCTGATGTGATGGACCTCACATTGGGTCAAGGTGGTAACTTTGTAAGGGAGTTGTCCTAAAGTCCAACAGAACCAACAATGCAAGACAGCTCACTCCACACCCATCAGGTCCCCCCATCGAACCCCGCACCAGAGACCTGCTAATTGGAGGGATCCCCACCAGAGAATCCTTAGTTAAAGAGATGTCCAGCAGAGACCTGCTAATTAAAGAGCTGCCCAGGAGAGACCCCCAAGTTTATAAACATCAAGCTATGACTAACAGCTCCTGGACCACATCAAATAGAGTTAAGTGCTTTTGGTTAGTTTCACAGCTGACTACTTCAAAGTAACTCAGGCATGAAGGGAAATGAATGAAACAATGCAGACAGCTGGGTGTGTATGGAAGCTGTCAATCATAGCTTTGTAAAATAAATATCACAGAGAAATGAATGAATGGCTTGGAGATTAAAGATCTGAGAGATTTTAAACCCAGCTAACTGGGTTTCTCTTTCCAGGAATGGACAGGTGCTGCCTGAGCCGGCAGGTCTATTGCCCAGGTGAGGTTTACAGCAGTGATTATTTTCACTACCTGTGCCTGAACTGCGATCTAACTTCCAGACAGGGATCTCTCCTCTCTGGGCTTCCAGGAAGAGATCCACCTTCTGGGGAGCTTCCAAGAAGGGATATCTGTTCTTTGGGGCTTCCATGCAGGAATTTCTCTTCTGAGGGCTTCTGGACAGGGCTCTCTCTTCTGAGGGATTTCCAGACAGGGGGATTTCCAAACTCGAATCTCTCTTCTGGGGGTCTCTGGTGGTGGTGGTGGTGGGAGGGTGGTTGTATCAGGCCACCCCCGTACTATGACAGGGGTTACCCAGAAAGTCCCTGCGGGGAGATGAATTGCATTGCAGGGGAGAGGGAGGTTGAATTGCTTTTCAAGGGGGGGATGAACTGCATTGCATTGTGGGGGGAGGTGGGGGGCAGCCAGCAGACCTCGCTATCGGGCCGCCTGCTCAAAATGGCAGCCTGATAGCGGGATTCCCGAGGGACTACTTCACAATTCCCGCCATGCAAAAATTTGTATGGCTAAGGATTTGGAATTGCTTCCTGATTTGTG